>NC_062215.1:63018588-63323310 GCF_902686445.1 Sciurus carolinensis | reverse complement strand
AACTATGCCGAATCATTTTTTCTTCCTTCAGTGTCTTACACTATATGTGAGTACTAGAGAACTATACTCTCTTCCTTATGAGCAATACAAAATTGCTTTTTGTATATCCCCTTTATGCTGCTTCCACTTTTTGCTGTCTTCATCTCAGAGAAGTTATCACACAAAAAGGTAAGATTATTATTTCAGAACTGCATCCTTCATGACATTTATATACACGTGTGTGCACATATACACGCTGTCCTATATGTCTATATAGAAATACCTGTCTTCTTTCTGAAATTGTGGTATTGCTTTAATAAAGGAAAGAACTATTATTCATATGGTAAACTTCTGAAATGTGCAGAGAGATGCTGGTCATACTTTTCATTTCAAGACATTTTCAAATCATTATCTTGTAAGACAGGAGTGGTAGTACATACCTATAATCTCAGTGTCTTGGAAGACTGAGGCAGGCGGATTGCAAATTCAAGGCAGCCTCAGCAATTTAGCAAGGCCCTAAGCAACTTGGCAAGACCCTATCTCAAAAAGGGCTGGGGGATGTGTTTCAGTGGTTAAGCTCCCCTGAGTTCAATCCCTGGTACCAAAACAAAAAACACAAATCATTAGCTTGTACAAACTCATTTTATTTATTTATTTGGGTACCAGGTATTGAACTCAGGGACACTGGACCACTGAGCCACATCTCTGGCCCTTTTTGTATTTTATTTAGAGACAGGATCTCACTGAGTTGCTTAGTGCCTTGCTTTTGCTGAGGTTGACTTTGAACTATCAGTCCTCCAATCTCAGCCTCTGAAGTGACTGGGAAGAGCACCTGGCTCTTCTAAACATATTAAGATGTTTTGATATATGTGCACATTCTCATGCATGTCCCATTGTAAATCTCTGCAAGATTTTCTTTGACAATATATATCCAAAAGTGGGATTTCTGGATCATAGAGTATGTCTGTAACATTGTTTCACTATTAGGTTTAAAATAACTTTCATATATAAGCCTTTCATCCATGTGTAGTTCATTTTCATATAGTTTGTGAGGTAGGGACTCACTATTTTTAGAATAAATTAGTTTTCCTAGTACATACTTTTCCTACTTGTTTGTGGGTCATCTTTTTCCCATATATCCATGAATCTGATGTCACACTTTTTTTTTTGGTTATATGTTGCTGTACCAATACCAGTTTTTAAAATTACTGCTTAGTAGTAGCTCTTATCTAGTTGGGTGAGTCCCTTACTATATTTGTTTTCAAATTTGATTGAACTGTTTGTATTACATAGACATTTTAGAGTCAGTTTAGAAATTTCTTAAAAAATAAAGCTTCTAATCACTTCTCAGCCTTTTGGCGAAAATCATGTATAGTGTCTGTTCTTCAGTTTAATATCTGATGCTTCCTCTCTCTGAGAACAATATATTAAATGGATTTTTGGAAATAGGAGATGGAATAAGAGCTATCTCTGTCTACTCCATGCATTGACCTGGTATTGCAGTATTCCCAGGAGTAGGGGAATAAAACATAGTTAATGAAAGAAACAAAAATAAACTGCTAAAAAGTTTAAAAAAAAAAAAAAAAAACACCTAAAATTTGTATTGGAATTGCCTTGGATTTATTCCATTAGATTAATATTTTAAGAATCCACAAGTGGGGACCAGGGTTGTAGCTCAGTGGTAGAGTGCTTGCCTAGCAGGTGTGAGGCACTGGGTTCTCAGCACCACATAAAAAGAAATTTTTAAAAAGGTAATAAAAATATCACATGCGATAGTTTTCTCCATTTATAATTTTTTATAAGAATTTTTTGCCTCTTTAAGGTTTCATGTTTTATCTGTAGGTTAGTTCCTAGAACTTAATATTTTTATAACTATTGTGAATGATACCTTATTTTCTTTTTGTGGTGCTAGGGATTGAACCCAGGGCCTTGTGCATGTGCAGTAAGCACTCTACCAACTGAGCTATATCCTCAGCCCTGATATCTTATTTTCAAGTATAAATTCTGGTTGACTGTTCTTGTGTAGAATACAACTGATTTTTCTTTTTTAAAGTTGATTCTGTATCTCAGTTTTTCTAATTGCATTTACTGTAACAGTTTATCTTCATCTCTTCTAATATTTTTACCTCTTTTTTTACCATTGATTAGTGAAGTCCTCAAGTAATATTGAAAAAAAACCTTAATGGGCATCCTGTTTTGTCTCCAAAATGGAATGTTTTTGAAGTTTTTTCATTAATTTTGGTGTTTGCTGTTGACTTTTGGTATATAGGTTTGTTAATAAGTTAAGGAAATTTTCTTCTGTTCATAGTTTTCTCACAGTTTTAAAATTATGTTTTCCATGGAAAGATGGGACAGGGCAGAGGAAACTGTAGGATTTGCAAATTTGAGTATTGTCAATGAGTCTAGGAGTTCAGAGTAGCTACTAGTTGTTTGATACCTGGCTCTAGGTAATTAGGGCAGAGGAATTTTGCTTCCTGAATTTAAAAACCTAGAGGAAGTGGTTCATAGAATGGTTTCTGGGTTGGTTAATTTACATGTGAAAGGTATACTCCTGGGCTAGCCCTGAGAGTTGTCTTTACCAGTCTTAAAGCCACAAATGCCAGGGCCTCAGGTATACAGAAAATAAGAAAATATAGTTAATATTATTGGGCCTGTGATGAATGGATGCCAAATAGGCAAATATAGAATTTTTAAAAACCGAATAGTTATCATTCTCTTCTTATTCCTATTCAGTTTGAAGTCAAAATATTAACCTCATAAACTAGGTGTTGGCATGGTGGCGCACGCCTATAAACCTAGCAGCTCAGCAGACTGAGGCAGGAGGATTTCAAATTTGAGTCCAGCCTCAGCAATTTAGTGAAGCCCTAAGCACCTTAGTGAGATCCTATCTCAAAAAAAAAAAAAAAAAAAAAAATGACTGGGAATGTAGCTCAGTGGTAAAACACCCCTGGGTTCAATGCCCAGTTAAAAGAAAAAGAAAAGAGTAGGTGTTTTCCCTTTTGTTTTCTATTATTTGTAACAATTTACAGAAAATAGGGATTATTTTGCTCCTTGAAAATTTAGTAGAATTAAGCCTGCAAAACTGTCGGTGTAAGCGCAAAAGGAGGGAAGGCAGACCGCGAAGGATTCAGAGAAGCCTTTATTCTTCACGTACTTGGGCACCATTGGGACCCACTTTCTAGATGGGAAAGTGGCCACCAGTTACAATGTAGGGTACAATGATGTAATCATTGGAAGCTGTGTACGTGCAGTTTTGACCATCAGGGCTGGTTGTACAGTTTAAAACTTTAACTTAGGAGGGTGGTTGTAAAAAGGTTGAAACTCATTGTTCTTATTCTGAGATCCATTGTTTCCTAGAGTTTTAGTATTTGCTGTGCCTCCGTTTAGGGCTAATTTGCTATGGGAGAAGTTCTAAGTTTAGGGCCCATTGTTATTAAGAAAGGGTACGCTGCCAGAGGTTTAATGTTTGGCCAATTTCCCCTCCCTCCTGAGCCATATTGTCCCTCCATTTTTCTTGGGGAGCTGTCTTTTAGGAATATTATTTTCCATAACCCTTCAGTCAGGGTTTCCCTAAAAGTTTCCATCCTCTGTGGGAGAGGATGTCTTTTTGGTTTATGCAAGTTCTTTAACCAATTTTAAGAAAATTTATCCATTCTGCCTAGGTTTTCAGATTTTTTAACAAAATTGATGATTATAGTATTTTAAAAATCTTTTATCTATTATCACGAATTACTTTCCTTGATTAATTTTGTCAGAAGTTTGTTTATCAGTCTTTTCGAAGAACCAACTTTTGATCTTACTGTTGTTGCAGGGAGCTAGCCTAAAGGTACTCAACTTCTGAGCCACATCCCCAGCCTTTTTTTATTTATTTATTTTAAAATTTTGAGACAGGGTTTCACTAAGTTGTTTAGGGTCTTACTAAATTGCTGAGACTGACCTTGAACTTGGAATCCTGCTTCAGCTTCCTGAATCACTGGGATTACAGGCATGTACTACACTCAGCCAGCTTTTGATCTTTTTGTCTTTTGTTGATTTAATTTGTGTTTGATCAAGTTCTTTATCTTTGTTTCCTTTGTGTTTATTTGGGTTAGTCTATAGATCCTTTCCAACTTTTGAGTTGCCTTTTTTGCAAGCTCATGGCTCACAAATGAGAGGCAGGAGATGAGAAGCAAACCTCGGATCAGCAAGCTTTCCTTTATTCTACAGCGAAGTCCATTGATCAGACATGGGAGGGCCCATTTTGTAGGTATGGAACTGCCCCCTCCCCCGCTTTACAAGAAGGAGTCTGAGTTTTATAGGGTAGGGCTAATTTGCCATAGGTGAAGGTCAAAGTTTAGGGCCGGGCATTCAGTATCTGCCTGCCAAGAAAGGATCTGCTGGGAGGTTGTCCTTGTCTAGTTTCCCCTCCCTCCTCCTGAGCCTCACCTCTCCATTTTTCTTTGGGGGCTATCTTGCAAGAATATTAATTTCCATGACCCTTCACTTTTAAAGGTACTTTTCTATAAACATGCATAAATTTTTTAAATTTTTGAATACTCTTTTAGTTGTATCTCACAAGTTTTACTATTTTCATTTTTATAGTTTCATAGATATTTTGTAATTTTTCTGATTTTTTTTCTTTAACCTGAAGATTTAAAGGTATAGCATTTAGTTTCAAGCGTAAGTATTTGATTGTGTTTTTTATAGATATATTTGTTGCTGTTTTGTTGTTACAGATTCCTAGTTTTATTGTGTTAGGACCAAAGAACATAAGTTTGTATGATTTTTTGTTTTGTTTTGTTCTTTTCTGGTAGTGGAGAGAGAAAACAGGGCATTGTGTTTGCCATGCAGATGCTCTTATCACTGAGCTGTATAGTCACAGACTTTTTTTTTTTTTTTTTAAAGAATTGATTAATTAATTATTTTGCAGTACTTGAGATTGAACTAAAGTGCACTTTATCTCTGAGCTACAACACAAGCCCTTTTTATTTTAATTTTATTTTTTTATTTTGAGACAAGATCTCACTAAATTACTTGGCTGGCTTTGAACTTGCAGTCCTCCTGCTTCAGCCTTCATAGCTGGAATTATAGACCTGTGCCACCATGCCTGTTTGTATGTTTTTTTTTGTGGTACTGGGGATCGAACTCAGGGCCTTGTGCTTGCAAGGCAAGCACTCTACCAGTTGAGCTATCTCCCCAACCCCTGTATGGTATTTTTATTCTTCATTTCTTAGTTTCAAAGATGTTTTAGTCAGCTTTTTTGCTGCTGTGACCAAAGACTTGACAAAAACAGTTTTAGGAGGAAAAGTTTATTTGGGGACTCATAGTTTCAGAGGTCTCAGTCCATAAAAGGCTGACTCCATTCCTTGGAGCTCAAAGTAAGGCAGAACATCATGGTGGAAGAGTGTAACAGGAGAGCATCTTGAGACATGACCACCAAAAAGCAGAGAGAACACGCAGCTCAAGAAGGACAAGATTTAAACCCAAGACATGTCCTCCTGTCTACCTATTGTTACCATCTAATTAATCCCAATCAGTAAATTAACCCACTGATTATGTTAAGACTCAGCCCAATCATTTCACCTCTAAATCCTTTTGTATTGCCTCATACATAAGCTTTGGGGGGGGGGCACCTCATATCTGAACCATAACAAAAGATGAGTAAATTTAAATTGCTATCCAAAATTATTGATGTACCTTTATGTCTAAGAGTTGTTGCTTTTTTATACATATGTTTTTATAACAACCATATTGAGATAAAATTCACTTATCATAAAATTAAATGGTTTTTAGTATAATCAGAGAGAACCATATATTACTGTCTACTTTTAGAATATTTTGATCACCTAGAAAGAAACCTGACCATTAACAATCCCTTTTCTAGTTCTCCCCATATCCTCTGGTAATCACTAATCAATTTTCTGTTGCTGTAGATTTGCTTATTCTGTACATTGCAAAATAAATGGAGTCACATAATTGATGACTTCTTACAGCACAAAAACACATTTGTACCACAAATATGTCTTCACATTTTTTTCAGGGTTCATCCATATGGTTGCATTTATCATTTATTGTTCAGCCTTTTTATGGTTAAATAATAGTCTTTGTTATGGATATACATAACCATATTTTGTATACATTCAGGAGTTGGGGGACAGGTGAGTTGTTTCCATAATGAATAATGTTACTATGAACATACAAGTATGGGTTTTTCTGCAGATTTATGTTTTTAATTTTCTTGAATAGCTAGGAGTGGACTAGTCATATAATTGTGTTTAGCCTTTTGAAGTATACCAGACTTTTCCAAAGTGACTGTACCATTTTACAGTTCTATCTGCATCTTATCAAAACTCCAGTGTCTGCATGTCCTCATTAATATTTGTTACTTTTTAAAAATTTTAGCTATTTAATTGGGGATAAAGTAGTATCTCATTTTGAATTATGTTTTTCTGGTGACTACTGATGTTGAGCAGAACATCTTTTCATGTGCTTTTTGGCTATTTGTATACCTTTGAAAAAATATCTGTTCAGTTCCTTTGTCCATTTTTTAAATTGGTTTGTCTTTATATTGTTCAATTGTAGAAATTATTCTGGATATATGTCCCCCAAAAGATATGTTTGATAATATTTTCTCATTCTGTCAATTGTTTTTCACTATCTTGATAATGTCCCTTGAAACAACTGTTTTGATGAAAACTAATTTATCTGTTTTATTGTTTGTGCTTTGGTTTTAGCTCCACAAATTTTGTCATGTAGTGTCTAATTCCAGGTCACACAGATTTATTTTTATGTTTTCTTCTGTGAGTTTTCATGTACTGAGGATTGAACCCAGGGCTGCTTTACCAATGAGCTACATCCTCAGTCCTTTTAATTTTTTATTTCAAAATCAGGTCTCACTAAGTTGCTGAGGGTCTTGCTGAGATTGGCTTTGAAATTAAGATCCTCCTGTTTTAGCCTCCTAAGTCATTGGAATTATAGATGTGCATCACTGCACTGGGCCAATGAGTTTGATGGATTTTTTGTTTTGTTTTGTTTTGTTTTGGTACCAGGGATTAAATCCAGAGTCACTTAACCACTAAGTCACATTCCCAGCCCCCTTTTTTTTTTTATTTTGAGAAAGTGTCTCACCAAGTTGAAGCTGGTTTTGAACTCGTGATCCTCCTGCCTCAGATTTCCAAGTCACAGGGATTACAGGCACAAACCATCACACCCTGCTTGCCAGTGAATTTTTTAGTTTCAACTCTTAATGTTTAGATTCTGATCATTTTGAGTTTTTTGTATATGGTATGAGGTAAGGGCTCAACTTCATTCTTTTACATATGGATATGTAGTTATTCTGGCACCATTTGTTGAATAGACAGTCATTTCTCCCTTAACTTGTCTTGGTGTTGCTTGCTTTCTTTGAAAGCTATTTTGTTTGAAGCATAAATGTTTATAACTGGCATTTCTTCTTGATCTGTTCTTTCTTTGGTGTATAACACCCTACTTGGTCCTTCATATTTGTTCCTTTTAATTCTACCTTTTCTCATTTTATAATTACTTTGAAATTTTTTATTCACATTGCCCTTCAGACTTTTCCCCCACCAATTTATTGTCAACATTTCTTTACCCTATAGATCTCTGATTTCTGGATCTTTTAAAAATTTAGTCTCAGAGTCTGCTTTATTTTTGTTTTTACCTTCTCTTTTTTTCCTTCTATTTAATAGATTAAATATATTGTTTTTATAATTTGAAATTGATAAATTTCAAGTTAAAATTAGTTCATTTAGTTAAAATTTTGGTCATTAGCCCAAACAAGTCCAGATTACATGTATGTATTCAGATCCTTTTATTGTTGTTTTGCCATATTGCTCACGTGTGCAGGGCACATCCTCTACCACTGAGACGTTTCCCCAGCCCCTTTTGTTATATTTTTTTATATATCATTACCTGGTTTCAAGTACCAAGACATACTCTGGCCATTTTGGGTTTTCTTTTTCTTCTTTTGCTTCTGCATCCCTGACCTTGTCACTGTGTTCATATCATCTAGATAAGATTTTGGCAAAATATGGCTCCTGTACCACTAACTGTTTGTAAATAAGGTTTTAAAGTTAGTTCCTTAGTCACACCAACACCCACATTTTATGTACACAGTAGTCACAGGTAACAGGTCTTAGGCTATAAAGATTTAGAACATTGTCATTTTGGAAAGTTTTGCTGTATAGTCCTCTTAAATTTTTGGTTCTGAGTTATTGTGGTTATGTTTTTGTTCATATTTAAAGATAATAGATTTTATTAAATTATGTATTTATCTTTCATATGTCTCATAATATCATTCTTGCTGGGTTTACTTCCCTTAATGAGCATTTTCAAAGAGGGCCTTTATGTGGCAAACCTGAAACATTATGTGCTTTAAGTGTTTCGGACATTTTCTTAGCCTAATATTCTGCCTCACTAAAACATTTTTCAGCCATATCCATCCATTTATTTCCCCATCTTTTAATATTTTAATTCTATTTTCCATCCACGTTATTTCAGATTATTTCTTCTTTTAAAACTGCTTATTTCATGTTATCAGTATCCCTTCTTATTTCTGAAAATATGTATTATGGTCATTTAAAACATATGCTTTCTGGTTAATTTTTTTTTCCACTTTTTATCCTGTTCTTACTCTTTAAAATTTTTTAATTATTCTTTTACTTCCGTGTTTATTTTTCCTCATGACACTTTTTCCATTGAAATTATCAGCCATTCAAACTTACCTAGTAATATGTTTAGGAGGAGTAATAATGTTGGCAGGAGGAAGGGAGGCTGTCAAGGCTGAGAGCCTGTGATGTCAATCTGGGCTTCCCATTTGTTCCATCTACCTTATTCTTCAGGACATCTCCCAATCACTTCATTAGGAACATTTTTCTTTATCAAGAACAAACTTCTATGAAAGTTTGTTGAGCAAACAACTTAGTGTTGTCGCCCCACCCAGGCTGCAATGCTGTTCTGACATTACCTCCAATGCTAGTTTGGTGTTGCTTTTTTGCCTTAGAAGAAACTGGAAAAGACATTCTGGAGTGCTCTCATCCTACCCTCCCCCCAGTGGTGTGCCCACTGTTCTTCAGCTCTGGGTTGCTATCCTGCTCTCCTTCCATCTACACAAGCCAGCTTCTGTCTACCCAGAGATTTTTCAGTTTCTGTGTTTGCTTAGCAAATCCACCTTTGCTCACTCATAGAGCATCTTTATGGGGAAAGAACGTGGCTTAAGATCTTACCCAGAATTGAAAGCTCAACATGGCTAATTTTAAAAATTATTTATTTGACCTTTGAATGCATGAGATTGAGTGGGGGTGGGCACAATTTACTTTTCTAATTATATTTAATTTAAACAATTACCAGTTGTTTTGTATTTAGGGATTATATGTTCTCTTGGCAGAAAGAGGGGAACACAAAGAGTTCCTGGGAAATGGAAGTAAACTGGTCCAGAAATATCAGAAAATGGAGAATTTGGTTTTCGATGAACATAATTTTTAATGGCTCTATTATTTAATACTTTCCATTATCATTTAAGCATCTGATATTAGAAGATGCTATACTAGGTTTTATTGGTAGAAAATAAAAGACCAATAAGACAGATCTGTGCTTTCAAGATTTTTGTTCTGTAATATAAAAATGAATATATAGGTAATGCAAGTCACTAAATGTGGTCAACTGAGACAGGCCAGAATTTTCAGAAAGGGTGCTTTGTTAGAATTAAAGCCATTTCTCATTGAGCAACTAGGAAAAAAGACTGATCAACCAGCTTTACTTTGATAAGAATTGTGTATGGGCTCCTATTCTTGTACACAGCTTTGCTTCTTTTGTTCATTCTATAGTCTATTTGACTTTGACCTACTTTTGGCTATAAATTCTAGCTTCACCTGTTTTTGGGTACCTGCTTCCTATTCTTAAAATCATCCTTATACTGTAGTATCTATGCACTCCATATATAATTTGTTTTATATACAGTGTTTAGACCCTGCTATTAGCTTGACTGTCACAATCCCTTCATCTGTTGTACTGTAAATTTGCATTTGCTATCAGATTCCTACCTTTGAATTTGCTCTAAACCTGTGTTCTGTATTTACTTGACTTGACATATTCTGACTCTTGGTTTATTTTTTAATGTATCCATACTTCTAGTTGATTCGTTGAGGCTCCCTTGCAACTGATTTTCCACAGTGTTGGTCATTCTGTCACTAGTCAAATCTTCTCTTCCCCTTCTAAGTATATGAATGTCTACTAGAGATTGCCTCCCAGAGGTAGTTTGGTACATTTTTCTCCCACAATTTTTAGTGTAGATCCTGACATAAAATTAACATTTTTTAATTTCAGTGTCAGGGATTGAGCCCAGGGTTGCTTAACCACTGAGTCACATCCCTATCCCTTTTTATATTTTATTTCGAAACAGGGTAACTGGCTTTGAACTCTTGATCCTCTTGCCTCAGCTTCCCAAATTGTTGGAATTACAGGTGTGCACCACTGCACTTGCCTGTTTTACTTTTTTTGAAAAGTTTTATTGAAATATAATTGACATATGCATGCTGCTATTAAAATTAAACCATTGCAGGCTAGGGATATATCTTAGTCGGCAGAGTGCTTGCCTTGCAAGCATAGGCCCTGGGTTCGATCCCCAGCACCTCAAAAAAAAAAAAAAAAAAAAAATTAAACCACTGGGGCTGGGATTGTGGCTCAGTGGTAGAGTGCTTGCCTAGCATGTATGAAGCATTGGGTTCGATTCTCAGCACCACATTAAAAAAAAAAAAAAGATTTCATGTCCATCTACAACTAAAAATATTTTTAAAAAATAAAACCGTTGACTAAGTTTTGATGTGAGCTTATACCTTAAACCATCACCACAATAAAGATAATGAACATAGCCACCACACCCCAAATTTTCTTTATCCCTCCTTGTAATTCCTCCCTCCTGCCCCTTTCCATTCCTTTCCTAACCTTTAGGCAGCTAGTGACCTCGTTTCTTTAACACTGTTCATTTTGTAGAATTAATATAAATGGAATCACGAAATATATACTTCAGATGGAAGAGGTATCTGACTTAGCCTAATTATTTTGTGATTAATTCACATTGTATATATCAGTAGGATGGTGGTGGTCATTTGGATTGTATTTTTGGCTCTTTAAAGTCAAATGGAAGGACTGTAGATGTATAGATCAGAGGTAGAACATTTGCCAAGTGATTAAGGCCCTGGATTCCATTTCTATCTAGCACCTCAGAAAAAGGACTATGGGTATTTTCATATTAAAATATTTCTGTGGACATAGATTTTCATTGCTCAGGTAAATTCATATGTATGGATTAACTAGGTCACATGGGTTTATCTATTTATTTATTTATTTATTTATTTATTTTTATTATTATTTTTGATACTGGAATTGAGCCCTGGGGTGCTTTACCACTGAACTACATCTCTTATTTTGAGACAGAGTCTTGCTGAGTTTCAACTGTGGGTCTTGCTGTGTTGCTGGGACAGGTCTTGAACTTGCATTTAACTTTTTAAGAAACTACTAAATTCTTTTCCAAAGTTGTACCATTTTACATTGCCACTTTTGGAATAGGAGAGTTCTAGTTTGGTATGGTTATATTATTACTTTGAAAAAGAAACATTTTATTCTCCTTAATTATTCACAGTTTGTGTTTACATTTGCAGTATATTTTAGTGTTTGTTACATGGAGTGAGGTGAAGTTTAGAAATCAGCTTTGAGCTGGGCTTGGTAGCAGAGGCCTGTAATCCCAGCAATTTGGGAGGCTGAGGCAGGAGGATCACAAATTTGAAGCAAGACTCAGCAATTTAGCAAGGCCCTAAGCAACTTACAGAGATCCCATCTCAGAATTTAAAAGGGCGGGGGGGCTGAGGAGGTAGCTTAGTGGAAAGTACTCCTCAGTTCAATCCCCAGTACCACCAAAAAAAAAAAAAAAAAAAAGGTAAATTAATTTTGATGTTTTTTTCAGAAGGCAAAACACTTGTCTCCAAAAGGTAGACACATTTTATTAGTTCATCATTTTTCTTAGTGAATTGTCACTTTTTTTTTTTTTTTTTTAATGTAGTGCTGAGGATCGAACCCAGTGCCTCCTGCGTGCGAGGCAAGCGCTCTACAACTGAGCCCTAGCCCCAGCCCTGAATTGTCACTTTTATACTAGTTTTCTGTATGTACTTCTGTATATTTGTCTTTTTCATGAAGTACTATATACTCTACTAGTATTGTATACTCTTAGATATATTTTATATTGGGAAGAAATTGTCAACCTATTGTTTGCCTATGGAATTATTTCAGATGAATATGTTTTAGGTTACTTGTATATTCTTCAAAACCTAAATGTTTGGGGTTGTGGGTGTAGCTCTGTGGTAGAATGTTTGCATAAGGCCTTGGGTTTGATCCCTACTACCACCCCAAAAGAAAACATCTCAAATTTTGGATATTGGAGGAAAGTGTGGAATAAACCAGAATGTTGCCTTTTATAATGAGGACCTAGTCATATATGTGGAATTTAATTATCAGTGGGAGAACTGTTGAAAAAAGACTTTTCAAAACTATACATTAAAATCTTTTAGGGTGGTGTAATTGATTAGTATAATTTTTCATATTCATAATCACATCTCTGGGGACTGGGAACATAGATCAGTGGTAGATGGCTTGCCTTGCATGTTCAGTGCCCAGCACTGCGGGGAAAAAATGTAACAGCACTTCTCTGGATGAAGTGATCTTTCATAACATTTACTCTATCACATCTTCACAGTGTAAGAGAGGGTATATCTTTGCTTTCATTGTACTTTGCCAGTATTGGGTAATCTTATTTTTTAAGTCATTACCAATTTGATAGGTGATAAAATTTAACAGCTTTAATATTGTTAATAGTGATATATATTTTCTCTTTTCCAAATTTTGTCTTCATAGCCATGTCTTTTTTTTTTCCTTGTCATAGTGTTTGAGTCTGAGCTTATATAATTAAAATTACACACACTCTACAACTCTCAAATAGGCTTTGTATTTACAAGACTTGTGTGAATGGGAACAAATAAGGCCAATAATAAAGACGGTTGAGTTTTAAGACCTTTAATAAATGATCTGTTCCTAAGTTTAAAAAAAAAAAAAAAGAACAGGAAGTTCTCATCGCTGAGTTCTCAGCACAACAGAAAATTTTAGCTGTAACCCATTTGCAGAAAGATTGATTCTTGAACTGTTTTTCTTTAGCTAAGAGCTATTTTGGACAAGTAGATAGGTAAACCTCTTATTTTAGAAAGAAGCTCATGAGCAATCTTTGCCTATTGTGCTTTATTAGCTTTGGAATGATAGATTGATATCTGAAAAAAAAATTCAGAACTTTTTTCTAAATATTTGTTCAATTTTAAAAATTACTTTCAAAGATAATTTAATAATATAAATAGTGGCCTAGTACCTATTTTATTCTGTTTCTTGGTGAAGGAGTTCTAATATTACAGGGCTACTTCTAGTAGTCATCACAACCCAGGAGACAGCCCATCTAAACACATGGGGTGACATAAGAAAGGTACACAATCATGTGCTTTCCCTTCCATTTGTCTAAGCTATTTGTGAAGGTTTTTTTCTTTTAAATTACAAGGTCTTCCATTTAGTTAAGCCAAATGTGATGGCAGTTCAATGAAGCAAACATTAGGTTTTTTCCTTAATTTTGTAATTTATGGGGCCTATACTTGACCACATCTTTAATCTTTATAATTATGTGTGTGGTGTGTGTGTGTGTGTGTGTTATTAGTATGTATAAAATAGGCTAAGCATTTTCTTTTTTGTATATATTTCTTGTTGGAAATTAAAATGAAGAGAAACTACCAACTTTTCAAAATTGTAAATGTTAACCAAATGCTTTCTTTTCCACTAGATTGTAAACTTTTTTTTTCTTTTTTTGGAGGGTTGGGGGGGCATGGTACTAAAGAATAGGTAAGTGCTCTACTCTGGAGCTACACTTACCTCAACCCTAAGATTGTAAGCTTTTGTAGTATTTAAATACTATATACATAGTAGACTCAGAAAACATTTGCTGAATTAAGTTAAAACATTTGCAAGGAATTTCCAGGTTTTTGAAAAGGTATTTTCCTGAGGTTTTTGGTGAGAATCTATTTCAAAATATCTGTGTAGTTTTTGTACTTTTATGACTGTTTAGTTGCTCACATTTGATCCTGTTTATAAACTGAAAGGGAAAAAAATTAAAAGTCCTTAAAAGGAGTAGTTTTTGTCTTTCTGGATTTAAAACTAATAATAATAATAATTTTGGGTTTATTAGAAGGCACCATTAAGGAATATTTATCACTTTAAGTTTTTCTGTAAACTAGTCTTCAGACAAAATTAAAATAATTGTGTGTTAATTTTGGATTCACTCACTATGTTGTTGTTTGGTCACATTCAACCTTAGACTTTTTTGTTTGTTTAATAGCTATTTTTCGGGGCTGGGAAGATAGCTCAGTCGGTAGAGTGCTTGCCTTGTAAGCACAAGGTCCTGGGTTCAATCCCCAGCACCCCAAAAAAAAAAAAAAAAAAAAAAATAGCTATTTTTCTTTAGGTATGTAGGCTAGGGTTTTTTGTGGCAGTAACTTAAATATTTTTGTGATTCCTATACTAATCAAAATACATTCTTTGAAAATAATGCTGTAAAAGCCAGTCTCAAAAGCATATATATTGCATAATTCCATTTGTTTAATGTTCATGAAATGTAATTACGAAGATAATAGATTAGTGGTTGCTAGGAATTGGGGATGGGGGAGGTGCGATGGGTATGGTTGTAAAGGGGTAGCACAAAGGGGTCATGTTAGTAGTGGTTCAGTTTGATTGTGGCGGTAGTTACACGAAGCTACACAATTTCCTGTTGTTGATATTCTGTTCTTTTTTAAGCATGTTGTCAACATTGGGGGAGGTGGGCAAAGGGAATATAATACCTCTTTTGTTTCTTTGCAACTTTTTTAAAATTTATAATTATTTTAAAATAAAGTTAGGAAAATAAAACCACCTTAATGAATATTCCCCTCTCTTACCCCAAACCAGGGTGACTATTAAAGGCAGATGTATGTTCGGTTGGCCTGTCCTTACTGTCAGATTCCAGCTTGCAATTATTAGAGCAGCAAAGGAGAGTTCTTTCTAATCTACTCATGCTTTGGGGGCACTGTATTTTCACTTATGAGTAGTTCTAGTGAAGCCCTTGTCAGTTCTAGAAAACCATTTCTACTCATATCATAGCTTCCATGGCTAATGAAGAATATATGTATCTTCCATTTCCTGTTTATCAATACACTGAACATAAAACCTTAAAGAATCTTAATATAAAACATGATAGCCTTTTAAATATTCAACAAAATAGATTTTCCTATTTCCATAGATGCAAATGTGGTAATACCATGTAATTTTAAATAGATACAGGCCTTGTATTTTATTAAGCACAATGATAAATACACTTCGAAGTGGAATGTAGTTGCATGATTTTCTGGTGAACAGTTTGTTTTAACATATACTTCAAGGGAAAAAACCCTATAACTACTCTTTTTCCTTAATTTAATACGAACATTTCTTAAGCCCTGTACAACACACGGTTTTTGTTTCTTTTGTTGTTGTTTGTGGTACTAGGGATCAGGAGCTTTGCTCATGGCAGGCAAATGCTCTGCCACTGAGCTACACCCCAGCCCAAGCCCCATGTTCTTAAACAGGAGCATAGTAATAGCAATAAAAATGATAGCTAACCCTTTGAGTCAGCTACTGTTTGCTACATGTTACTTCATTTCATCCTCAAAACAACCTTGAGCTGGGGATGAACCCATAGATAAGGCTCTGAGTTCATTCCCCAGTTCCAAGGGGGAAAAAAAACCTTTTGAGATAAATACTCCTAAGTAGATGCAGAAACTGAAGTATAAAAAAGTTAAAATACCTGGAATAACATAGCTAGTAAGAGAAAGTTCAAAAGTCAGCCAAGAGGCCTGGGGAGATGGTTCAGTTGGTAAAGTGCTTGCCTTGCAAGCACAGGGCCTTGGGTTCGATCCCCAGCACTGCAAAAAAAAAAAAAAGTCAGCCAAGATTCCCAAGCTACCTTGTGACCATTATTTTGTACTTACTTATAGTATACAGTGTAGAAACTCTGAAGTTAGAGGTTAATATGTTCACACTTATATCTTAGTTTTGTTTTATTTGTAGGGCACATATATGAAATGTTTCTTTTCTTGCTCAGTTCCTTGTTTTACCTAATTTATGACAGGAGAATCAAGAAAAATATATTTTATTTATGCTAATTGAAAGTCATAAAATACATTGGAATTATTTATTATTATTAGTTTTCATATTTAAATTTATATTCTAGGGAGTGAAAACATTGTATCACTTAACAGGGAATTTTGGATTGAGTAATATGTATAATATACAAGTAATACACTTAGCATAGCAGTTAGTTCGGTAATCATTAGTTGCTATTATTGTTTGTTAGCAACATCTCCCAGTTGGAATCACTTTACAGTCACCTAAAATGTAAAGACAGTTTTTAATTTATTACATATGTGTCCTAATACTTGTATGGCCTTTAGTTTCCCTATAATTGTAGGGAACTGTAATTGGGTTTATTTTGTTGTTTGTTGCCATGGCACTGGAAGGCACTAATTACTGATACTATACAACTGAAAATAACAAATATCAATAGGCGAAAACCTATGATCTTAGGGCTAAGGGTGTGTGTGAGTTTTTATAGCAGTTTTAGTTTCACAGCAAAATTGAGAGGAAGCAGTAGAGATAACCCATACACCTGTTCTCATATATGCAACATAGATTAAATTTATCAGTAGTTTTGTTATTTTAGATAAAATTCACATACTATAAATTCTAAGTATGTGGTTTAGTGTTCATTAATATATTCATAGTGCATACACAATATATAGTGCATATTTCAGTGTTCATTTCACATTATGTGGTATTCATTAATATATTCACATTATATACATGTTGATACTTTTTTTTCTTGTAGTGGTAGGGATTGAACGAAGGAGACATTCTACCACTGAGCTACATCCCCAGTCCTCTTTATTTTTATCTTGACAAGCTGGCCACAGACTTGCATACCACCTGCCTTGACCTCCCTAGTAGCTAAGAATAACAGGTGTGCACGTCCACTTCTGGTCATAGTGATACTTATTTTAAAAATTAATTTTATTGTGTATATTAACGATCTACAACATGTTGTTGGGGGATACATATAGGTAGTTAAAAAAAAAACAAAAAACAGCCTATCCATCATCTTACATTAATTCTTTTTTTGGCAGGGGGAAGGCAGTGCTGGGGATTGAATCCAGGACTTTATAAATGCTAGTCAAGAACTCCACTACTACTGTCATGTATAACTAATTAGAACAAATTAAAAAAAAAAAAAAAAAAGAACTCTACCACTAAGCTATATCCTTATCCTTTTTTTCAGAATCTCACTTAGTTGCCCAGGCTACCTCAAAATGGCAATCCTCCCTTAGTCTCCCAAACAGCTGGGATTACAGGCATGCTGTACCCAGCTATCTTTTCACTTTTAACTATAAATAAGGAACCAGTTGCCTACAAGAATACTGGAAAAGAAGTTTTAAATTGGTTTAAACAATGACAGCATTTTTCTGTTTTATAGACCTCCGTGAGTGAAAGCCTTCAGAGAGAAGCTGCTAAGAAGCAAGCCATGAAACAGGTAAGGTGGCTGAGTAAATTAAGTACATTTGGTGAAGTGTGTATTTCAGTTTATAAGGACCAGTTTTGGTATATAGATGCTGAGACTAAAACAGTACATTATATAATGAAATAATTTTATGCTGTCATTTTTTCTAATGTATAAAAAAATGGTTGCTTCATATAGATTACAGATGTCCTGTATAGATTTTAAAAGAAAAACACAATGAAGAATTAGAATGATCTTTTAAAATTCTCACAATCCTACCCATGGTCCTGATTAAGAAATCTGAAACTCAAAATGGAAAAATCTCCCTTATTATGACATAATTAATCATAGAAATAGACTTGAAGTTTTACTAATTTTTCTACTTCTTCACCAGTATATCTTTAGATTTTGCTGCTGTAGAACATAGTTAAATGAAACAGTGGCAAGATACTGTTCTCCGTTCTCCTTTCTTCTTCTTCTCCTTCCTTTTTTTTTTTTTTTTTTTTTTTTTTTTGGTACTGAGGATTGAACCCAGAACACTTAAGCACTGAGTAATATCCCCAGCCCTTTTTTTTTTTTTTGTATTTAATTTAGAGATAGGTTCTTCCTAAGTTGCTGAAGCTGGCTTTGAACTCAAAATCCTCCTGCCTTTGCCTCCTGAGCTGCTGGGATGTTAAGTGTGTGCCACTGACCTGGCTGCCTTTCTTTGTAGTGTATTTTTTGGTGGTGTTAGAGATTGAACTCAGCCTCACACATGCTAGTGAATTGTTTTACTACAAAGCTTCATCCCCAGCCCCTATACCTTTTTTTTTTTTTTTTAATAAATATTCTCTTTATGTTTGAAAAATGTTCATGAATCCACTGGACCAGTTGTGTTAATCATATTTATTTATACTGAATTTTTTTTGTCTGTTCTGCTACTGAGAGGTATATGCTAAATTCTCCCTAATTTTGGGTTTGTCTGCTTTCCTTTAGATTTCTCTACAGATTTTGTTTTATATACTTTGAGACATAAATTAATAACATAACTGCTCAAGTACTCTCTTAGCAGCTAAGTACTCATCACATATACAAAGACATGACTATCAGTTTAAACAACCAACCTACAGTCTCCCTTTTCCCTTACTTTTCTGTTCGCCATCCCCCCACACTTAAAGGGGTGGTGGTGGTTATTTTTTAAATTTCATGTTTTCGTTTTTGGATTCTCCTGGCTATTTGGGGGCCAGAGCAGTGCCAGTTCACCATCTGAACAGGAAGATAATTCCTTTTCTAAACATTGAGAATTGAGAAGTGAAAGGCATTAATTTCTTAATTTTTTAATTAGTGTTCCAGAAAACAAAGGTTTTCAGTTAGTACATGCAGTAATACAAATGTGGATATGTAAAAACCTAAGAATGTCAGGTAGGTTCTTAAAGTAGGTTAAAATATGTAAACTCTATCTCAGAAATTTATAAGCTGGGCAAGAGGCACAGACTTCATGAAACAACTAGAAAGTAATAACATCAAGTGTATTATTAAAAATTAAACATGGTAGTGTAAATAGAATGTTCCACAAACTTTAAAAGAAAGAGGGAATTAAAGTCCTCAAAGATAACTTCATTTAAGATGTGTTGATCTGGCCCTGAAACTAGGTAAGATTTCGGTTGCATTAAAGAACATGAAAAACATTAAAGATAGAAGGGACCATGATAAGCAAAGGCAGAGGACTTTATATAACTGATACTATAAAAAATGTTATTTGTAATTAATACTCTGTAATGAATAAGTTATATATGTCCTCCATTTTAATATTACATTTGGAACCTTTTTTAAATGTTACGAACCTTTAATGAAATAGTTCCTACCATTATATTTGAAAACTCTGCAAACATTTTATTTGGCAACTCTTAACCTTTTTAAAGTGATATGAAGCCAGGTGTGGTGGAGCATGCCTATACTAACCCAGCAACTCAGGAGGCTGAGTCAAGAGGATCACAAGTTCAAGGCCAGCCTCAGGAACTTAGCAAGGCCCTGTCTCAAAATAAAAATTAAAAATAAAAAGGACCGGGCTGGGGTTGTGGCTCAGTGGTAGAGCACTCGCCTAGCATATGTGAGGCACCGGGTTCTATTCTCAGCACCACATAGAAAAATAAATAAAGTTGTTATGTCCAACCACAACTAAAAATAAAAAAAATAATAATAAAAAATAAAAGTTACTGAGTGGTTCAACACCCCTGGGTTCAGTCCTTTGTGATGTGAGGACTGAGGATGTGTGTACCTTAGTGGTAAGGGCACTGTTTTAGCATGCAAAAGGTTCTGCGTTCAGTTCTCAGCACCACAAAAAATGAAAATAAAAGTGATATGAAAATTTAATACATAATATAGCTATCTCAAAACCAGAGTTTTATGTTTCTCTGTCCTAGCACGGACCTTTTGACTTTTTTTTTTTTTTTTTTTTTTGTACCCAGAATTGAACCTGGGGCACTTAACCACTAAGCCACATCCCCCGCTCTTTTTATTTTTCATTTTGAGACAGGTCTCGCTAAGTTACTGAGACTGGCTTTGAACTTGCAATCCTTCAGCCTCGTCCTCCCAAGTTGCTGGAATTACAAGTGTACACCACCATACCAGGCTGCCTTCTAACCTTTTGATGTGGATAAATTATAAACAAGTAGATAATGATAATATTATTTCCGAATACTTATTCTGTTAGACTCTATTTTAGTTGTCTCAAGTTAATAAAGTTACCCAGTTTGGAAAGTAGGTATAATTATTATCCTCTCCTTGATTGAAGAATGTTAAACAAGCTGGGCAAAGCAGCACATGCCTGTAATTCAAGCTATTCTAAAAGCTGAAGCAGGAGGATCCCCAGTTCATGGCCAGCCTGGGCAATTTAGCAATACTTTGTCTCAGAATTTTTAAAAAGGGTTGGGGAATGCAGCTCGTGGTAGAACACTTGCCTAGCATGTGGAAGGCCCTGGGACTTAAGTCCCCAGGACTGAAAGAAAAGAAATTAAACAAAATTTTCCAAACTAATGATAAGCATAGAACCAGAATTCAAACTCAAGATAGCCTGACTCCAGAATTTACATTCCTATTTTCTGTGATTGAAGCAGTTTTTGTGATTTATTTTCAATTCATGAATTCTTTTAATTTCTCAAAGAATTTTTTTATAAAACATAGGATTTTGGCAGTATGTGTCAGTGGTTCATATTTTTGAAACATTCTTTTTTTTTTTTTTAGACTAAACTGGAAATTCAGAAGGCCCTTGCAGAAGATTCTACTGTATATGAATATGACAGTATTTATGATGAAATGCAGAAAAAAAAGGAGGAAAGTAATCCCAAATTGCTTTTGGGAAAAGATCGGAAGGTTGGTCGCAAAATCAAACTTTCTTTGACCTCGACTTGCGTATTGTATCTTAATCTTAAATTTAGATGAGAGTGATCTGAGAGTTGACTAAAAGTATGTGCAGTAATATTCTAGAGTCCAAAAGGTTGATATTTCAAGTATGTGAAGAACCCCTATTGCTAGATTATAGATTTGAATTTAGAACCCTTAAAACTTTACATATTATATTCTTAACAGGAACCAGGTGGATTATCTAACAATTTTGTAAATTCTACGTTTTGCTTTGATGACCTCTGCAAGTAATTTTTTGAAATTTTTTCCTGATAAAGTCTGGGTACCAAAGTTGTACTGCTCTTCCCTTTTTCATGTTTACTCATGTTTTATTATCTTCTCAATTTTGTTTGCTTCCTAGGTGACAACTGAATCATCTGCTTATCCTGATCATACTTTTAGTTTGAAAAAAATTTGGGGATGGAGTGGGTATTGATCTTAAAGTATCTGTTAGTTAAATGAGCTGTCAAATTATTTTGAAGCTTCTATTTTAAGTAATCCACATTCCAGGAAATGTGGAAAAACTTGTAGAAAGTTTCCTGATTAATTTATTTGTTGAATTAAGATAATGCCAGTTAGCATGAGAAAAACATGGGACAGTGTCTTATTTAGTTTGGTTTGTTTTGTTTTGTTGAAAGCAAAATAGCAAATTTCTATCTGCTGCACTTGATTTTTATTGAATTTTGACATGATAATCCTGTTTGGACTAACCATTTCTATGTTAGTGGATTCATGATAAAAGTTATTACAGAATAATAACAATTATTTTTTACTCCTTCCTAAGTAATCTTGTTCTTTTCTATTAGCCAAAGTATATTCATAACTTACTAAAAGCAGTTGAGATCCGAAAAAAGGAACAGGAAAAAAGAATGGAAAAGAAAATACAGCGAGAACGAGAAATGGAAAAGGGAGAATTTGATGATAAAGAGGCATTTGTGACATCTGCTTATAAAAAAAAATTGCAAGAGAGAGCTGAAGAGGAAGAAAGGGAAAAGAGGGCTGCTGCACTTGAAGGTAAAATGGGTAAAGGGAAAGGTAGAGGGGAAACAGAATCTCTGCCCTATGGTTAGCCATTTGCTCTGTCACTGAACTTTAGGGTTATAATGTTGAATTTATGTATATGAATTCAGAGTACAGTATACATGGTATTATAGTAGTATAAAACATGAGGTTTTTTACTAAGAACAGTTGATTTCTACTTCAGTGACTATTATTTCTACTGGACTTCTCACTTAGTTCTCATTTTGGTCTCACTGTAATCATTTTAAGTCATTGCCTTAGAACATGATTCCAAAAACACTTATTACAAGGTGTATATAACACCATGTAATATTTGTCAAAAACAATGTACCTTTGAACTCTAATACTTTCTAAGATGAGAACCTAGAGTCACAGCTCAAGGGAGCATCAATTGAACAGCTAGAAAAAGAATAGAAATTAAGGAGAGAAGATATATGCAGGGCCTAAAGAATATCTTAGTGTTGTACTTTAGTGCTTTCTACTTACAGTCATTTCTCAAGATCTAAGTATAATATATACTTACAAATAATGTATTTGGTAAGTGCTCTTCAACTTTTAAGTGGAAGAAACCCAAATTTATAAAATTTTGACTGTGCATGGACTATGTGTTCATCTAGACCACCAGGCAGCACACTTTCTATAAAGGACCAAATAGTAAATATTTTGGACTTATTGTATATCTGCTCTCTTATTACAATCATTTCTCTCTGCCCAAGTAACTGTGGACAAAAACAAATGGGCAGACTGCATTCCGTTAAAAGTGTACTTATAAAAATAGGCAGCAACCAGTGCAATGGTGCATGCCAGTAAAATCCCAGCACCTCAAAGGATCACAAGTTCAAGGCCAGTCTTAGCAACTTAATGAGACACTCAGCAACTTTGTAAGACCCTGTTTCCAAATAAAATGGACTGGGAATGTAACTCAGTGATAAGCACCCATGGATTCAATTCCCAGTACCCCCCCCCCCAAAAAAAAAAAAAAAATAACAGACCAAATTTGACCTGAAGGCTATAGTTTGCCAATTCCTATGTGTACATACACATCTCAGTGTGATATTTACTCTACACATGTAAAATGAAAATGTGTTGTGCCTTGTTGAATATTCTATCTTTTGCTTTTCCTTTCTTAGCACGTTTGGATGTAACCAAACAGAAGGACCTCAGTGGATTTTATAGGCACCTGTTAAATCAAGCAGTTGGAGAAGAGGAAGTACCTAAATGCAGCTTTCGTGAAGCTCGGTGAGAGGTGGTAGATGGAATATTTAGAATATACTGTTAATAATCTGTGGTTGTGGGGTCATTTTAAAATTCTGAAAGAGCATTACAGCATTGCATGTTATACTGCCCACCAATCTAATTGAATAGCTAAGAATTTGCAGTTTCTTAATATTAATATTTATAAATTTACTTCAAGAGTATTTTTATTCTGCAGTTCACAAAAATTATTGCAATTTATGCCAAAACATTGTCATTGAATTTAATATTATCATAAAACTACACTAGGTGCCATAGTGTATATGTGTAATCCTAACTACTCAAGAGACAGGCAAGAAAATCTCAAGTTTTGAGGCCAGCCTCAGCAATGTAGCAAAACCCTGTCTCAAAAGAAAAAGGGTGGGGGATGTAACTGAGAGGTGGAGTGCCCCTGGGTTCTAATCTTAGAGCTAGAGCAGCAGGGGGCTGGGGGTGTATCTTCTGTAAAAACCAAAGACTTAAACTTTCTTCTTTTTTTTTTTTTTTTTTTTTTTTTTAATTATCAGTTATTACAGGTAGTACCACTTTATTTATTTTATTTTATTTTTTTTAAGACTTAAACTTTCAATGTACAAAATTTCTGAATTATCTAACTGCTTTATGAGTTTTATAAATAATTTTAAAGGATAAGCAAAATCGAGTTATAGGGTTTTATTTGTTTTAAATTAAAACTAGAGCGTTCTCTCATGGCCCTGGTGCCTTAAAATGACCGATGAGAGAATTAAAGAGAAATTTGGAATGAATCAGGTATCTTACAACACTCTCCGTACTGTTCATATAGTATATAAAAGTAAAGCAGCTTATAAAAGGAAAGTGGTTTATTTTCTTCAACAGAACCCAGTCTTCATAAAATAGAGGATTCACTTACCAGCAACTGACACTTCACTGTGTAGTACATAACCACTAGTCACATGTAGCTAAAAATAAATGAAATCTAAACTTTTAATCAACAGTTGCCATATTTCAAGTATTGAGATGCCATATTTGGCTAATGATTATCATCCTGGATAGTTCACAGACATTTCTATTAAACAGTGCTGGTCTAAAACAGCAAAGAATTGGAAGATTTTAAAATAAAATTATAAGGTACTATGGGATAGTAAGGTGAGTATGCTGTAAATATATAGCTGAAGGTAAAAGGGAGAATTTGTCCTAAACATGTATATAAACAAACTTTCTTTTCTTTGGTGTGTGTGTGTGTGTTTTTAATATTTTCCAGTTGTAGATGGACACAGTACCTCTTTTTCACATATTTATTAGAAGATCTGAGTCCGTGTAGCTAGAATAGGTTTACCCCTAGTTGTCTCCAAACTGCTAGGTTTTGATTATAAAATTTATGAGGAATATGAAAGAAAGTTTATATGCAGAATTAGCTTTTGAATAGAAGCTATAATGCATTATGACTTCTCAATTTTCATCTGGTGTAGTTGACACTCCATAATGTCATTTACATAGTACACTTCTGAGTCTAATAATTGAATTTCTATTAGTGGTTTCTTTAGTCAAAGTAATTCTGCCAGGGTTCCAAGAGAACCAAAGTTGTTGCACTGTTAGTGTGTGTGATAAGAATGAATCAGCTGGGCAAGGTAGCACACACTTGAAATCCCAGCAACTGAGGCAGGAGGATTCCAAGGTGGAGACCAGACTGTTCAACAGAGTGAGACACCATCTCAAATTTTTAAAAACAGGGCTGGGGATGTAGCTCAGTGGAAGAGCACTTGTCTAGCGTGCATGAGGCTATGGGTTCAATCCCTAGCCCTAAATAAATAGATAGATGTAGGTCAGTGGTAGAGTGTCCCTGGGTTCAACCCCCAGAATTGTGGGTGGGTGTGTGTGTGTGTGTGTGTGTGTGTGTGTGTGTGAACTGTCAGTAAGTTAACCAAAACTGATCAGCTGGAAAAATGTATATGATTCAAATAATTTTAATGTTATTGACTTAACAGCCAGATAGATTCATATATTTCAGTTTTATTATGATCAGTGTGAAGATTGCTAATGCCCTTTTAATCACAGGGAAGATTAATTAGTAATATTTAGGAACCAGATGTGGTGTGCACCGATAGTCCCAGCATATGGGAGACTGAGCCCAAAAGTTCAAGGCCAACCTGAAACCTGAACAACATAGTGAGATCCTGTCTAAAAAATAAATTGGACTTGCCACTATTTTGCTGTGAAAAGATTATCTTCGTGTACTTCTAGGATTGTTTTTTTTGTTGTTGTTGTTGTTTTGGATTTTTTTTTTTAAAGAAAGAAAATGAAAAAAATCTAACAAAAATCACAACTTAAACTTCATGCTGTGAAAATGGGACTTTGGTCCAGAACAATTTTCCCAATTATTCTTTATCTAGGCTTAGCAAAAAAGTGAAAAACTTGGATAGACCCCTGTCTGAAGGTTCTAGTAGTCCAAGAAAGAAGGGCTGATTTTCTCTATCTCATTTCTACAAATACTCCAAATTGTTTGAACATGCTAGTTTACAAAGTAAATAGATACAAGTATTAAAATTATATGAATGCTTCATTTTCTTTCTATAATGTGCCACCTTGTTTTTTTACATATTTTTGAAAGGTCTGGAATAAAGGAAGAGAAACCAAGAGGTTACTCTGATGAAGTAAATTCAGAGAACAGAGTGCTACAAGAGAAATGCATTATCCAAACTGGTGTAAAGGAGGAAAACCCAGATGCGGACAGTGATTTTGATACTAAGAGCGAGGATGATGAAATGGAAGAAAACAAAATGAACTGCAGAAGACAAAAGGTCACAGAGACCTCTAAGAATTACTCCAAGCATCACAGGAATCAATCCCATTCACGGTCATCTAGTGAAGAAAGAGGACATGGTGCCAGACACCACACTAAAAGTTCCAAGGCAAGAGGACATGAGAAAAGGGAGGATCCACACCACGAGAGGCAGTCCAGAGACCAAGAGAATTATTATACTGACTGTGACCACCAAAAAGAAAAGAATTCTCATAGGCACAGAGAGACCAGTCATAGAGATTCCCACTGGAAGAGGCATGAACACGAAAATAAATCAAGGGGAAGAGGTCAGAGAGAAAGAAATGACAGAGAATGGAAAAGAGAGAGAGATAGGGAGAAATACTACTCTAGAGAACAAGAAAGAGATAGACAACAAAATGATTGTGACCAATACATTGAGAGAGGAGGAGAGAAGGAAGAGAAAAGCAAAACAAAGAAGGAACACATGAAAGTAAGGAAGGAAAGATATGAAAATAATGATAAGTACAGAGATGGGGAAAAACAAGAAGTAAGTGTTCAGTCTTCAGAAAGAAATCAAGACAGACAGGAAGGCACAGCAAATTCTAAGGCAAAAGTTGAGTTTCTTGACCAGGAAAGATCCAGCAAAATAAGAAACATGGAAAAGGACAAAGAAAGAAGACAAGACAAACCCTCTAGTTCTGAAACATCACTGGGAGCAAAACACAGACTCACAGAGGAAAGGCAAGAGCAGGACAAAGAACAAGAGAGACCACCTGAGGCAGTAAGCAAGTTTGCAAAGCGGAACAATGAGGAAACTGTAATGTCAGCTAGAGACAGGTACCTGGCCAGGCAAATGGCACGGGTTAATGCAAAGACCTATATTGAAAAAGAAGATGACTGATGACTGCTCCCAACAGGAAGATCTGTGGAAGCATAAAACATTGTAACTCCTGGAATTTGCTTTTTGTAAAAGTATAAAAAAATGTATTAGGAATGAATGGGAAGGTATTTTTAAATAGAGTTCAAAATTCACTTTTTCATTTAGGTTTATATTAGAAATCAGTTCTTTTATCTTGAATGTTTAGCTGAATTTATTTATATTTCCTTATTAATAGCACATTCTTGATTGTATGCAAGAACCATAAGAGTGTGCCAAATCCCTCCCTGCAGGTACTTAATGTAGGAAAGTTGGCTCTGTTAAAACCATTAAAAAATAAACAACTCTCCTAATAATGTTGCTTTTGTTGCAGGATCTGTTTTGTTTTATAAATACTGTATTTCAGATGAAAATATGTGAACTTGACAAGTAAAATAGAGGAACTTGTGACTTTATGTTCTAAAATTTGTATAAAAGTGTGAAATATGTATCATGCATTTTGTCTAAATAACTTCTTAACCTACAACTTATTGATTAAATGAAAATAAAATGATATGCTTATACTGTTAATTTGTGCTTTTATTTTTAAAGTAACTTCATTTGTCACAATTCCTTTTTGTTTTTCTTCAGTAAAAGTCACTTTAATTCTGAAACCTTGGCAAGTTAATAAATTGCGTATGTATTAAATCTATCTAAGAGTGAAAAGATGGAGACATTTAGCATAAATGAAATTAGCTAAAGATCCACATGACCAGGTGCACATGCCTACAATCCTAGCACCTCAGGAGTCTGAGGCAAGAGGATCACAGTTTGAGGCCAGCCTCATCAACTTAGCAAGACCTTGTCTCAATTTAAAAAAAAAAAAAAAAAAGACAGCTGGGTTTTCATCCCCAGTACCCCTTCCCCAAAATTCAAGTGGCCTATTTCTGAACATGTCTTATGTACTCTTTTTTTAAACACAGCTTATTACAAGTTCCCTATGTTTGTCAAATAAAACTAGAATTTCTGTACTAAGTCTTTGAGACTTAACTTTGGAAATTATGCATTATTGATGGAGAAAGGATGAATGCTTTGGAGAAAATAGTTCTTTAATAGGTCTTCTCATTTTTAAAAAGGCTGTTTATATCTCTAATATTGCTTTTTTAGATTTATTATAACTTTGAAACCAGGAAGGAAAATAAAAAGAAAGCTAATGCCCAGATCTCTGACTTGACACATCAAATATCAGTTACATCCTACTGTTGTAAAGTAGATCCATTTGATGACAATCTTGAAAAAGCACTGACTTTGGGGATAAAGTCATAGTAAGTGGTAGAGCACTTGCCTAACTTATACAAGACCCTTGGTTCAATACCCAGCACCTAAAAAAACACACAGGGGGGAAGCAGCATTAAGTATGGAAAAAATAATAGGTTAGGGTAAGATCATGGAGAACCACAAATGATAGGAATCTTCAACTTTGGTAGATAATATTGTTTCTTGTTAGGGTTTTATAGCTAGAGCCATGCATCTGGAAAATTAATTTGATTGCAATGTACAAGACAGTCTAAGGAAGGAGAGATTGTGTCAAAGAAATCAGATAAACTGTCAGTTTCCTTTTCCCAGAAGTTCAGAGACTCACCAAGCAACTTGGACATTTCAGATAGGATAAGCTGCAGGTTACTTTTATTAACCTAGTTGGATGGCATCAGTGAGAAACTGCAAATTAAGAGTTTTTTTCTGTCTCCTTTCCCAAATACAATGATGTTTTTACCTCTGCCATTCATTCCTCCCTTTTCTAGTAACAACACCTTGGTTTTCTCTTGGGAAAGCACCCTTTTGCTTTTAGGAGTTCAAATGGTCAAAACAGTCTCCAGGATGGATATGTGAATCAAGCCCTGCCAATTCTGGAACTGTTAGAATATACAGAGATGTTTTCCACTAGCTTCAAAGGTGAGGTAAGTCTGGAATTACATGTGACTGCCTGACAGAATAAACTTGACACAAAAGAAAGCAGAAATGAGATGGTTAGAAGGAATAAGACCTGATAACTGTTTTTGAATCTCTGGCTCTAGTGAGTATAGGTTTGTGTTTTTTGTGGGGTTTTGTTTGTTTGTTTGTTTGTTGTGTTTTTATATTTGTATTTTTTTTTTTAAGATAAATGCTTTATTTTTCTCTTGATCTGGTTTGAAATAGATTTCTGGCACTGCAATAAAATTTTTTTTTTTTTATAAAAGGTTCCACTAATGAGAGCTCCATACCCAAAATTATCAGACTAAGCCAGGTGTGGTAGTACACACCTATAATCCCAAGAGATGGAGGCAGGAAGATTGCAGTTTCAAGACCAGTCTGGACAACTTAAGACCCTCAGTAACTTATTGGGACCCTGTCTGAAAAAAATATATATATATAGTTCAGTGGTAAAATGCCCTGGGTTTAATCCTTGGTACCTACCACCCCACTAAAAGGAACATTCTGAAATTTTGATGTGTCTTCAAATTAGTATCTTATAATTACACATAATACCAGTATCCATTATGCCACCTTCAAAATGGCAAAACAGATCACTCTTATTGCCGAGGACCCTCCTTTCTCTCTGTTCTACCCTACTCCATCCACTTGATCTACTCTACTGATCTTGCTTCTATTTTTTTTTTTCAATTAATGCATTATACATATAAGTGGGATTCATTGTAATCATATGTGGACATCATAATTTGATATACTTTGTTCCCCAGTACTTCCCCCTGCCCTCACCTCTCCTTCCTCTTTCCTCTATTGGTCTCCCTTCTATTTTCATAAGGTTCCTCTCCACTTTATATGTTATTCCTTTTTCTTCTCTATCTTCCACATTTGAGATAAAACATTTGACCCTTGACTTTCCGAATCTGGCTTATTTCACTTGGCATGATGTTCTCCAGTTCCATTTACCAGCAAATGACAGTTCATTCTTCATTGCTGAGTGAAACTCCATTGTGTATATATACACCACATTTTCTTTATCTGTTTATATGTTGACAGGTACCCAGGCTACTTATATAACTTGGCTATTGTGAATTGCGCTGCTATAAACATTGGTATTCATGTATCACTATAATATGCTGATTTTAGTTCTTTTCCAAGGAGTGGGTTAGCCAGGTCATATGGTGGTTCCATTCCTAGTCTTTTGAGGAATCTCCATACTGCTTTCCAAAGTGGTTGCAGTCCCACCAATATATGAGTATACCAAATGCTATTTTTCCCTACATCCTTGCCAATATTTATCATTGTTTGTATTCTTTTTGTTTTGTGTATTGTGAGGTGTTTTTACTTGTTTTGGTGGACCTGGGGATTGAATCCAGGAGCCCTCTGCCACTGAACCACATCCCCAGCCCTTTTTATTTTGTATTTTGGGTCTAAATTGCCAAAACTGGCTTTAAACTTGCAATCCTCCTGTCTCAACCTCCTGAGTCATTGTGATTACAGTCCTGCACCACTGCCTGACTGTTGTTATTTGTATTGTTTTGTTGGGGTGGGGGGTACTGGGGATTGGACTCAGGGGCACTCCCCAGCCCTATTTTGTATTTTATTTAGAGACAGGATCTTACCGAGTTGCTTATTAGCACCTCGCTTTTGCTGAGACTGGCTTTGAACTTGAGATCCTCCTACCTCAGCCTCCAGAGCAGGTGGGATCACAGGCATGTTATTTGTATTTTCCATTGTCATTCTAATAGGAGTGAGATGAAATCTCAGCGTGGTTTTTGTTTTGCATTTCCCTGAATGCTAAGGTCGTTGAACATTTTTTGGCAATTTGTTTTTTTTGTTAGAAATGTCTGTTCATTCCCCACATTGATTTTTGTGTATGTGTTTGGTTTTATTTGGTTTTGGTTTGGGGTTTTGAGGATTTTTTTTTTTTTTTTTTTTAATTCCCTGGTGGGAAAATAGCAACAATTTCTCCCATTCTGCAAAGATTTTCTCTTAAACTTTATTATAGTATAGTGCATGGAAAAAGTACATGAGTATATGGCTTAATGGATTTACACAGAACAGACCCATTTCAGAAAGAAATATTACTTGCATCACAGAAGATCCACTAAATGCTTTTCCAGCCTAATCTGCCTCTCTATGACTTTGCATTTGGGTTTTTGTTTTTGCAGTGCTTGGAATTGAACACAGGGCCTCACCCATGCTAAATAAGCACCAGCTGCATCCCCAGCCCTTTTCAGTTTATTTTGACACAGGGTCTCACTAAGCTGCCCAGTCTGGCCTCAAACTTGTGATCCTCTTGCCTCAATTTCCTGAGCAACTGGCTTATAGACATGTACCACCATGCCTGGCTTCTCTTTGGCCTTTAACAAAGAGTTGCTTGTTCCCCAGGTTTTTTAACATTTATCCATTCTGTTGGTGGACATTGGGTTATCTCGTGCTAAAGGTTATTATAAGTAATGCTTCTAGGAATATTCTGTACTTGTCTTCCAGTAGATACATAGATGTGGCTGGGTGATTCCTAGAAATGGAATTGCTGATGCATAGGATATGCAAATGTTCAGCTTTAGTAGATTAGATACTATCAAAAAAAAGTTTTCCAAAACAGTACTAAAGTGTACTCTCCATCATACTTTACATCAGTGTAAGAAAATTCCTCTGTCTTTTCAGTTTAGCCATTCTGGTAGGTACAGTGGTATCACATGGTTTCATTTTGTAGTTCCCTGATAGCTATCTTATGTATTTATTAGCATTTGGATTTTTTTTTTTTAATAGTCTGTTCTGTTGCCCATACACACAACACTTTTTTTTGTTTGTTTGTTTTTGGGGTTGAGGTGAATGATTTGCTGTTTTTTGTTTGTTTGTTTGTTTGTTTACAGTGCTAGAGAGCAAACCCAGGGCTAGGTAAGCACTTTGCCAATGAGCCATATCCGCAGCACTCCTTTTTTCTTTTCTGTGTGGGTCATTTATACATTCTGAATATGAGTCATTTGTACTTACAAGTAACTTCTTCCTCTGACCTGACTTTCACTCTCTTTTATTTTTTATTTTTTTGGATTAAACCAAGGGCACTCTACCACTGAGCTACATCTCCAGCCCCCCCCCCCTTTTTTTTTTTTTTTTTTTTTTGATTTTTTCGAGAAAGGTCTCACTAAGGGTTGGGGCTGTGGCTCAGAGGTAGTGTGCTCACCTATCACACGTGAGGCTCTGGGTTCAATCCTCAGTGCCACATAAAAATAAAGGTATTGTGTCCAACTAACAAATATTTAAAAAAAAAAAAAAGTAAAGAAAGGTCTCACTAGGTTGCTTAGGACCTTTCTAAATTGCTGAGACTGGCCTTAAACTTGCAATCCTCCTGCCTCACTTTCCTGAATCATGGGCAATACAGGTGTGTACCACTGCACCCAGCTTCACTCTCTTAATGGTATGGTTTAATGAACAGAAATCTCTATTATGAAGCTAATTTAAATAACTTTTATAATTCAGTTTCTTGGTTGTGGTAGATACATTTCAAGTTCCCAATAGCCTATGTAGCTATGGCTACCATATAGGACAGTGATTTATAGGACATTTGTATCATTACAGAAAGTTGTACTGAACATCACTCTTTCAGAAGCACTATTTCCTACTTTTCATATGTAGATCTACAAGACACCTGGAATTAATTTTCCTGTGTAGTAACAGAAATTAAGATTTTTTTTCCTATATGGATATCAAATGGATCCAGCAGTGAATGAAAATTTGTTCAAATTAAAACCATAATGAGTAGAGTGTGTACTTGGCATATACAAAGTCCTCATTTCGATCCTCAGCACCAAAATAAAAACCATCACAATGGATACGATTACATATACACAAGAATCTCAGAAGTGTTAAGAGTCTTAAAATATGAAGTATTGAGAATATGAAGTAATAATTTGTCATACTAGTGTAGGCAAAATGTTATAACCTTTTTGGAAGATAGTTTGACTTTACCTATTAACATTGGCACCGGGACTGAGATTGTAGCTCAGTAGTAGAGCACTTGCCTAGCATGTGTGAGGCAACACATAAAATAAAGGTATTGTGTCCATCTAAAACTAAATTTTTTTTTTTTAATTGGCACTGCTCTTTTTTCTCTCTTTTTTTTTCGGGGTGGGTGGGTGGGGGGTAGTAATGGGGATTGAACCCAGGGGTGCTTAATCACTGAGCTGTATCCCCAGACTTTTTATATTTTATTTAGAGACAGTCTTGCTAAGTTACTGAGGCTGGCTTTGAACTTATGATCTTCCTGCCTCAGCCTCCTAAGCTGCTAGGATATAGGTGTGTGCCACCATGCTGGCTCTGCACATTTCTTATAATGTAAGTATTCCACAGATGCACCAGGAATATTCACAGTACTGTTTTTCTTTCTTTCTTTCTTTTTTTTTGTTTCATTGATTAATTTTATGGAACATTTAAGGAAGAGATAATGCCAATCTTTACAATAATTATCTCAGAAAATAGACAAGAAAGAAACATTTCATAGTAGTGTTTTTCATCAAACTGGGAACAACCTCAACATCTATTGGTAGTAAATGAACTATGTATACATTCACCACACACATGCACAGGATATAACAGTTAAATGATCACACTAGAGCCACATATGACAACTTTGATGAGTTTCACAGCCTTGTGACAAAAAGCAATTAATTTAGCTTGTATGGGGGAAAAAGATTCAACTATATCCTGTGGAAATGCATGGTTAGGTAGTAAAACTAAAGAAAAACGAAAATGATTTTTACAAAAGTCAAGATAACATTCATTTATGGAAGGAGTACCCACAGGGCTTCTGGATATGTCAGTATTCTGTTTCTTAATGTGGGTGGTGAACACTCAGTTGTTCACTCTCTCAACTGTAAGTATGTTTATATATTCTGCAGGCATAATGTCTCCCAGTAAACATTTTAGTGATCTTAAATTTTTAAATATCTGAATTGGAGGAACTGTTGGTCATCCTGGTTAATTTAGTCATTTCTAATGGCTTATGCACAGGGCAGCAGTTCTTTGATAATGTATTGTTTAGACCAGTAAGAATAAGAGATTTTATTAAATTTGTTGCTAGATATATATTATTTTGAACATGAGGCTCAAAATGGTATACTTAAGAAATGTAGTGAATTGGTAAACAGCTGTTCCCTGAGTTTTAAAAATAAGATATGAATGATTCAAAATACCTTAATTTTCTTCCCCCATGCCCTTGTTTACCCTTACTACAGGCACACCAAATACATAGTACAATTTCATGCTAACTATACCTTCTCACTTTGTTATGTTTTGGATATGAGGTTATCTCCAAAAAGTTCATGTGTGAGACAATGCAAGAAATTTCAGAGGTGAAATGATTGGGTTATGAGAGCCTTAACCTAATCAGTGCATTCATCCAGAGATGCACATTAACTTGGTGATAATTATAGGCAGGTAGAGTGTGACTGGAAGAAGGTCACTGAGGGTGTTCCTTTGGGGTTTTTATTTTGTCCATGGTGAGAACTAGCTAGCTGGTACTTTCTCTTTCTCTCTCTCTCTCTCTCTCTCTCTCTCTCTCTCTCTCTCTCTCTCTCTCAACCTCTTTTAATACCCATCTTGGTTTCAGCAACATGTTCATGTTTCCTTGGCTCTCTGTGTTTAACCCTATCACAGCATTATAGTATGATGATAGTGGGTCAGTTGTTCAAGAGCAAAGATCAATTTTATCTGTGTACCCAGTGCTTAATATACTGCTGGCATGAGGGAAAGTTTAGAAAAGTTTTCTTCATTGTCTTAGCATCATTTATATTTTTAAAAAACTTGTTCTAATTAGTTATACATGACAATGGAATGCATTTTGACACATCATACATAAATGGAGTTTAAGTTCTCATTAATTTGGTTGTACATGATGTAGTTACACAGGCCAAGTAATATATGCACATAGGGTAATAATGTCCTATTCATTCTACTATAATTCTGACCTCCATACTCCCTCCCCTTCCTTCACTCCCCTCTTTCTAATCCAAAATACCGCTATTCTTCACACCCCCACCATTGTGAATTAGCATCCATATATCAGAGAAAACTTTTGGCCTTTGGTTCTTTGGGATTGGCTTATTTCGCTTAGCATAAGATTCTTTAATTCCATCCATTTACTGGCAAATAGCATCATTTATTTAATATTCCTCAAGTGTTTTTTAAAATTAGAATTTTAAAAATGGAATGAGGGCTGGGGTTGTAGCTGGTGGTAGAGCACTTGCCAGCATGTGTGAGGCACTGGGTTCAATCCTCAGCACTACATAAAAATAAATAAAGGTATTTAAAAAAAAAAAGGAATGACCTTACAAATTACCTAATGTAATCTCTGCACTCAGGTTTGAATATGGTTTGTCCCCTCCAAAACTCATGTTGAGGTCAGGCACAGTGGCACATGCCTGTAATCCCAGTAGGTCAGGGGGCTGAGGCAGGAGGATCACAAGTTCAAAGCCAACCTCAGCAACTTAGGCCATAAACAACTTAGCAAGATCCTATTTCTAAATAAAATATAAAAAAGGGTTGGGGATGTTGCCCAGTGGTTAAGCACTCCTGAGTTCATTCAGTTCCTGGTTCAAAAAAAAAAAAAACTCATATTGAAATTTAATCTCCATTGTGAGATATTAAAAATGGATTAAACCATTCATGTGATTAATGGATTAGTATGTTATCTCCAGAGAGGGTCTGCTCTAAACAGTTTGGCTAGGTCTCGGGAAGTTACTCTCATCATGTAATGCCCTGCACTGCCTTGGGACTCTTCCAGTAAGAAAGGCCATTGCCAGATGTCAGCTCCTTGCCCTTAGACTAGAACTATGGCCAAAATAAGCCTGTTTTCTTTATAATTTACCCAGGCTGTGGTATTGTATTACTAGCAACAGAAAATTAAGACACAATGCAATTTCAAATATTTGTGAGGCACTATGACATCTTTGACAGCTGAGTTGGAAATCTTAGGTCTGTCATTTTCTAGCTGCATAACCTTGGGGAAACTATTTAATTTTTCCAAGCTTGTTTCTTCTTCTGAAAAATGAGAGTCATAAAAATATCTCATAAGATTGGTAAGAGTATTACTTGAAACTGTAAAATGCCTGACATTCATAAACACATAGTATTTATCATCATGGTTATCTTATTATTAGTACCCATCAGGAAATAGGCCATTAAAGTAGAATGACTTACCCAAGGTATCTAAGCTTAATACTGGCTGATAAAGGACTTGAACACCATCTTGTCAATTCTACTTGGTTTTCCTTTCCATATTTTGGTTTTGGCAAAATGTATGACACTTAGTCATACGTAAATTGGAGGGACTCCTGCAGCTGAGGCCAAGGCCGCAGAAGCAGCTGCCAGCGCCTATTACAACCCAGGCAACCCACACAACTTCTTCGTGCCCACAAGCCAGCCTCCACCATCTCCCTACTACCCTCCAGAAGATAAGAAGACCCAGTAGACCCCGCCTACTTCCCTGTCCCCACCCTCATGGGCCTTTCCTACCTCTCCTTGTGGGACTGCATCTGACTGGGGGAGACCAGGGAGGGCCTTATTCTTCCCCAGGTCTGATTATAAAACGTTACCAGGAACTAGCATTGCGGGAAGGCAGGGCCCCTGGCCTCTGGAGAGGTGTCCCCCAGCTTCCCACGCTAGCTCAGCCCAAAGAGCCCCTCTTACCACTTCTGGGGCTGTCCTTGAGGGCATGGGTGTTCCCCTTGCTGCTGTTTCACTCTGCTAGCTCCTTCCCACAGAGAGACTCTCTGCTACCTCTTCTGCTGCAGCCCAGCCCCTCGGTCTGGTAGCCATTCTGCTCTCAGCCTGTAAGCACCATCAGACCAGCCATGTCTTCCCAGTGGGTCAGCAGGCCCCACCAGACCCGGCTCACATTCCTTCCCCTGGTCTGTGCTTAGCCTGCAAGGCCGTGTCCCACCTGACTGTCAGCCCACATTCCATTCAACCAGGCCTGTCTTCCCTGTCCTTGGTCTTCTGTTGCCACTTCTGATTTCAGGAGCTTTACAAGCCTCCGGGGGCTGGTGGCTTCAGGGGAAGACCCTCTGTTCCCTTGCTAGTGTTTCTGGAATTTGTTTTCCCTCTAGTCTCTCTTCCCTCTACGAGGGGCTTCTAAACTGGAGCTGTAGAGTGCACATCCATCCCATCATGCCATTTGGGCTGAGGGGTGGGCCGAGAATGAGGGCCCCCAACCCTGCGTGCTGATCATAGCCTGCTGTGCAGCCCCTCAGTCAGACACCCCCTACTCCCCCCCCACCCCTACCCCCGCATTAAGCATCATGCCCCCTGGATGCACGAAGATTTGCGCATTTGTTCTGGACCTGCCACAAAGTGAGGAGAGATGGTTATTTAAAGAACTCCCTATTTATTTGACCAAAAAAAAAAAAAAAATCCAGTTAATATATTAGTGTGAAATAAACCCTGTTTGCACCTTGATTTGTTTGCTAATACTATGAAATAGTAAAAATGAAATAACTGGAAAAAAATAAAATAAATTGGAGGGAAATTAGGTTAGACAAGTAACATTTTTATTTTCATGTATTCAAAAATAAGACTGACAGACATGCTAAATTCTTATTGTGTTAAGAAAATGTCTTAGAGCTGGGCATAGTGGCACAAGCCTGTAATCCCAGTGACTTGGGAGCCAGAAGCCGGAGAATTGCAAGTTTGAGGCCAGTCTCAGCAACTTAGTGAGACCCTATCTCAAAATTAAAAAAATAAAAAGGGCTGGGGATGTTGCTTAGGGCTGAATGCCCCTGGGTCAATCCCTGGTGCCAAAATAAAAGAAGAAGAAGAAGAAGAAGAAAGTCCTTTTGTGCTGCTTTTAAAAAAAAAAAAAAAACAGAACCTGAGTAATTTATAAAGAACCGAAGTTTGCTTTTCATAGTTCTGGAAGCTGAAAAGTCCAAGATCAAGGCACTGGCAAGTTCAGTGTCTGGTGAAGGGGCCAATGCCATTGATAGTATCTTCTGCTGGAGCCATCATCACATGGCAGAAGGTGAAGAGGTAACAAGGGCCTTAGCTAGGTCCCTCCAGCCCTTAAGGCACTAATCCATTTATGAAAGCAGAGCCCTCTTCACTTAATCGCTTCCCCAAACAGCCTCACCTCTTAATACCACCTCAGTGGGAATTAAGTTTCAACATGAATTTTGGAGGGAATAGTAGAAACCAAAGCCTCAAAGAAGAATTAAAATAATAGAAGAAATTTTGAGGGTTTAGGAAAATAGTTTAGAAATATACTTTATTCCTGGAATTTGTCTCCTGGGGAATGCTTTGTTCAAACTCTGCCCATTCCACTATATTTCTAGTCCCCTTGTTTATCCTGCCCCTTAAGAAAATATGATGACTTTCTTAGGTTGTGATCCTATTAACATAACTACTTCTCTTGCCTTTTCATCCTCCCTCTAACAATTCAGTCCAAAAGCCATATGATAGGACTGATAAGGTAATGCTACATGGCCCAGAGCTGTTTGTCACAGAAACAGAGCATTATACAAGAGCAGCCTACACAGTACCTCAGTCCAAATGGAGTGGAGAAGTACATCCATGCTGTGTGCAAGAGCCCAAGTATGGTAGGGAAGGCATCCATGTTGGTGGTGACTGCCCAACAAGGGTTGTCAGCCTAAGCAGGCTGGGAAGGTAGCAGTTTCAGCATTAGTTATCAAGTTGAGTGGGGTGAAGGTGTTACGTGTACAATGCAGTGGCAGCAGTAATAAAATATTATATTACAGGGGTAGTGATCAAGTAAGTAAATATATTCATAATGGCAACCAGGCTTCTCATTATCCTAGGAGGTGTTATAATTATGGAAAGGGATTAAACTAGAATGTAAAATGTTGTAGCATTGGGTTGAACTTAGAGCTACTAGTGTGGAATCATGGCTTTAAAGGTAGGTAATTGTAGATGCAAATGGATGCATGTGTGTACACATAATTTAGTACAAGGATCCATTTGCATTTATAATTTTCTACCTTGAAATCCATGAGTTCACACAAGTATCATATCAATAGAAGGAGCATATGCAGCAACCTAGATCTTGGTGTCTAAATACACTCTTCATTAAAAGGAACCAGGTCTTATTGGAATAACGAATGTTTCCAGAACTGTGGCAGAGAAAGTACAGATGATCCTGAAGCATCCTATTCCAGAAAGTAACAAAGTATTCCAAGAATAATGAAAACATGTTTAAAGGACAGAGAAGCCAGCTTGAAGGAACTCTGTCTTGCTAAATATGGGACAATTTGAGCATCAAAATAATGATGGATTATAACTTATTGAAAAAGAAATCCATTAAAAATGACTGGATGAACCAATTGAAAGTTTGATGAGATACAGGATATTTGCACAGCCTCAGGGTACGCCTCCTTACAAAATACTAATTAAGGATGAAAATAAAAAGAACTTTACAGTGGAAAGGCTTGGCAAACATCATCTTTGTCAAGTAAATGAAGTTAACATCACCAGTATGAGGACAAATCATAATCATGCTCCAACTGATAGGATGTAATGAAATAACACAAGACAGTTCCCGTGATATCCCAGACAAAAGTACATAGCCTGAATCTAATCCTAAAAAATCAAACGTCAAACAAATTGAGGGACATTCTGCAAAGTAACTGGCCTATAATCTTTCAAAAGCATCAAGGTGATGAAAGTCAAGGAAAGACTGGGAAATTGTTCTACACTGAAGGAAACAAAAGATAGAAAACACAAACATGATTCTGGACTGGGTCTTTTGCCTACAGGACATGACTGAATGAGGTCAGAAGATGAGATGGTAGTCAGGTAAGAATGTTACTTTTCCTGATTTGATAACTGTATGTGGTTATGCAGGAGAATGCCCTTATTTGTAAGAAACATCCCTTCTCATTCTCATTTTTGTAAATTTTAGGATCTGTGTTTAAAATATATTTCATTTATTCAAGTCGGTTAATTTAGGACCCAACATTATTCTATCATTTACTGAATTTTTTAATTTATAATAAACCATGTAACAGAGGCTGGTTATGTAGCTCTATGATAGAGTGCTTTCCTTGTGATAGATGTGCAAGGCCCTAGATTCAATTCCTAGCACTACAGAAACAAAAAACACATTACAGAAAAGCATGGCATGCTCAGGAGGCTGAAGCGGGAGGATGGAAAGATCAAAGCCAGCCTCAGCAATTTAGTAGACCCTAAGCAACTTAGCAAGACCTTGTCTCAAAAAAATAAAAGGACTAAGGATGTAGTTCAGTGTATATCACCTTGGGTTAAATCCTCAATATAAACAACAAACAACAACAAAAACATGTAATAGGAAAAAATGAATGTTGGTAATAATTTTGAGATCCTTAGAGTTATTTCTTAATGATGTATTCCAAAACAGGAGCTGAGACCTCGGTGAGAATTCTATAATTGAAACATTACACTTAACTTTGGGATCAGAGTTGTGGCTTATCAGTTGTATGTGAGAATATCATTCTAGGGCTGGGGAGATAGCTCAGTTGGTAGTGTACCTTCCTTATAAGCACAAGGCCCTGGGTTCAATCCCCAGCACCACCACAAAAAAAGAAAAAAAAATCATTCTAGTCTGATATTTACCTTTATTTCTGGCCCCATTTTATTTTCCCATTCATATAATCCACCTTTTGCTTTTATTTTGGGACTCCCTACCATGATACCTCTTTAAACAAGTCACTGTAATCTGACTCTAGTACAAGGATTAGATTTACTGTGGTGCTGTTACCTGGGGAATCTTAAAACAAACTATAGGGTATACACACACACAGAATGATATGTCAGTATCAGTTTCTTCTTCTAATCCTATTCCTTTTCTCCATCATGCTCTAAAATGAGACAGAGGCTGGAGTTGTATCTCAGTGGTAGAGCGCTCACCTAGCGTGTATTAGGCACTGGGTTCAATCCTCAGCACCACATAAAATAAATTAATTAATTAAACAAAGGTATTGTGTCCATCTACAACTAAAAAATATTTTTAAAAAAGAAAGTCAATAGTTTAAAAATAAAATGAGATAGAACATTGGCACATGCCTGTAATCCCAGTGGCTCTGGAGGCTGAGGTAGGAGGATCTCAGGTTCAAAGCCAGCCTCAGCAACTTAGCAAGTCCCTGAGCAATTTAGTGAGAACCTGTCTCTAAATAAAATATTACAAAGGGCTGGGGATGTGGTTCAGTGGTTAAGTGCCCCAAGTTCAATCCCTCATACCCCCCAAAAAAAAGAACATTATTTTGGTTTAGAATTTCCAGGATTCTATAGATGTTGATTCCTCCCCAACCCCACCTTGTCCTGTTACTCAGATCACATCTAGGGTCTCACACCTGACAGGCAAATTCTTTACCATTGAGCTATATTAATGTCCCCAGTGGATGCTCATATTTTTGTTTTTGGTAATGGGGATTGAACCTAGGAGTGCTTTTCCACTGAGCTTTTCCACTGAGCTATATCCCTAGCATTTTTAAATTTTATTAATTTTATTATGGGGGGGGTACTGGAGATTGAACTTAACCGCTAAGCCATATCCCCAGCTGTTTTTTTTTTTTTAATTTTGAGAACGTATCTCCATAAGTTGCTGAGGGCCTTGCTAAATTGCTGAGACTGACTTTGAACTTGCAATCTTCCTTCTGCCTCAGCCTCCTGAGCTGCTGGGATTACAAGTGTGCACCACTGCACCCAGCTTTAATTTTTATTTTGAAACTAAGTCTCACCAAACTGGTGAGGCTGGCCTTGAACTTGTGATCTTTGTGCCTCAGGCTCCTGAGTTGCTGGAATATAGGTATGCACCACCACAACCATCTGGATTCTGATTTTTAAGATAGATGTACAGACAACTTTTGGCCTGGAATCAAAAAAATTTAGGTGTAAGTCCTGTTCTGGAACTTTTCAGCTATGTGAACTTGGGCAATCAACCAACCTCTCTGATCCTCAGTCTATTCATCTGCAAACCTGGGACAATAACGTCCATGACCTAGATCTGTGGTAAGCAAATGAGATGACACATTTTAAAATACATTATAAAGTATAGCTCTTCACAATTGCAAAGACCTGTAATAAGTTCTCTAGCTTGCTTACTTTTACTGAAATTTAGTATTTCTAATTTGAGGTGATTTTGATGCTAAATATATTTGGAAATGATTGTAGTGATATTTTGAGGAATATTTAAATGTCTTGACAATATACAGTTAAGAATAAGATTTTTGCTGGGCATGGTGGTGCACTCCTATAATCCCTGACACTTGGGAAGCTGAGGCAGGAGAATCACAAATTCAAAGCCAGCAATGTAGTGAGGCCCTAAGCAACTTAGCTAGACCCTGTCTCAAAATAAAAAAATAAAAGGGGCTGGGGATGTAGCTTAGTGGTTAAGCACCCCTGGGTTCAATCCCCAGTACTAAAAAAAAGAAAAAGGAAAAGAATAAAATTTTGGATTTTCAAAATGAGATAGAACAAATCTATCACTATATTGAGTTGTTACAGTAACAGTTCATAGCAGAAATCATTTACTGATATCTCACAACACAACCTGGAACATTCATAGGTAACTAAACTGCTACATAAATGAATATAGTAGCATTTTGTGAATTTTAAAGAGGGCACTCTTTTATTCAAATAAAAGCTTAACTTCTGATATGTCTAACACACAATCAAAATATCCTCAGGGGTAGAGGTGTATTTCAGTGGTAGAGCATTCATTTAGCATGCGAGAGACCCTGGGTTCATTCCCTACACTGGCATTGGTGTAGAATAGTTTGGTGTATATTTTATGATGTGTTGCTAATATTTCTGTACTATCTAGCACTCCAGTTGAAATATATTGTGAATAATTTCCAACAAAAAACTCTTTTTTCTAGGTGTGATAGCATGTACCTCTACTCCCAGCTCCTAGGGAGGCTGAGGCAGGAGGATCTTAAGTTCAAGACTGGACAACTTAGTCTCTTCTTCTCTCTCCTCCTGCCCCTTCTCCTGCCCCTCCCTCTCTCCCTCCTTCCTCTTCCTCCTCCTCCGTAGTGATGGAGATTGAGCCCAAGGCCTTGTACATATACCACTGTACCACTGACCCACATTTCCAACCTAAGCCTCTGTCTCAAAATAAAATTTTACAAGGGGTTGGAGGTAGAGTACATGCACAAAGTCCTGGATTCAGTCCACAGTACTCGTGAAAAAGAAAAAATAGTAAGGCCGGGCACTTTGGTACACGTCACGTCTGTAATCCCAGCTATGATGATGTGTGAACTCCATGATGACTTTAAAGTATACAACTTCTTCCCACTTAGCTTAGAACTATTTTGGTTTTATTTATTACTTATGGGGATGACAGGTGGTGGCATTGTCTCTCTGAGGTGCCTACTACTTCTCTTCCTTATCCCTCCCTGACCAAAAAAAAAAAAAAAAAAAAAAAAAAAACAGTGAAAAATGCCCTTACTAGCTGTGTTTAATGAAGACAACCATCTTGGACAATTCTGATACCTTAGCACCCAATGTTGACTTATGAGTCAACAGACATGCAAGGAAGGAACCAGGCTTCTGTTATACCATTGGGTAACTGAGCATTGTCTAAGATACATGTGAGAACAGCAAAATTAAGTCTTCATAATCCATAATATTTTAACAGTGATCTCCAAATCAGTTATACAAGTGATAAAACATCAGGTCAGTCTTTCCTACTTACCAGAACAAGAATAGTCTCCCTTCTAAGGGAGAGGGAAGAGTTAAATACTTACACTTAAATTTTTATATTCGTACCACCAAATTAGCAAGTGTGGTGAAAATAAAATGTTCAGAAAGTGACTTATCTCATAGAATAATTTTTTGCCTTATTTTGTGATTTCATAATTTGTTTCTGAAGTCACTGTTTTGAATTTGGATTTATCAGGATCTTTACATCCATCTCTAAGTAGGAGAACCCAGGACAGTGAATTTAGGTTACAACTCATATGCATTCTAGCCAAGTTTATAGTTAAGGGACGAATTATTTAGATTTCATTGCATATCAATAGAGGAAACCTCTAATAATTGAATTGTCTCCATGACTTTGTCTTGTATCTTGTCTATTTCTTAGTTGTTTGTTTTTGGATTTGGGGTTTTGTGTGTGGTTCTAGGGATTGGATCCAGGGCATGGAGTATGCTAAGCACATGCTGTACCACTGAACTACACCTCAGATTCCCACTTTCTTGGGTTTTGTTCTAATAAAAGAACAAGAAAACATCAGCTTTAGTTGTGAAATAGTTTCACAATTCGATTTTCAGTTTTTACTTTTTAAAAATATTTTTATTAGTTGTTGATGGACATTTATTTATTTGCAGTGCTGAGAAGTGAATCCAGTGCCTCACACATACTAGGTAAGTGCTCTACCACTGAGCCACAACCCCAGACTTCAGTTTTTGATTTTGTGTAAATACTACACTAGATGTTAATGTCTTTGAATTTTAAAATCTACCTATCTCCTAAATTTTCCTTAAAAAATTCATAGTGGTATTGATAAAGAAGGATCAAATAAATGCAACTATGTAGAACAAACAGTATTTTGGAATTTTTTCAGTTTCATGGAGTTTAAAGCTCCTAAAGATTCCCCTAATACCTGTCTTGGTAAAACTCATTCCAGTTGAAAAAATGCTTATTAAAAAAGTATAATCTTAACATATGTATATGGGATGGGGAGAATCCATACACAAAAATTTTTATAAAGCAGGATCTTAAAGTTTGCAAAGCTGTTTACCACTGAATACACTACCACTTACATGACTTTTCTCTCTTCAGCATACTACAAAACAAAGGGAATTGAAATAAGATAGAAAGAAGGAATGGAAGAATGAAGGTAGGTAAATAAAGAGACATTCTTAAATCCTCTTCCTCTTTTCCCTTAACATTTTAGGAAACTTCTCAGTAGCTTATATCTATGAGGAAAATATATTGCCAAAAACACCTATGCAAAAAATAAAAGCATTTATATCAGGAGAATATGGGAGGATAGCAGAAATTGTGGAGGGAAGGAAACCAAGGGAGAAACAACTGTAATTGAATAAATCCAAGCTATTAAATAGACCTGCTTTTTATAAGGTTGTTAAAGTCAAATTTGATTTACATGGAGGACTGAAGTGATATGGGTCAGATGATTAAGTCCTTTTGTCATTGATGAGGTTTTATTCAAGATTTTGCTAAAGAAATCTCACACCACAAGCTAATATTTGGTTCTCTACTTATGCATCTGAGAGTCACAAGTCACCAAAGTCAAATTTACTTATCCATGAGTGCTTTACAAGGGACAAACCATTTCCCAAGTAGCCTTATACAAACTGAAACTTGAAAACTATCTGAAGAACTCACAATCATGGCCACCAGGAAGGGTGAAAGCAATTAAGGCTAACCAGACTCTCCAGTTGCTGCTAGACTAAGGATACCCTTGGTTTAGCTCAGGGTGCCAGATCTATACACTGAAAGCTAAATAGGAATTGGATTTACCCTCTCAGCACAAAACAAAACAACCTAGATAGTTATAGTCATTTGAAGTAGAGCTTAAACCAGATCAGTTGAACATTGAAGGTGCTTATGTTGACATTTATCTTAAAGCAGTTCCCATGACTAACAAAATAGGCCAGATTTGCCTATGAAATATTCTGAACGTTCAGTGCAGAGAGGAATAGTAATGAAGCACAGCAAATACCGAAGAAAGGCCAAAGGAAGGTGTGGGGCTCAAGTAGTGTCACTGGAAAAGGAAAAGGTAGCAGAGTATGCTGTAGTACTTGTACCCTTCAAATAATAACATACACGCATGTTTGAGTAGGTAGAACTTGTTAATGTAAGAAAATTAGAGGTAATTCGTAGTTTGTAGTGGACACAAAGTATTGGAATAGAGATAATACACAGACACAAAAATATACACAGACACAATTGCTCAAATGTACACATTATTATTCAGTTTAGCTGCTTCTTTTCCTGACTCCACAGCAGCACATGAATTAGAAGGTTCTAGAAGGTTCCAGGTATAGAGTTCTACACTACTCAGAAAATATGTGGCTAGCAATACAATCCTTGTTTTCTCCTAGATAGTTTATAACTTCATGAACAGTGGAGTCTTTAGAAGCAGATGTCAGATAACAATAATACCAAAAAATTATACAGTAGACTTTCACAGACTTGATTCTAAACCTAATCCTAACTGATGATAGGGTGGTTTCATCACCTCTTACCACACCCTCACATGTCCAAAACAGGCCATTTCAGCTGTGTCACAGTCTAACATGGTAATATGTCCCAGAGATTTCATGGAAAGAAATGGCTGGAGGCCATGAGAGTCTGGGCACCATAGTCTTTTGGGACTGTGTCTCCTTGAAGAAGGCCCTTCCTTTGTCAGGCTCAGCTGGAATCTCATTCACTTAGAGCGGGGAGGCAAGGTGGGACTCATCAAAACTAGAGGTGGCAGCAGCTGGGAAACATTTTCCTCTCTGGAGTGTGTTTACACAGCATTCAAGCGGATGTCTCCACAGGGAATTTCTGTTGGTGTTTCTGGAGTGATACTTTTAATAATGCGCTATTAGAAAGAAAAAAAAAACAATTTTAGAGTCTTGTAATTTAGCAAAATAGCAAAAATATTTCAACATTCATATTAAAGCTTAAATAGCATTTTACTACCATTTAATAGTAAATTGGAATAGTTTCAACTTTTTTTGGGGGGGTTGCCAGGGATTGAACCCAGGGTTGCTTAACCACTGAGCCACATCCCAAGTCGTTTTTTATGTTTTATTGAGAGGGTCTCACTGAGTTGCTTGGGGCCTCGCTAAGTTGCTGAGGCTGGCTTTGAACTTGCAATCCTCCTGCCTCAGCCTCCCGAGCTGCTGGAATTACAGGCATGCGCCACCATGTTTGGCACTGACTTTTAAAAAAGAAATTCCCAACCTCGTGAATGCATGCCTGTAATTCTAGCTACTCAGAGGGCTGAGGCGGCTGAGGCAATTTAGTGAGACTGTTTCAAAATGAAAAGAGTTGGGAATATGTAGTTCAGTGGTAGAGCAACCCACCTGGTTCAACCCCCAAGTTAAAACCTAGTTAAGATCATCATCATAACACTAATGGGAGAAAACAAGCCTTCAGTAGACCCCCTTGCTGGACTATAGTATACCTTTGAATGACTTGGGACAAAGCACCCTTTCCTAGACAAAAGAGGTTCCTTGTGACCACTATGGCTTGAGGAGCAGAGTGAGTGCTGGGTTTTGGTCCATGGGGTTCCTTGTGCCCTGCATGTACACTACAGCCACAGTGCCCAACACTTCAGGAACCACTGCAACAGTCAGGATGTTACTAATTCAATGAATCCAATGTACAGCAACGCTGGTTAGTTCATGTGAATACAAATTACAACAATTTAAAAGAGGTGAACCTTGAAATCATCACTTCTAAAGCAATCTTACATGGAGTTGTCCTCTCACAGAGAAGCTGAGAATTTCTACTATAGAAACAGTGGAAATACACAGAAGCTTTAAGAGAGCTGAAATATACTTGGACTGGGATATAAAACATACAACCTGTCTTGTAAAACTTAGGATCAGAGTGATATAAACCAACTCAATGATGCGGAAAAGAGAACACCACCACACAGAGGCTGAGAAAAATCTTAAGTCGCTTAGTAAAATCTTTTGATTTATTGATCTTTAGGTGAAGCTTTGCTGTCATTTTTATTTTGGGTTGAAAAAGGAAGCAGTACTCTTCTTTTCGCTTCTGTTTCTGAGAGTTTATTCTTTAAGGTACACGGCCTGTGGAATTCAGCGTTCCATTCCCAGCCAGGAAAGGTGATGCATGCCTGTACTCCCAGTGACTTGGGAGGCTGAAGCAGGAGGATCTCTAGTTCAAACCCAGCCTCAGCAATTTAACAGGGCCCTAAGCAACTCAGTGAAACCCTGTCTCTAATAAAATATAAAAAAGGGCCAGGGAAGTGGCTTCATAATTAAGCACCCATGAGTTCAATTCCTGGTATCCAAAAAATAAAATAAAAAGGGCTGGGGATGTAGCTCAGTGGTAAAGCACCTCTGGGTTTAGTCTGCAGTATCAAAAAAAAATAAAGTTTTATATTTTGTGTTTCTTATGACCTTAAAACCTGAGTACTGAACTCTCACACTAGAAATTTTCTTAAAAAGGAGTTGTTGCTGGGTGCGATGCACATGCCTGTAATCCCAGACAGCTGGGAGTCTGAGACAAGAGGATCACAAGTTTGAGGCCAGCCTCAGCATCTTAGTGAGACTGTCTCCAAATAATAATACAAAAAAGGGCTGAGGATATGGCTCAGTGAGTGGTTAAGTGCTCCTGGGTTCAACATCTAGTACCAAAAATTAATAAATTTTAAAAAATGAAATAAAATGGACTGGGGATATACTGACATCCTTAGGGTATACCAAGTCATTAAAAGCAAAATTTCAGAAATGACCCATTCCCATAGATGCATATATAAACTACAACTGCTTAGAAAATTTTATCTTGCTAATTGGCAACTAGACATACATCACTGCAACCAGTCTTATGTGGAGCTATGGTGTGCCAAGGGAGAAGAGATCACTAAGGCATGCATAGGCAAGGGCAGCAAATAACATCATTATAAAGAAAAAATGTAAAAAAATAAAAATAAAAATAAAGAAAAAATGTTTGGCTTTTGTCGCCTAACCCCTACCCACACATTCTGCTTTCCTTCTGGCTGCAGGTCTCCCAAAATACAAACCTAGTTTCGTTTCCTGTATTTTGGCAGCATTCTAGTTGTCTACTATTGTCTTTAAATTTGGCAGGCCTGGGCCTTCTACATGACATTAGATAGCTAATCGAAGGAATGGACTATTTCTGGCATCTTCATAAACATGTTACTTATTGGAAGCATTTTTTAATATCTTTGTGTAGCTTATTGGGGGTTTCTGCAATAATGAACTAAGTATATGACCTTGAAACTTCTAGGCTTCAAATGTGTATGATATCCTCCATTACTTCTATAAATGGTAGCTCACTCCATAGCTTCAACCTTATACAGATGGTCCCCCACTTATAATGGTTCAGTTTAACTATTTTTTACTTTATTATGGTACAAAAGTAATATGCATTCAGTAGAAACCATATTTTGAATTCTCATCTTTCCCAGGTTAGTAATACTCTCTCATGACACTAGACATCAACAGCAAGCCACAGATCCCGATGAGCCATGCAGTCACAGGGGGGAAATGTGATTCTCTGTAATGTACTCTTCAAAGCTGTAAAGTTCAGGAGGCTGAGTGTGTTGCATTTTTGACTTAATGATACATTCCATTTATGATGGACTTATCAGGATGTAACCCCATTGTAAGTCCAGGAGCATCTTTATATTGCCAGGACCAAAAAGCCAAAAGAGTTAAAATAATTCACCTATGTCTTTTTTTTTTTTTTTTTTTTTTAACCAGCAAGATTTATATGAAGCTTCTCTTCCTCACAGATAGACTATTAAGACCATGACCATCAAGTCTGGTAATCCAAAAAGAACTATAAAATTTTCTAGTCCCTTAAGTACTTGGAAGGGGGTAGGCATACTTTATTCCTCTCGGAGATTAAACATGCATGTGAACATATTAAAGGTTTTTGAGAAATCCCATAGTTAAGAAACCTGTTGAACCTGTCTTAATCTGGCATTCTCCAAAAATTATCTGATTTCATAACCATTTTCCCAGCAGTAACACCTACTGATGTCCCATAGAACTGTTGCTCCTCAAAACTCACTTTGGGAAATGTCAATATGATCCAACAAGCACATTTTAAAGATGAGGAAATCAAGGACCAGAGAAAGTAGGTGACCATACTAACCAGGTCTTTTCCTCTCAGTCCTCTTTGACATATTATATTACACTGCTTCCTGGTCACCCAGTGCCCTCCCCACTCATCAGTGGTCTGTGGTGACTATGGCCCTGTAATGTCTTACCTCTACTGCCAGTGAATCTGAGTTCTTTTACTTAAACATCTTTGAGTAACATTCTATTGTAATCAACTGGATAATTTGCAAGAACGATAACTAGGGTTTGAGGTGCAGTCTGTGACCAAATGTCAGTAATAAATACTGACATTTATTAACCTATATTCCTACCCTGACCCTAGTCTCTGAATTGGAAGCAACACAGCTTGTGGATCACCTCATCTGCCATAAAGGACAACCTGAAGGAATGGATTTAATGATTCTTGACCTGAGAGTGTATTACAAGCAATACCTGGATCCAGTACTCTCAGGGAGGAATGAAGTCATGACAGGACTGGTTTGGGTATAGGCCACTAGTACATGGTTTTATTCATGGTTTTATTCACCTTGAATCCACTTTTCCTATTTGGAAAAGAAATGAATGCATGTTAGGTAAGCCCTACCACTGAGCTACGCCTCCAATCTCTGAAAGCTGATGTTTAATTGCCTCATGTTCTCTTGCTTCTTGTTTCTTATGAAATGTTTGAGGAAGTTTAGTGTGATGGTCTCATGTCTGAGTTTGGCTTAGAGCCCATAAACTAGCTCACCTTAGTTCTCAGGCTGTAATAGATAGAATCCCTTCCAGCTTTCCCTGAGATAAATCCTTTACCTTTGAGCTCATTGCCTGCAAAAGCACCCAACTACAGATGAAAGAAATGGAAACTTCTTTGGACTTCTCTGGCATAGTACCCTTATTATTGTGGCAAGAAACACAACCAAACAAGTAACAATTGAAGTATTTTGATTCTGTTGATGTGAAGTATAACACTGTTGTGAATCATGGTGGCTGAACCAATAACTCTGTAAACATGGGATAGAAAACTTAATCTTTAGTACTGATTTCTGCATTAGCAAACTGTCAACCCTGAGGACAAGAGGGAAGCTACATGTAAAAGTGAAAAGAACAATGGAGCAGGAGTCAGAAGACCTGGATTCTGGGAGTTCCTGTATGGTGTGTCTTCAGACAAATCACTGAAATAAGGACTGTTTGAGCAGGATTCTTCCCAAATTCAGTGTCCTTGTCTGCCAGTAAAATCTTCCCATCTACTTCACAGGGTATTTTGATAACAAAATGATATTATCTACATGCAGATGCTTTGGAAAGTATACATTCTTAAACAGATTGTAAGGCAATGTTGTTATATGTTTACAGCACATTATTCCTTAAGTGTATCTTCTGTCGTGGCAAAATTGTTTTTACTCTAATGACTTGAGCTAAAACTATGATATTGCTGGATAGTTAACAATTTTTGAGCTAAAACTATGAGACTATTGAAACATCCTTATTGTGTGATGATTTTCGAAACAGTACTTTGTCACATTGTTGTTAGAAAAATTACCATGGGCATTTTTTAGTATAATTTCTACTTAAAAATCTGTGTATGATCACTTCTCAACCTTTTAGCTAAGATCAGGTATAGTATCTGGAGTTGGGGTTGTGGTTCAGTGATAAGAGCACTTGCCTAGCATGTGTGAGGCACTGGGTTCATTTCTCAGCACCATATATAAATAAAATAAAGGTCCATTGACAACTAAAAAAAATTTTTTTTATAAAGTATAGTACTGTTCTTATCAGTTCAATATCTGATATGTCCTCTATCCAAAAACAATATATTAAACTTATGTTAGCTTTTTAAAATGAAAGCACAAGGAGATATAGTTAATAGAGCCAGTGTTTTTTAGATTCTAAAATCAGTTTTTTCTTTAATTCTTCTTACTGTAAGTTTCCTGAACATATTAAATGAATAGTAATCATAGAATATCCATATTATATATCCAGTGTCTGCTAATTAAATACATTTTGATGTCTACAGTATATGAACTATATGTAGGTAGTAATACTCTGGAGACATTAGCAAATTCATCTCTTATTAAAACCCTCAAGTATGCTTTTGAAATCAGTGAATTCTGTACTATGAATTGATTTTCAGAATTGTAACAATGGATAAGAAACCATCCCAGGGACATTTGCTATTATTGGTCACAACTTGTCATGATCAATCAGTTATGTGGGAGAAATCTTATCAGAAGACATTCTATTACAGTTGATGTGACTCTAACACTGCAGGTTTTTAAGTTTTGAACGTCTAATATGAACACTAATTTCTTTTCAAAGATTGAAAAATAATTTTGCTAAGTGCTATGCAGTTGTAAACAGAAAATGTAATGATTTTAGAAAACAGGTAATTAAATGCAACCATTATTTGACAATGTAATGTAACTATTTAAAAAATCTGTGTATAACTTCTGACATCACAGATCTGTGGTCCATGCCCAAGGGCAAGCAGAAGGCCAAATAGTTGTTTGATAAGTTTAGAAAAGCTATACAAAACCCAAAGTGTGTGCTATGCTGCACCTGAAGGATCAGCTCACTCTTTTGCTGTTGTATTTGAGGGTTTTGGAGATGCCTTATGATGATAGCGGCAGCCTTCGGAGATCTACATCAAGGTATAGGTATTTAAGTAGGTAAGGTTGAGAGCCTTCTGGTGCATTTCATATAGATTTTTTTTTTTTTTTTTTTGTATCAGGGATTGAACCCAGGAGTGCTTACCCCCTGAGCCACATCCTGAGCACGTTTTTATATTTTTATTTAGAGACAGGGTATCAATGAGTTGCTCAGTGCCTTGCTAAGTGGCTGAGACTGGCTTTGAACTCATGATCTTCCTGCCTTTGTCTCCTGAGCTGCTGGGATTATAGGTATGTGCCACCACACCTGGCTAGACTTTTTTTTGTTGTTGTTGTATATTTTTTTAAAGTTTTTAATAGACTTCTCTCTTAACAGAGCATAACAAGAGGATCCTTTTTTCCCAAAACAGTTACCAGTATGAACACACACCACACACATACGCACTAACACAAACCTCCTTAAATGTCCCTGGAGTGATGATCAGCCGATAAGTTATATACATGGGGATGCAGATGAAAGATGAAGTTCCTATGCAGTAACCCAGGATGACACTCCAGTGAGGATAATTATATTGGAAAAGTCGTAGCTGGGGTGGGCTCATCAAAAAACTGCAAATGATGAACTGAAACAAATTCCAAGAAATATTAAAACTCTTAATATCCATTCAAATAGACACAATTCTGGTACCATATATGCTAAAGATACTGTTGAGATATATTCTAGATTGAACTGTGACACACAGGATTACCAATTGTACCTAAATTGCAAGAATAGAACAGCCAGATGCTTTTCTTAGTTGTCCCCACGATCCCTCACCTCAGAGCCTGCAGTGGGGTGTTACAACATCCCTACAATTATTCCTAAAGGGAGAGAAGTTACAGTCTCCCCTTTAATAGAGCCCTTTGCCAAGGAGAAGAGATGTCATCCAGCAGAGGAGTGAACTGGGTGACCTCTCCACAGCACCTGCCAGTCATAGGGCTTCATATTTCTCTCTGCCTTGTTTCATTTACCTGCAGTGATCATTTTTGGTTAGATGGAAGGTGCCTTGTGTTCAGGAGAGATAATAAGGTTCTCAAAACCCAAGGAAGACTCAGGCTCCTGGTTATGTCCCTTCCCCTCTTTGCTTTCTGCATTAAGCTCCACAGCCTGTGGTTTCAACAATGATGGCTCTGCTGTGAGGCATCTTGACAATGAATGACTGACTGCCTGCCACAGGTCCTCATAATGAAAGGAATTATAGAAGGAAAAATGCAGCTTATTACATTTCTCACTTGAAAATTTGTGAAAAGTTTGACCAAGAAAAATTCCACAGAGCTGTTCTAACTTCCAGTTTATGAATTTTCTTATTTCAGTTTGGTTTCCAGAGAGAGTGTAAATACCGGTTTTTGCCTAGTAACCACTGTGCAGGAAACATTATTGCTCTTGATTTAATTTAATTTTATTATTTCATAGTCATAAAGAAGACAGTAATGTAAATTATTTGTGTGGTTAAACATCTATTTTTATCTTTTTTTTCTTTGTCTGCAGGTAATAAAATGGGAAGATGTTAAAACACACATCCATCTTCTGAGCAGTGTTATCCTAAGTCCAAGAGGAGAACTTCAGAACCAGGAGTCCAGTTCATCACAAACCATTCTCTACTCTCTTTGTTCCCAGACCCAGCTGCTTGGGAAGGTAATTTGGCAACAGGAAGAGAGGGTCTGGTTAGGAGCCAACCCTGCCAGAACTCTGCTTTTCTTGATGTCAGGTATGTGAACTCCCACTCAGCCAGGAGGGCTCAAGCTCTAGCTCCAGAAACTTTCACACCGCCCAGCCTCTCCTTGATCATACACTATATTTTCTTTTTTTGTAACTTGGCTTCAGTGAAAGGGAATATTTTTAGTAAGTTACTCATTGTTTACCTAAAGCTACCTTAAAAAGCCCAGAGCAGGGGATCTGTTAAGTAAACGTAGAAGTGAAAGACAGATTTGCCTCCTCTTAACTGGGCACTAGAACACTTGCCTTTAGAGGAGGGGAGTGAAGCAAACATCATGGGGATTATGAGTAATGTGCCTGCACCCAAATCTGTACGTGGGCTTTGCAGGGTAAAGGAACTCATTGAGTGTGCCCCGCCCAGAAATGAAAATACCAAAAGCCTTAGGACTAGGATAGGGGTGAGGAGTGTCAGGCACTCAACTTAGCCACAATACTTATCGGGAGGAAGCAAAATTTCAGTAATCAAGATAAACATTTTAGTGCAATTTTTAAGAGAAAGGATCTGATTAAGGTAACTCAAGTGAGGTGAGTCACATAGGGTCAGAGTCCTGTGTTTATTTAAAATGTTCATCATGGATCAATTTGCATTATTTTTTTTAGAAATATTACATTAAAATAATATTTGAGTACTGAGTTTTTTGCCCCTGGTGAGTATCTCCCCTGCCTTCCCTACATCTGGGCCCTGGACCCATTTCCTCACTATTGTGCAGAAAATGAAAGTAAACAAATGTTTCTGCCTTCGAGAAATTAATCCTCCTTTGAAAAATAAATGCAAGGGTTTAAGTAGATTATCAAGAAGCACTGGTAAGAATATGAATTAGTAACCTATTTATGTCAGGACTTCTTGTGGTAATGGTGGGCCAGGTGATTCAGTGAAGCCCTCTCACTGAAAACAACTGAAACTTCTGCATCATAAATAATGTTTGCCAGGACTTGTGGTACTTGCCTATAATCCTGACTACTTAGAAGCTGAAGCAGGAAAATTCCAAGTTTGAGGCCAGCCTGGGCAATTTATGGAGACCCTACCTTGAAATAAAATAAAAATGACTGTGGTTATCACTTACTGTTAGAACATTTGCCTACAATGTTTGAGGCCCTAGGTTCAACCCAGCACATCAAAAAAATAACTGTATATATGCTGTAAGTATACTCTTTATAAATGTACACTTATGATTGGACACTTTCCTATATATGTGTTATACTCCAATAAAATATCTGGGGGTAATTTTTCCCCAGGGCAAGAATAAGAAAAGAAATGACAACTCACCAGGAGAAACATAGGGCTGATGGCTACCCAGCAGATCCTCCAGAACCATCCAGGGCTGAAGCCAAGCATTTCCTTCACATCACTGCAAAATTGAGTGATACCTGAAATCATCCAAAAGAGAAACTGATTGACTGAGAGGCTCAAAGAGAGTCAGGCTCACAGGGTCAGCACTAAGGATGACAAGAAGGAAGGGAGATAGAATTCCTCTCCTGAACAGTGTAGCAGTTCTGGAATTTCTCCATATGAGGTGCTCAGGGACAGTCTGGTCTGAAGGGTCACAAAACTGCATTTTTATAGCAAAGCTCTTTCTACATAGAGCAGGGTGATAGACATTTGGGGAAAGGCGCAAAGCCCACAATAGTGCCCACACTAAGATCTCAGTATAAATTTGATTTTACTGTTATTGTAGAAAATAATGTTGATTTTGTTCAGGGATGGTGAACCAGCCTGACAGAGACCAATTTTCAACTGTACACTGGAAACTTTCAAGAGAATTTTTTAACCACAATTTTCCCATTCATATGCCAGATCAAGATCAAGGTTCTTCTATAAAAAGTTACTGGCACAGTGAGAACTGATAACTCTCATTGACAGAAGAGAAAATAAGAAGGGGAAGGTGCTTTGCAGCTGCTTCCCTGAACACTCCCTGCATATCCTAGGGCACGTCTGCAGCAATTCACACACTGAACTTCGTCCTCTGAATTACAGAAGAGGATTTCTTTTTAAAACACCGGACCCATGTGCAACTCAAAACACACTCTGCTCTCTTCATAACATGTAATGTCTACCATGCTAAAGCAGTTTTAGCATCATAGAAATTAGAAAATCAAATACATTTTTAGAATGAGATAGTAGATTCCAGATTTTAGAGAGGCATCTCTGAACTGGTGTTCTTCATTTCAATTGCCTGTGCCCTAAAATCCTTACCCAGGGGCTCCTGGAACCTCTGCCAATGGACCCATCTCAGCTCACTCCCTGAGTGCCTGGTGCTTTCACCCTTTATCAGATTCCATCCCAGGACCAGAGGAAGGTGATTTGGGAGTCTTACCAGGGTAGATAATGCAAATAAGAGCATTCTTGCCTGTTTCTTAGAAGATAAGCCTAAGCTCTATCTCAGAGCTCTGGAAGAGATCTCACTTGAGAAATTTAAATTTGGGGCAACTCTGTTTATCAATTTATTGTACACTCTGCAAATGCATTCACTGTTCATGAATTCTGTGGCTCCATAAGGATCTTAAACCACCACTGTTGATGTGCTACAGGGAACCTCTTCAGCCTTCCTCCTCCGTGAATATTCAAACTCAGAATTGAAAACGTGTCCTTCCTTAAGGGTGCAGGCAACACGCAGTACAAAGGGTGGAGGAAATGATGATTTCTGGAGAAGGCACTTAATTGAGATTATTTAACAAACCCATCAAGAGATCACATCTTGGCTGAAAGAAGATCTTACCATAGAACCAAGACACAGCAACTGCTTCTATAAGCACGACAGTGAGCACCGCAGGCCCGGTGGCATACTCCTCCAGCAGCTTCACCACATAGGCCCCTCCCTGGAAGTAAGACCACAAACCTGGTTAAAGGCTGCTCCTCCTTACTGCACAGACCTGCATAAGCTTCTGAACTTAGGGTAATGCTGAAAAACTTCTACCTTAGACCTAATCTACCCCACAGCCTGCATCTTAGAGTGGTCTTTACAGTGTGGGCCAATTTTCACCCCATCAGACACAACTTCCTATCCAACTGAGCCCATTCTTTTTGTTTGTTTTTTTCTTTTTTTACAGTGCTGGGGATCAAATTCAAGGCTTGGTGCATGCTAGGCCAGCACTCTATCACAAAGTCCCAGAACACATTCTTCTTATCTCTTTTCCCCACTAAGCTTTAAGAGACAAACTCCAAAGGACTTCTGGATCTATTTTCAGCCTTCTTCAACTTACTGAGCATTTCCTGTGTATTCAACTCCAGAGAATCCCCACCTCTAAAGACTGAATCTGGGAGGGTGGATGATACCAGACACATTGGGTACCTTGGTCACAATTTTGCCTTCTGTCCTAACTCCTGACTACCTTGAGTCCTACATAACCCCCCACACACCCTGTTGAAGCTCCAGAGCCATCGAGGTCATGGCTTGAAAATGCCTATCTGCAATATCTGCCTTGAATCAGGAGGACACAAGCCTAGGATGTCTGTGGTTACTATCTGATGTCTGCTTTATTGTATTTGCCTCAGTTACCAATTCATTACCATTGCAAGTTCTAGAAGAGACACCATGGCCTAACACATGGTGGCAAGACATCAGCCTCCAGTGGACATGGGGATGCACACCATAATCCCATCAACTTGGGATGCCGAGGCAGGAAAACCACAAGTTTGAGACCAGCCTCAGCAATTTAGTGAGGCTGTCTCAAATATAAAATAAAAAGGGCTGGGGATGTAGCTCAGTGGTAAAGTGCCCCTGGATTCAATCTCTAGTATCCTACCCCACCCAACCCCCTTTAAAAGACACTAGCTTCCAGCTGTTCCACATATCAAGACAACAGGCAATATTCCCATTAGAGCAGCCTAAGTATTGGAAATAGGCTTGAACTACAAACTAGTTTTTCTCCAGATGTTTTGCCAAACTAGAAATGTAATTAGATCTACTATAAAATGTGAAGAACTTCAGGATGCCAAATCATGTATGATGCTATAAACAGATGCTGCCAGATCAACTTTCCTTCTTTTCCTTGGTGAATTATTATTATTATTATTATTATTATTATTTTTTTTTTTTTTTTGTGCCAGTGTTAGGGATCAAACCCAGGACCTCATTGAGGCAAGTGTTCTACTACTCAATCACACCCCAGCCTGTGGTGACAGAATGACAGTACCAAGTCCCCTTCTGTTGCACCAGTGAAGGCCAGCTCAGAGCTGAGGGCCATGATACTCACAAAAGTCAGGGTGACCAGGGATCCAAAGAAGCAAGTAACCACCACAGCAAGCACAAACCACTCCCGGCGCTTGGCCCAGATATGTGGAAACTCATCCAGCACAGCGGTGATCACACCCTCCAAGCCTGCAAACTGAGAGGTGCGCGCAAATGGTCACAGTGGAGGCTTTGGGACAAGTCTTTGCCTTCAGAACAGTGAACAGGAGGAGGTGTAAGATGGCCAAGTGATCAGTCAAGCTCATCATGACCAGTTCCCCCAACTCACTGGTCCATGAACACACCTGGATGCCTATTTCCCTAACTTACACTGTTTTTAGAACCCAATCCTGAGGACCTCCAGGAAAGAAAATACAGTATGTGGACTGAACTTTAATATGTGAAGTATCCTGGGGAGACTGGCTACACCAGAAAGGCCAACTCAAAACTGAGACTTACTCCATGGTAATAAGTACAAGGCACTAAGCTAAATGCTGGGCAGGGCAGACACAAGAGGGACCTTGTCCTGGCCTTCACGGTCAACACACAGTAAGGAATTCACATCTGTGGAGCCCTTCTCCTGTCCCAGGCACCTTCTTCACACGATCTCATTAATGACCCTGTAATGTAGTGGGGGCTGTAAGTGCCATTGCTGAGGAATAAACAAGGGGTTTGCGGGGCACAAGGAGAGAGTAGCTAACGCTGCCTGGGATGACCAAGGTGGGAGGAAATGGGTTCAGCTGCATCTTCTCCTCTTCATCCTCTCAAAGCCTATTTTCCTTCCCCATTTACTCACTGTGCTGTCCAGGCCCAGTGTGATCAACATGAGGAAGAAGATGATGGCAAAGAACGTGGATGCTGGCATGTTGGCTATGGCTTCTGCATATGTGATAAAGAGGAGGCTGGGTCCTGAGGGAGATAAGGAGAAAGGACAGGTGGTTGCTGAGACTTGTCCTACAAAGATGTCACAGGATGAAACTCAGTGACTACAATTCTCATCATAAGACCTTCCACGTGAGTTAAGCTGTGACATGTACCAAGTGGCTCCTCACACTCCACACAATCTTACCTAGTCACCTGGGAGGCAGGAGGAAAGGAACATATACCTTGAAAACTGGGTGCCCTTAATTAAGATGGGGGGTGGAAAGAGAACCAAGACCTCGAGACGAGCAAAGCTACACATAAGAGTAGGAGTTTTTCCACTATATAACAATTTGGTGTTTTATTTTCAGGGCCAGGATTGATATTTTAAAAGTCCCACAGCATTTAGCCCCTCTGATATCTTCAGCTCCAGAACAGTAGTAAGTGGAATAAAGACTTCCTGCCATTTTAAAGTCACTTTTGTTAGTGTGAGGGACATGTTTTCAACCTCTCATGGGTTAGCTAGGTACCCTCTTTTGGGGAACAGAATTGGTCAGAGCATTGCCTCAGGCCAAAAACACAAGTATGTTCTCAAGAAAACCCATCCACTAGATGCAACACCTTGTTTCCAACATCTGTCACAGTACAGCAGAATGACCACAGCAGCATTTTTCTACAAGGGGCTATTCTAAGGATTAGTCATTATTTGCTTACTAGACTGGATTCATTATAAGACCATCACAGGACTCAAATCCACTGATTTTAAAGCTATATCCAAGTCATATTTTCAAGCCTATTGTGTATTGAAGGCCCAGTGCTGGGTGCCAAGGGACTTGCCCTATCCCATGTGGCCTGAACACACAGAAAGGCTTGAGATCACCAAGGCATTAAGTTTCTCTCAAGTCTTAGAAATTTTAAAGAGTAATTTAGAAACTATTCAAAACTTAGATATTTGTAAAGATCCAAAGCAGAGCAATTCAAAAGAAACCAGGAACCAAAACAGAGTCCAAGGTCCTACCTGCATCTTTGGCCACCTCTGACACATCTTCATTCCTCATCTCAGCCATGTACCCAAGCACCGTGAAGATGACAAATCCCGAAACAAAGCTGGTCATGCAGTTTACCAAACTGGTCACAAGGGCATCTCTGGAGTGGAAAACCCAAGGGACATGAAACAGTTTTGGGGTGGTTAGTCTAAGCGTTATCTGCATACCTGCCCCACCAAGACAGACCACTGTGGCTCAAAGGACCCCTAGCCTTGCCTGTATCCCTCTCCTTCCCCCAGAATCCAGACTCTCAGGCTTGAAGCTCCAATGCCCTGAGCACTACATGTGGTGTGGGAATATTAACAGGTCAGAGGTGTTTTAAGAGGTGGTTCTGCTATGTAACAGCACAGACCTCTCCATTTCAAACAGGAAATACCCTGTTCTGGAATAGGGCCTGGGCTGGAAGAGGGGGCAGGGTGGGGTTTTGACCTCACATTTTTTTAATTCCTCAGATTCAGATGTTTGACATTATCTTCAAATGAAGTCACAGGCTGCCACAGAGATACCCTGACACTTCCCCTCCTCACCCCCAATGCTGGGGTTCAAATCCAGGGCCTCACACATGTTCAAGCCCTCCACACACTGAGCTACACCTCCAGCCCTTTAAATTTAAATTATAAGGCAGGGTTTTGCTAAATTGCCTAGGCTGGACTTGCTCTTGCAATCCTCCTTCCTTAAGCCTCCCAAGTAGCTAGGAATATAGGTGTGTGCCATTGTGCCCAGCTTCCTGGCTCTTTTAAAAGACCTCAGTGTACAATTTCAGATTGGTATCCCAATGTAAGGCCACATTCCTTAGGGTAAATGTGAACCCCTTCCTCATCTTTTAAAAAAACAAACTATAATTATGACTGGCACAAATAGATTGCCATCTGTGATGGAAATTAAAATAAAATTAAGTCTGAAGGTGATGAGTGACATGTAAGTGATGATCAGTGCAATATTCCCTGTTTTGTTAAAATATCTAAAGTAAGATTTTTCTATGAAAATTAATGGTATTTTGGGCTGGTCAAAAAATTCAGTCAGCCTGGTGTGATGGTGCACACCTGTAATCTCAGCTACTAGGGAAGCTGAAGCAGGAAGATCACAAGTTTGGGTAAATTAGTGAGATCCTGTCTCAAAATAAAAAATAAAATGGACTGTGATGTAGCTCAGTGGGAGACTACCCTGGGTTCAATTCCTGGTATCACAAAAATTAAAAAAAAAAAATTCAGTCAGTATATGTTTTGTGTATACATACATAAACAAATTATCACATTATAATTTTGTTGTTAGACATATTAACCAAACCCAAATATTTAATTGCATGTTGTAATTTTTGTAAATTTTCTTATAATTTTTTTTCCTTTTCCTTTTTTTTTTTTTCATATAAGGGAATTTATTAAGCAAACAGAGTGTCTCCTTGCAGGGTAAGAGAGAAAATGAGAGGAAAATAGAAAGGAAAAGAAAGGGCGTGCGCTAGAGAGAGTGGAAAGCCAAGAGGATAGAGAAAAGTGAGTAGGACAGACAGAAGAAAAGGAAAAGATCTACAATTTTTATATATAGGGATTTTCATAAAATAGAAGTGGCCTGGGGACTCTCTCAACCTCTGATAAAGTAATAGCCTGAACAGATGCTCTGACCAGAGGTGAATGAACTAAGGTTTGTGGTACCTGTGAGGGGCAGTGTCATCATAGCCTGAGCCTGGCCAACTTGAGACCATTGGTTTCACTGCCTTCCTCCAGACTAGCTTTCTCTCACTCTATTTCCAAGCCTTGCTTGAGGACCCCAGATACTCACTGGTAACAGTTGTTGTTGAACTTGTTGTAGCTAGCAAAAGCCAGGAGGACCCCAAAGCCTGGACCAAGAGAGAAAAAGATCTGAGCAGCAGCATCGATCCACACCTGGAACACACAGAGGAAAGGGCACAGGGGTAAGGGCGAGACCCAGGCTGACACTGGGTACCAGCAGGACAGCACCTCTCATGACTCCATGTGACTATGTGCAAAGTGAAATCCAGCTTTCAAGGCTCATTTCAAGGACGGTCACATAACCTAGTGCAAACACATGTGATTTCTCTTCCTATTGTCATTTAGGTTTAAAACCACCCAGTGATATGTACTATATATTTTTTTGGTACTGGGTGATTGAATCCATAAGAGCTTTACCATTGAGCTATATTCTCAGCCCTTCTTATTTTTCATTTTGAGACAGGGTCCACTAAGTTGTAGAAGCTAGCCTTGAATTTGCAACCCTCCTGCTTAACCTTCCTGAGTCACTGGAATTATAGGCATGCACAATCCCACCTAGCTCAACAGTACTTTTTATGCTTGTATTTCTGATTTAAAGCATTTTTGCTAACTTGTATATTGAAAGTAAATTTCAGTTGTCCCCACTGTCTTAACTGAAGGGGAACTAGTTTTGTGTAGTGGATGACAGACAGGTATACACTGTTTTCCTTAATATCTTACCCCTGTCTCCAGGAGTTTCTGCCAGTTGGGTTTCAAGTAGAAGAGGACACCCCTCCAGGCTCCAGGGAGGGTGGCCCCCCTCACCAGAAGAATAGAAAGGATGATGTAAGGGAAGGTGGCTGTCACCCATACCACCTGGAAGGAAGGAGAGTGGAAACAAGGTTATTGCCTCACTAGTCCACAGAGATCAAGGAAAGAAGATGTGTTGATATCAGTGTCTTTTATTCCTAAAGCTCTGCAGAAAGGAGATCCATCTCTTTTTTGTCTGTCACTTTTAGGAGACAAAATGGTGAAGCAGAAAGATCACTGCCTTCAGAACCAGGCAGATGGGGATCTGACTCAACTTGGTCAGTACTACCTACCTCTAAGCCACATATGTAAAATGGGAAAATGTCTAGCAGGAAATAGCCAGTGTAGATAAAGCACTTACCATGGCCCATGGTAGGATGGCAGTAAACTATTGCCACTGTGGGTATAGCTCAGTGGTAATGTGCTTGCCCAGCACACCTGAGGTGGCAAAAGTAAAAGTATCACCACTATTAATAGTTGTGATTCTCCAAGTTAAAAGTAATTAATATTATAGTATTTATAATTGTTCTTGGGATTGGGCCATTTCTAGAATCTTCTAACAGATGTGATAGAGAAAGAACATCATGGAATGTATTAGGTGTTGAAGGGGACCGTGATCATCCCCTGATCAGTAGCTGTTCAGGACCCTGTAGGGCCCCTTGGCAGGCCTGGATAAGCAGCCAAAGTCCTCACCTTGCCAGAAGTTTTGACACCTTTCCAGATACTGAAGTAGATAATGGTGAAGATGAGCATGATGCAGAGGGCAAGCTGCCAGCTGATGCCCCCCAGGTCCTGGAGTCCCTTAGACCGATGGATCTGCAGGACATGGCGCCTAGAATAAAAGAGAAAGAAAGGCCTGTGAGAGGATCTAGACAATGACATAAGCACCCAGTAGTGATACCTCCAAGAAGGTGCCCAAAGAAAAATGGACACTACATTGCAAGGACCAAATGTTCACCAAGCCTCAGAAAGGACAGCCATAGGCTGGCTGATCCTCAAGAAGCAATCAGCATAGTCAGCCAGCAGTCCCTGGGAAGAGTTCTCCACCCAAAGATAGACTTCCTGGTCTCTCCTTTGCTGTCTGGGATCCAAACCTCTTTGACCAATATGCTTGGCTATTGGGTACATGAGGATTTATGTGTGTGGGTAGTAGGCCCCTTCCTTTAACATAGCTCTGTCTTTGGGTTGCCAGCCCCTGAAATTCCTGCATTAAAATAATGCTGCTTTTTCTAAGCATCTTCTTCCAAAGGGTAGATCCCATTCATGAAGTCAATGCATTAAACTAGAAACTATTTGAATAGTTTCAAACTACTGAAGATACAGGTTGTTTTGCTTTCATGGCAGCTGACTGAGAAGAGGAGCCAGGAAGAAGGGTAGTTTTGATGCAGAGGAGTAATTTTGGAAAATGAAGGTAGGGATCAGCTTGGGCATGTTGGCAGCCTGTTCTGACAATGGAAAAGAAGAGGGGTGGCACAGAAGGTGTGATTGTGCAGCACTCAAAACGGTTTCCCAACTTCAAATCCTGCTAGGGACTGGGGCTCTGCCACCCCGTTTCTCATTCTCTCCCCCATCCATCCCTGATAGCATCATCTCTCAGAAGTCTGCCAGGAGACCGTAAAGAGCCCTTGGCTCCTACCTGCTTCCTAAGAAGCCAAATCCAGGGGTGTGGCCTGCCTGAACAGATCATCCTCTCATTTACGCACACTTACGTGTAAAATTCTTCAGCAGGGGACGTGGAATGGAGTGTCCAGGTGATATTGTCCTCTGAGAAGTAGTTGGTGCAGTTGCCAGTGTTCCAGGAATTCTTGCAGCTGGTCCAGGGCAGCTGATCCGTGAAGGAGGAGATGAGGTAGTAGAGCGCCCAGGCCATGATGGTGTTGTAGTAGGAGGCAATGTAAAAGGCAATGATGCAGATGGCATAGCCGATCCCTGGGAAGTAGGCAAGAGAGGCCAAGTTCAAAGGACAGCCCAACAATAAAAGTCTGAGACAGAGCCCTGGAGAGTCCCACAGCTGGAGTGAGAGGCAAAGACAGCTACTGTCATCCATTTCATTCCCCTAAGAACTCTGAAAACCACAGGGTAAATGGCAATTACTTGTAGCCAATTACTTGTATATATGCAAGCTTTCACGTTTTCAAAAATGTGTGTGAGGGTCTAGGGATATAACTCATTTGGTAGAGTGCTTGCCTTGCAAGCACAGGGCCCTGGGTTCAATCCCCAGCACTGCAAAAATAAACTTTTTAAAAAATGTACGTGAGTACTGTTACTGTTCTAAATTTTTAAAACTTAGTTTACTTTTTAATTGCCATTTGTTCTGTTTCTTGTTAACAATTTCACACCACTTGACCAGTCACAAACTTGATGACTCAAGTTGTTTCCCAGGGATACCTAAAACCTAAGTGTTTCTAGAAGCAGGTCCCCAGTTCCCACCCGTTGATGGAAATGCCCCTACTCACCCATTCAGCAAACCCTTCGGTTACCTTTGAAAATTGGGCAGATTTTCCTCCATATAGAAATGCATCCATTTCGGTGGTACTGGCCCAGTGCAAGCTCCATGTAAAAGAGTGGAATTCCCCCGAAAATGGCCATGATGGTGTAGGGGAGAAGGAACGCCCCTGAGGCAGATGAAAGACAATTTCACTCCTAGCCTGCATCTGTCCCAGGAAATCCAACTGATCTGGACAAGAGGGCTCATGTTGAGAACTACAGAGTCACCCTGTGCTGAGTAAACTCACACTGTGCTGCCCTGGTCTTAGTGCTTTGCCAGAAGTAACCGTAGACAGAGCACCACAGCTAAAATGAAGTTTCAAAGGGTGCTGAAAAAGTAAATGGAAACAACACTGGGTTGGGAGTCAACAGGGTAGGAACTGGGAGCACCTTTATTTCTGGCTGCCTACACAAACCTGGACCACTTCCCCTCTCTGAGCCCCAATTTCCTCCCCCATAAGATGACAGGGTTGAGGAGAGTCTCACATCACAATCACTGGTGAGTTTAAAAACTCACCCCCAGATTCCAGGGCCCACCCCTGATCTTCTAAAGCAGAATGTCTGGGTGTGGGTGCAACGTAAGATTGTTTAAGGTCCCTGAGTGATTCTGATGCAACCATTACAGGGTCTCCTGGGTACAGAGTACCTGTGATGAGCTATATAGCTGCCACCATCAATGAGTCATACAACTAGAATCTTTGTTCTTCAGAGTGGCTCCAGACACTTACTGATATTTGGCTATATGTCCATAAACCCACTGGGCCAGAATGATCCCTCACAAGCCATCTTTGGGGCTGAATCTGGAAATGCCATTTTGGCAACTGTTCCCTTATGACCTGAGTTGTAGTCCAAAGGATAAGTCAGCTATGATTTTCCCTGATAACGTTCCCTTCTATAAAATGCTTTGCTTCTAGAATCCTTGAAGTCAGCACAACTCAGAAAGGTCCACATAACTTAAAATTACACAGGTAAACCTGGCTTGAGACTAAAAAAAACATGTCATGTTTTCATGGTGGCCTTTGTCCAAAGGGTTTGCTTGATTTGCTACAGAAGGAAATGTCACCAGTGACCCAGCCCCTTATCTAATGCTCAGGCTAAAGGTGAGTCCTTCCAAGCAGGAGATAAGGTGATAATGACTTCCGCTCCTCCCAGGCAAGGAGCCCCCAAGCAACTGCCTTTGAAACTGCACGGACAGAAGTCCCTAAAAGACATAGCAAACCCAGGCTGCCCCATGTCAGGCCACGGAACCCCAAGACTCATTTTAACTGCCTTACCAAATCTGTTGCCAGATTTCCTGTCAAACTAAATATTAATTGACTTGACACCCATTTTTGCTTGTTGTTTTCCTATTCTGATAACAAACCCAGTGTCAACATAGAGGCCCCATACTTACTCACTTCTCTCTCTGCTCTCTTCCCATGTCCACATCTAAGTCAGCTATAATTTTTGATCATCCAAAAGGTAATAGCTCTAGAGGCTTTAGAGTTATAAGGAGGAAGCAGATTTTGTCTCTGGTCTCAAAAATCTAACAATAATATAGGAGATATAAGTATATCCATGCATGATTTGGAATCAGCAATATTGTGGCTGGGTTCTGCCTTGAATTATACCCAGACTGGCAACTTAAGACTCTGGACCTAAGTTAATGTCATTTTCAACTCCAGGAGGATTTGGAGCCCTGAAGTTACCTCTCAAATTTTCCTGATGCAGATGTGACCCCTCTAGACTGTCCCAAGAAGAACCTGCCACAGGAGTGAAGAAACCTGATACAGTGCTGATGGCCATTCCCTCACTTCTGGCTTTGTGGGGGATAGTACTTGGATGATGCAGGATGAGGAGGTGACCCTTCAACACATGGAGCACTGATGATGCTAGAAATCTGTGAGATCAGGTTTGGAGAGCCTCTGCGCAACTCCTCAACCCAGAAAGCCTCAGACATGCTGACCTAAGCTTTTGGCTTGCTGGAGATATGTCTTTTAGACTAACATGAAAGTCTAAGCAATCATGTTCCCAGGCTCCTCTCAGTTACCTGAGACAGCAAACACTTGATTTATCCTCTAGCCTCCCATGAGGATCTACAGCCTACCCATTTGTGGCTATGGTACTGACCTCCTCCATTCTGGTAGCATATGTAGGGAAAGCGCCAGACGTTGCCCAGGTCCACAGCGTAGCCAATGACTGAGAGGAGGAAATCCACCTTCTTGCCCCAGGTCTCCCGTTCCCCTTGATGAACCTCAGCCATTAGGGTGGTGGTGGCAGCCGGCATGGAGTGTGGAGCGTCATCTCCTGCACTAGGGCTGGGAACTGCTGAGTACCCATTGGACCTTTGGCTAGACTCTGCTCTTTCCCCTGTGGTGGGGACACCCTTCTGCAGCACTCCGTTTTCCTGACAATCCTCTCCATCCTTACAGGCTGATAGCACTGTCTGAGAATTCAAGGGCGTGGTCTCCATCCTGCAGGTTAGTAAATGATACTGCCTCCCATCTGCCAAGGACAAGAAGGAGTCTTGCTGTTTGGGTTTGTGGATCTCCTCAGAGCTTTATGGCGGTAGGATTGAGAACTCTGCTGGAAAGGCACAGAGAGAAAGGAGGATAAAATTAGTCATGTTGCTTGTCTTTGTATTAACTCATTATATTTCTTGCACCTGTTTGCTATACAAGAGTCAATAAAATCAACTCGATTTTCCAACCTATACAGGCAGCAAATCACAATCAAGAAATTTGAAAGGAAACAACAAAACAAATATAGCATATCACCGGCCGGGTGAGGTGGCGCACACCTGTGAAACTAGTAGCTCGAAGGCTGAGGCAGGAGGATTGCAAGTGTAAAGCCAGCCTCAGCAACTTAGTGAGACTACTTCAAATAGAAAATAAAAAAGGGCTGGGAGTGTGGCTCCCTGGTTAAGCACTCTTGGGCTCAATCCCTGGTATAAAAACAAAACAACAACAAAAAAATATCACCAATGTTTTATCCAGGCTCTACTTCTGAAAAGCACTTGCTTCACTTTGAGGGGCCAGAATTTCACCCTGTAGTTTATCAGTAATTCAGAACACCAGGAGAGGCTCGCTCTACAGTATTACAGATCCCCTGTCCTAGAGGCTGTGCTGGGAAAATGACAAATGAAACAGCAGTTTCTGTCCTCAAGTAGGTAATGACATCATTTCAGGTGAATACCCAAAGTTAGATTTAATACAAACTATAGATATGATCTAAAAAACAAAAGAGTAAAGGATAGAGATGAGAGGTGAAAGGCCGCCTTAGTGAGATACCTCTAGATCCTTGGCTGGGGACTTCTTCACTTTTCCTTTACCCAGGTTGGAAAGCAGATCCTTGCTACCTCTGGCTGTGTGCAGTCCACAGTGCTTGGCCCTTCTGCCTTCCCATTATACTCTGCAGGTCCCGCTAGGCTGTAATGGCTTGTTGCTCACCATTCATCTTCTTGCTACTCGCCAGTAACACTTGTGGCCAAGCCCCTTGTCACTCTGCAATAGTGACAGGGCAGGCAGGGTCCCTCTCACAGGGAGAGCCAGGGAGAAGAGCATGCAGGTCACAGACGCTGGTGTGCGCCCATGGGGAGGGGCTGGGCCAGGTATGCCTATGCCTTCATTTCACTGACCCAGGCCAGGGTGCAGGGGAGGCAGCTCTGCTCCCCTCTGGACTAAGGTCTGAGACAGCCAGCGTGTGTAGAAAGAAATCTGAGCCCTTTTGGACTTTACACCTATGGCCTGTTATTAAGTTGCAAGCAGCCAAGACCTCCCAGCTCACTCTGTTTCTTCCAGGCCTGAGCTTTCAAACTCTTGAAACAGATTGGAAGTTGAAACATGTTCCTCCTTAGATCACATACCTTTGTAGAAAGGTACAGTCAGCACTATTCACAACAGCAAAGATCCCACATCAACCTTCCAAATCCAACAGCAAGAGAAGAGCTAGATGCTAAAAACGGTAAGTATATGTGTCCTATTTGGGGCTTTCAGTTACTCTGACTTAACTATCTTTGCATAGAAATTTGAAGACAAGCCGAGTGTGATGGCACACACATATAATCCCAGCAACTCAGGAGGCTAAGATAGGAAGACTGCAAGTTTCAGGCCAGTCTCAGCAACTCAGAGAGGCCCTAAGCAACTTAGCAAGACCCTATCTCAAAATGAAAAATCAAAAAAAGGGCTGTGGTAAAGTTCCTGGGTTCAATCCCTGTTACCCCCCCCCCAAAAAAAAAAGCGAGACAAAAACATACTGAAAAATTGGAATACAAAGTAGTAACTTCACAGTGATGATTATGGACATAAATATGGGCAAAGATTAGACATGAACACCAAGGGAAGAAAGTTAGGATTTTGTTTCTTGGTTTCTTTTTATTTGTAAAGTGGAAAATAAACATTTTAAAGGGATTTATTGTTACCAAAAATATCTATAGCAACAAGAGATAAGTCAGCTCTGTATAGTGAGGGTGTGTGTGTCTGTGTAAGCTGTTTGGCTCTCACCTACTTACCACACCCCAGACTCAAGGATGCAAACACCACTGAGAAGAATATGAATTTCTTTTTTTTTTTTTTTTTTTTTTTTTTGCGGTGCTGGGGATCAAACCCAGGGCCTTGTGCTTGCAAGGCGCACACTCTACCGACTGAGCTATCTCCCCAGCCCGAGAATATGAATTTCTGACAGAGCAATCTGAATAAAAACTCATTCCAAGTCAGCCATGGTAGTGCACACCTATAATCCCAGCTACTCAGGAGGCTTAGGCAGGAGGCGCAAGTTTAAGGCCAGCCTGGGCAATTTAGTGAGACCCTATCTCAAAACAAAAAAGGCCAGGTGGGTGGCTCACTGGTAGAGTGCTTGCCTAGCTTGTGCAGGGCTCTGGGTTCAATCCTCAGTACCACCATAAAGAAAAAAAAATAAAACCTCATTGTGTTCACCTTTTTCATGCTGCTAAACAGTCTCCTTTCTCCCCTTCCTCAAGACCTCAACTAGACCTGATAGAATTTTTTTTATCCTTTTTTCTTTCTTTCCTTTTGGGATTGGACCAAGGACTTTGAACATGCTAGACAAACTGCACCACTGAGCTAAACCCCCCCGCCACACACACATTTTCTCATCTTCCAAAGTAACCATTTATCAGGCCAAGGGAATTTTTTTTTTTTTCTTTTTAAGAGAGAGTTAATAAAATGTTAAGGTTTTTCAAATACACAGCTAAGTTAAACCTGAACTTTGGTATTGGTGTTTGATAAGGCCTCTGTTCCCTCTCTGGCCTACATCAATGACATGTTTTCCACACTAAACACTGTAGAACCTGAAGACCAAATGGCAAGGATAAAGAGCTTCACCAGGGTGGCCAGGTGGCACTCAGTTGACAGAGCCTGCCAGACCCAGGCTTCCTTTCCCTTGCTCTTTCTTCCTCCATTCCCTAAAGTTTTCTGTAGGAAGTTCTTCCCATCTTCAACACTGCCACTTTCCACTCATTTAAACTGAGAGGGAACCTTGGTCCATCTCAGTCACAGCTGTGACTCATTACCCTTCTGCCTTAGTAGCCAAACCATTTGTTCTAGGTTTCATTTGTTTTCTCCCCTGTGGCACCCTGCAGGGAGGGTGGAAAAAACTCTAGGGTTGGTGGATGGGGGTGGAAGCAATGTGTGTTTTCCAGGGACCTCAGGGGTTCAGCCCCTAAGGCAACTGATCTTGACTGCTTGACAACTACCATCAGCAGCTCCTGGAAGAACAATATACTATCCTCTCTTTGTTCTGGACCATTACAAAAGTCCAGTTTCCTGAAATATCCCCCAGTACTTTCTACCTTGATAAAAATAAGAAAAATCATGCCTGTTAAGAGCATCCTTCAGGCAACCCATGACTTCAGGCTGCCTCTCCAAAGACACTGGGCTCTCCCCATGCAGTTCTGCTTTCTGGGGTTCTCCTACTGTGCTCTCACCCTTGATCATAGAACGTGGGATACAAAATGAGTTAAAGTTCCTTGAAACCACCAAACAGGAAACACACATTTCCTTTTGTTCATTTCCCTACTTTTTCCAGTTAAAGGAAAACAAGTCCTAGTTGTGCATCTGGTGACCCAGGAGCAGAGGGCATGTGCCCGGGCCCCTTTCTGCCCACAGGTTCCTACCTGTGTTGCCTGGACTCCTTTCCCAGTTTTCTGATTCTACTGAGCCCTCACCAGCCTTTTCTACTGAGACCAGCAGATAACAATGGCTGAGCACAGGCTGGCTCAGGGATATAGAAGTTCAAGTTGATAAGAAGGTTTCTGGATGTGCTCATGAAAGCTTTCTTTTTTAAAAGATATTTTTATCCTGCTGGGTAGGAAGATGGCAAACGAGGTCAGTATTACAGCCACGACCTCCTCCAGGTAGCTTTTGAGTTTCTCCAGGGCCAGAAAAAGCCCCAGAGCTTTCATTTGAAACTTGAATGTATACTGCAGCCCCAGGCTGAGTAGGGGACAGGCTATGAATGGCAGTGTGGGACAACAACCTGACCTCCTCCAGGGCTCCACACCTGAAGGGTGTAGCACGGTGGTGCAGTAGACCTGGTGACGGTCATGATTAACTTTCTGTTCTTACTCCAGCTTCCTCTCAGCTAATTCACTCTATTCCCTCCCCCTCGTTTAAAAAAAAGGGTGGGGGGATTGTTTCTATTCTATTTAAACTTCTGATCAAATCTCCATTCTTCTTTTCACACATACTGTCTCTGTCTCTGTAGCCAGGGGAACCAGTAACTGAACAAGTAATTATGACTATTAGTCATAAAACCTCCTAACCCCTTGGAAATGCCCATTGACTCTGCTTGTCTGTGTGACACTAGAAATTGTGTACTTTGACTTCATGTGTCAAGATCAAAGTGAATTTGCCTCTTAGGGTACTCGATTTCCATTTTCCAAAACAAAACAAAACCCCAGCATGAAGTATGGGTTGAACACTGAGATAAAATTAATTACAGGTCATCAAGCCAAGTGGCAATTTGCATTCTCTGAGCAGAGGGAGTCTGAAGTTCCCAAGGCACCCACCAAAAACGACAGGAATTACAGAGCTCTGGTGCCTCCTGCGCAATGAACGCTGAACCTGGCCTCCTGCCGCGAAGAAGCAGTAACCCAGCAAAGCCCTGCTGTTCACCCACAAAACAGGCACAGTCCTGTCTTCGTGGAGTTCATGGCACAAGGCCAAATCTGGAAAAGAAGGCAGATTGCAGGACAAGCGAAGCAACACCATGGCCGGTGTTTCCTCCAAGAGCACATGCCTGTGGACAGACTCCCAGGCCTGCTGCAAGCTGAGATAGTCCATATTTCCAGCTCCAAAGCAGTCCCCAGATTAAACAAATCTCCCCTGTGCTATCTTACCGTTTCTGTCACAAGACCTTGGAGTTTACTTGATTCCTCCTCACAGGCCCCACTGGGTAAACGAGGCTGCATTTGTATCTGTCAGAGGGCTGCTGAGGTCTCCAAGGTGTGTGGCATCACAAGTCACAAGCCATGGTGACCCCTGACTTGCCTTTCAAGCAAAATAGACTTGGGCTATAAATCAAGGCAGTTGAGAAAATCTGCTTGTGTTTTGGACATACAGGGTAGACATGGGCTCCATAATCACAGCTCTCACCTTCTCCCAAGGATTCCTTGTATGAGAGATTCAGTTTCATTTTTTGGAGAGGAATTAAATAGGATAAAGTCCTCAGGGCAGTTTGGACCAGTTACCGTGAGAAAGGAAAAATCTTTTCAGAACTTCTCCTGCCTGGCCAAGGGGAAAATGGGAACCCTTAGCTTGTCTGCTCAGTGTCCAATTGAGAGAACTAGTCATCCATGATGGACCCAGATCACTCCAGAGCCTGGCCAAAAGTACAACGGATTACTCAGACATTAATAAAAAAAATGGATTTGGCACAAACTGGCATGAAGAACCCTCTTCCAATGAACATGAATAGCCAAGCCTAGATAGACTAACCGCCTTCCTGAGTCACTCAATAATATTTCTCTGTGTCCACAACTCAGAACTCTCCTTTCTGTTTCACAGATCTGTACTGGAATCTCAGATCCACCACTTACTGGTTGTGAGACTCTGGGTAGGTCACTTAACCTCTCTGAGCCTCCAATTCATCCTGTTTAAAAGCAGATAGGTGGGCTGGGGAGATAGTGCAGTTGGTAGAGTGTTTGCCTTGCAAGCACAAGGCCCTGGTTCAATCCCCAGCACCGCAAAAAAAAAAAAAAAAAAAAAAAAAAAAAAAGAAAAGAAAAAAAAAAAGAAAAAAAGCAGATGTTGCTGGGCACAGTGGCACACAGGTTCAAAGCCAGCCTCGGCAACAGTGAGGCACTAAGTGAGACCCTGTCTCTAAATAAAATACAAAATAGGGCTGGGAATGTGGCTCAGTGTTTGAGTGCCCCTGAGTTCAATCCGTGGTACCCCCTCCAAAAAAAAGCAGATGGTTAATATTTGTGCTTGATCAAGGCTATTGTGGGAATTATAAAAGTATAATGAATGCTTTACTTAGCACATGGAAAGCATCAATAAATAACAGTGAATCACTTCACTACCACCACCACCACCACACATGCCACCCATTCTGCTTTTCACTTCAAGAGATATGTGGGGGGCCAAGCATTTGCATTTATTTTTATTTTTTTGGTACAAGGGATTGAGCCCAGGGGCGCTTAACCACTAAGCCACATCCCCAGCTCTTTTTATTTTTTGAAACAGTCTCACTAAGTTGCTTAGGGCCTCCCTAAGTTGCTGAATCTGGCTTTGAACTCACAGTCCTCCTGCCTCAGCCTCCCCAGCAGCACCAGTACCGGCAGCAGGCATCTGCACTTTTCACAAGTGCCTCAGGCTATTCAGGGGCAAGTGAACCCTGGAACACATCTTCTACACCCCACCCAGCTTCCTCTGAGGCCTGACTTTGAAGTCTTCTCTTACCACCCCAGCCCAAGATGATCTCTCTTGATCCTGTATAATTTCTCATTTGTTCCACATCATTGATTAGCATAAGTCACCATTTATCCTTCTATGTATATTTATTTTGTGTCCCCTTGGAAGCAGGGACCTGGTTCACACATCTTTGTGCCTGATGTGTGAAAAAGTCTGGCATTTGTGCTAAAGGGTCTCTGCACAGGGACCTGTTCCTGGTTCCCTGGGTGGGGTGTTATCCACAGCCTCTCATGCCATAGACCTGAACTGGAGGCCAGGCAGGACTCCTCCTCCCGGGGGCGAAGTCAAATGCGTCCAGGTTCCATCCTAAGGGGCCCTACCCCTCCCGCCTCCCCCATCAGGAGATGGAAAGATGGATGGTGGAGGAGGAGGCTGCCACAGCAGTGACTTAACAGACTAGGGACTGGAAAAGACTGGTGCATCTAGGATGAAACAATTAGCCAGGGCTGTTCTTTCAGACTTGGAACCAACCGGGCACACCCAGTAACAGTCTGGATTCCAAATGTTCATTCATGACGGTTGTTTGGCTCTTGGAGTGTACCTACTACCCGCAGAAGTAAATGTCAGAAATGAAGCATCTAAAGCAAAAGCTGAAGGACACGGGATGAAGTGGCAGGGAAGGGGTGACAATGAAATGGACAGAAGCACCTATTTATTATAACCTTCATTCTGGTTCTTGAGGAAATTAAATTTAAGGCAAGGATGTAGATAAACTCTATCAGATTTTTCGAAGGTGTCATTTAGGCCTGTTACAGGCTTTTGAAATTGATGTCATGAATTTTTTATTATATTTAACTTAAAAAATTATTGTAGAAAATAAAACTGCTTCAATTCAGTTGTGGTAACTTATTTAAATGTGGACAAGACCAGGAAAGAGACAGGAAACTTGATGCAAAGTGATGTGTTAAGATGAGGAGTGTCACTTTTTCTTTTTTGTAACTCTGGGGATGGGACCCAGGGCCTTTCCCATGCTAGGTAAATGCATGAGCTACATCCCTAGCCCTGACTTACACCTTCTAAACACTCTTTTATGTTGTGATAATGTAATTTATGTAGTCAATAGAAACTGAGATAAAATACAGGGGAACATTTCCAAACATGGCCTGTTTCTTCAACACACATCTATTACACAACTAAGTTGCTGGGCACGGTGGAACACGCCTGTAATCTCAGCGACTTGGGAAGTTGAGGCAGGAGGATTACACATCTGAGTCAGACTAGGAAACAGACCATGCTTCGTGATTTAAAAAAAGGCGGGGGACTGGGGATGTGATCCAGCAGAAGAATGAGTGTTCCTGTGTGTGGAATTCCCAGTGCCAGAAACAAACAACAAAATAAAGAGTGAGTGACAAGGAGGAAAGAGGAACCAGGCACATTTCTTAGTGGGGCAGGGAGAAGGAAGTGGGGAGACAGGAGGGAACCTGGCTGCTGGAAGAGGGGGAACTTCAGAATTGGGGTGACATGGAGAACACATGTGACATCTCTTTAACCATAAGGGAGTGAAGATTTGCATGTTATTGCTAGAAAGTGCCTATACGCTTAGGTCAAGAAATTCTGAAATGTAGCAACCCAGTAGCGCCCACCTGTAATCTCCGCAGCTCTAGAGGCTAAGGCATGAGGATCTCAAGTTCAAAGCCAGCCTCTGCATAAAAGGCTCAGTGGTTAAGTACCCTGAGTTCAATCTTTTGTTAAAAAAAAAAAAAAGAAAAGAAAAGAAAAAGAAGAATTCTGAAACGTACTTGACAGTGAGTCACACAGTTGGGGAATATCCATGGAAAAATCAGTTCATTATTACACAGCATTGGTCTGGTTCCCACTAAGCACTCAAATGAGGGCAAGAGCAGTTTACAATCTCAAACAGTAACCCATAAACTCAAAAGGACTCCACTGAGACAACAGAGGAAATTTGACCTGTATATTCCAGAATGGCATTGTATGGATGTTCCCTGTTATGATAATGGTGTACAGTTATGCAGGAGAAGGTCCTTAATTTTAGGAGAGGCATGCTAAAATATGTAGGTAGGGGTAGAGCACCTAGATGTCTGTAAACGCTCAGTTCAACAAAAATACCTATATACAAATATGGAAATTGTATAATCACTACATATTATAAATATATCAAAATTTCTATTACATATGCAAAAATAGATAATATGTATAATTAGAGCAACTGCCTGAACAACTGGTGAAATGTATGATTTATCTGACTTTTCAATCAGAATTTCTTCAAATAAATAAATGGGAGAAGAAACATAACTCTAGCTTTGAATCAGTGCTGAGAAACTTCCTGCGAGTCCCACAGCCCTGGGGAGGCACCCAGAATGGCTGGTCTCTCCTCCCCTCCAGCTTCTTCCCTCCTTTCCCCTCCACCCAGCTCCTTTCTTCCAAAACAAGGGGAAGAGCCAGCTAATTTGATTAGTATTTTAAAGGCACTAGGTTCTGTACTATTTGGGGGAGCGAAAAGAGCCCAAGTGCACAAAAGGCAAGTTCTAGGCCTGTACCCTAAGAGCCAGGGGCCAGCCACCACCCTTTACCTTCAAGATCTTGCTGACTCTCTCACTCCCTAATTCTAGGCCCCTCCTTGGAAGGGAAAATTCCCTTTGAGGGGGGAAAAAAAAAGCAGTTTATTTTATTCGGCAGGTCAGTAGCAAAGGAAATAAAATGCTCTTTTTTTCCTTGAATATGCCCTAAAAGACAACACCAAAACGCTAGGTAGTGAAGGCCCACTGATAGCCCCTCTGCTGGTGTCCATCAAACCTGGGGCTCTGGATTCTCCCAGAGTACCCAATTAGCTCTTTCCTGAGCCACTGGGAAGCGTTCTCCCAGGTTACTACCTGGCCTGACACAACACCTCTCACCTCTGCCCTCCCTACCTCAAATGACATGAAGAACTGGCTCTCAGGATCCTAGGAGACCCTCCCTTTTGCTATGGGGATCCTGGGGACATCATCTCTGTGTCTCCATGTCTCTGGGATGCATCTCTGGTTGTGCTGTCCAGGGGCTTCCAGGATTAAAGGAGATCTGTTCTGTCGTGAGTTTAAAAGCCAAGGGTTTAAAAACCCATTAACAAGTCCCCTTGGGCCAGGGTCGGGTGGGAGCTACTGCCAGTAGTGAGCTACTGCCAGGTTCCAGGAGAGCCGAAGGAAAGAAGAAAATAGGAAGACCGTCTACAGCCTCACACCAGCCTATCTCCACTCAGTTTGTCACCTTGTTAGACACAGGGCTGGGAAGACACTTGCTCAGTTTAAAAGCATGTTGCCAACATTCAGTAAATGAGCATTCATCCTTCCAGTCACCAGAAGCTAAAAAAAAAAAAAAAAAAAGGTCAGGCTGAAGAGAAATACCCCTACAGAGACATTACTCATGCAATAACATTTCTAAAGTCAGTACAAGATCTCCAGATCTCTGCAGAAATGACCTGGGATACAGCCCAGCTGGGTGTGGCAGCACATACCTGGAATCCCAACTACTTGGGGGGCTGAGGTAGAAGGATGGCAAGTTTGAGGCCAGTCTGGACAACTTAGCAAGACCCTGTCTCCAAACAAACAAACAAATAAAAAGAGCTGCGGATGTGGCTCAGTGGTAGAGCACCTCTGGGTATAATCCACAGGACTGGTGGGGGTAGGGTGGGCACAGAGTGGAGAAATAACATGGCCCGTGGTGGGTCTTGTGCCAACCCTAGACACACAATATACAAAAAAATGACTGCATTTTCTCTTTGGCCATCCAGGTGACATTAGGAAAGGAGTCAAGTCATGCCTACATCCTGTTGATTCAAAAAACCAAACAAAAGGTTAGTTTCAGGTATTTCCTACCTGACCTCTCCTAGAAAGCTGTCAATTTTCTTTCCTTAAGGTGCTCTTACAACTGGGAACACAGAAACTGGCTCCCCTTGAGAGCAGGGTAGTCTGTAGCACCTGCCGCAAGTATGAAGAGACAGGTGCTTTTATCAACTGTTGCTCTCCATATCCATGCCTATGCCAAACACTGCAGACCTCAGAGGACTGTGGCTGGTTGGTAACAGCTCAGGGACTGGGACAGAGATTAGGCACAATCCAAATCTGTGCACCTTAGAGATCATTTCTATGGCACTATACCCTGGGCATCTTGCAAAGGGCATTAGGGGAATCTGGGAACTTGGGCCCCTGTTGGCTGTGCATGGTTGAGGTGCAGTATTTAATTTCCACATGTCAGAGTGTTGAAAGTCTTTGCCTTCCTATGGAACCTGAGTAGATCTCCAGAAAACTCTGACTATGTAGGAACATCTGGGTAGAGTCCAAGCCCTTGGGCACTCTTGCACCATTATTAAGGCTCATATTTTCTTGTTTTGTTTGTTTGTTCTTTATGCTGGGAATTGAATCCCAGGGGCACTTTGCCCTTGAGCTACATCCTACCCATCTTTTTAGTTTTGAGACAGGGTCTCATGAAGTTACTGAAGCTGGCCTCAAACTTGAAATTCTCCTGCCTCAGCCTTGCTGAGTTCCTGGCATTACAGCTGTGTTTTCTTAAAGCACAGAAGTGAGGACGACAGTCACAGAATGAGTTGAAGCATATCATCCTGCTCTGTAGGCCCCCCTGTTCCTCCCTGCCATTTGCAGCTGAAGATCATGAGACCCAGAGGAATTGGTGTATTACTGGGAATAACTAAGGTTGGGTTGCCTTCTTAATAAAAAATGACCCAATCATTTTCCCTTTGGCCATCCAGGCAACTTTAGGAAAGGAGTCAAGTCATGACCACATCCTGTTGATTCAAAGAGCCAAAATAAAAAGCAACTTTGCCTCAGGCAGCCCTGCCTCCTGTGCTCCACTGACAAGTATGAAGAAGTTACTGCCATGAGCTGGTTTAATTTCTGGAATTACCTGTGTTTCTCTTTGGCAGATTCACCCAAGGTGTTTTGCAAACCTGCCAGAAAGCGTCCAACCCAGGCTCCTAATCCCCTTCAGCCACAATCCTCATTCCAGTCACCCCACCCATTTGTGAAACCCTTCCACATGCCTCTCCAAGTTTCATCAAAATGCTCAGATGTCTCTGAAAATCTCCTATGAGGAATTTCTGAGACCTTGCAGATTCCATTAAAACTTCAACATTATCTATTCTCCCCACCCCCACATATCCTATGTATATTTTGTAAACAAGGAAACTGAAAGAAATGAGTTTGAATAGCTGGGCTGGTAGTTAAAGTTCTCTGAAATGTCCTGGGTGGATCACCAGAGTGTTTCTGAGACTTTTGTTTAAGGAGTAGTTTCAATCTGCTCTTAAGTTCAGTGAAAAAAGAAAAACCTACGCCCAATCGAGCAAGCCATTTGGGGCGTTGATTTTCTTTTCTTTTTTCTTTTTCCCTTTTTTCTACCTCACAATGAATCCAACATTCCCACATACTCTGGTGATCTATCTATGGCATTTCAGAGATGTAACTACCAGCCCAGGTGTACAAACCCATTTCTTTTGGAGTAGCTCAGTGATAGAGCATGTGCTTAACATGCAAGAGGTCCTGGGTTCCTTCCCAGGCACCGCAAAAAAAAAAAAAAAAAAAAAAGGTACATTTGCACAAGCTGCAGAAAAACCTGCCTCTCTTCCATTCTGGAACAGTCATTCCCCCCCCCCCCCCCATGGGACAAAAACCTGAGCCCTAAGGCAGCAGTATCTCCAGACAAAAGCAAGCTATGGGACAAAGAGTCCCATGTGTTTCCCTCCACTCCTCCACCAGGACCCTAATGCTGCCCCTACATCTCCTCCCTTTCACTAAACACAAATGCCAGTGTTGTCTTCTTAGACATTTTTCCTATGTAACTGAAGGCAAAACACATTAAATATTTGATCTCATCTTACTATGATGAGAGCTAGCAGGCTCATAAATAATCCATTGACCTGGTTCACTTTTCTGGACAAAAATTGATCATAAAAATACATACACACGAGGTTTTGTAATGTCTGACTCTTAGAAATTCTCCCCCTCTCAAATTCTTTAGAAACCCCAACTGGAAAAGGAACAATTCAATATGCAAAAAAAAAACCCTCAATGCAAAAGGAAATCTGCTCCTTCGCATTCGTCAGCTCCTGAGAGCCTTTTCAGAACAAATTGGAACGTACACATTCTTCAAGCAACTGATGGTTGTAGTTTTAGCCATGTAGAACAGCCCGTTGGAGTTTCGCATAAATTCTGAATGGCCTGTGAGTATCTGAGCCAGCATCAGCTCTGCCAGAGAAACAAACCAAGCGCACGGAGACTCGGCCCACTTAAGTGTCACTCAAAGGTTTCTCTAGATATTTGGGCATTTGTGTCAACCAGAACTCTCCCTGCACAAATGCCTTTGCATAAAGTCACCAGCACGCGACGGCAGCAAAGTAAAGATCAAACATAAAACCACAGGTTAAAACTACAACTTTCCCCTATGCGCAGGACAGCACTTGGCTTAAAGACCATCTTTACCTGCTCTTCCGCTGGAGCTCGCTAAGCCTCCGCAAGCATTAGACAAAGAAGCCCTCCAAAGCGCCTGCAGCCCCCACGCGCGCTCCACACTCCCCTCTCCCCGCTCACCCGGTGCGAATGCCGGTGGCACTTGTCTTCTTCAGAGTGGAGGGTGCGGGAGGCAGGCGCAACCGCCCGGGCGACCCAGTCAGACCAGGGAGCTCTGCTGCACGACGGCTCCCCTCTGGGAGAGGGAGGGGTTCTGGAAAGAAGCATGGATCAGAGGCAAAAAGAAAAGCGGACCCACCTGCCGGCTGGGCGTGGAGAGGCTGGTACCGGGCTCCGGAGGCGGTGCGACCCTCGCGCCCTCGAGGCCCTAGGGCGACCGCTGCCTGTGAGCAGCGGCGCCCGCGCGGCACTATTTGTACTCTCGGCCCCTCACATGGTCTGATCTCTAGATAGCCGCTGCCAAAGAGCTCTTTAAGAATTTTTTGCGTCACTTTGAAGCGAATAAACTTTATGTTTCTCCGCAGCCGCGGCTGGGCGCTCCTCCTGGAGTCAGGGAGGGTCTGCGGCGTCCATGCGACCCCAGCGGCGGGAGGGGACCGACATCCCTCCACCCATCACACTCACACCCGCAGCGCTCTCAGCAGCGAGGGGGCTGGTAGCGGCCAGGGCAGGGCAGAGAGAAGGAGTCGATTTGTCTACTTTTGAACCTTTCGGGGCGCGGGGCTGCTCCGCAGCTAAATCTGCCCCAAGTTGTGTCTAGGTTTTCTCTCTGAGCGATTTTTCTTGACCACCGACTCTTCCCCATCGTTCCCATCCCGACGACTCCTGCTTCATTTCTCTTCCTAGGATTTAACAGCACTTGGCTCCGCTGCTGGGACGTGAGCTCAGCAGCAGGGACCTCCTCGTCTAACTCCTCTGCGAACCCGGAGCCCCCAGCAGCTGCCCGCAATATGCCGCAGGAATGAATGGAAGACGCTCTCCTTTCCTTAACCAGCCACAGTTCCAAGGAGTTTTCAAACAGAGAGCACGGGGCTGGTCTGCAGAAAACCCCGTGGTGTTGGACGAGGATTGGGCTACTACAATATTTGAATTATCTCAAGGGTTTCAAGAGGAGCCCATTGTTTTTGACCCACGTGCATATGTTGTTTTGCTAATTTAAAAAAAACTTGGTGTTCTCTTTTTTCTAAAATTATGTAAAGATTTTAAAGTACATATGAAGTACTTGATTTGGTCAGAGATGTCATGGCTGGGGCTAACCAACCAGCCTGCCTCTCCCTATAGGAGGCCAGGGAGGGGGGACTGCAGCAAAATGGAAGACAAAAAAGAAGTAAAACATAGCAAGTTTGCAGTTCCAGGAAAGCTGCAGTCCCTTGGCACATGGGCGGAACTAAACCCAGAAAGCCCAGAGCACCCGGCTGAGCTGAACAGTCACAGGAGGGACTGAGGACAACTGTCCCCAGGTGTGGGGAGCTCTTCCAGGAGAGGGATCAGTACAGGGTTTTGGTGCCACCTAGACACCAGGGTGGGGACTGCAAAGAGTTGAAAGTGTTCCCAGAGTGCCAGGATGCCTTGGGAGATGTCTGGCACTCAAGGCAGAAAACTGAGGCTGGGGATCCTGGGCAGGCTTGGGCATTTCATGTCCTAACCAAATCCCTGGTGACAGACTCCACGCTGGGTGTCTCCACCTGTCATTTGAGCACAGTGACCCAGGGCATTCTGCTTCTTCAGTGGATGTGTAAGTGCTGTGCAGATCAGGAGCTGCACGGATGTAACATGCATTTTCAAGGAGGAGGCAAAGCAGACAGGGGAGCAAGTGGACCAAAGCTGAAGGAGGCATTGGGGATGCCCTTGCCCCTGGCTAGGGCTCCTGACTTCACCCCAACTGTCCCTCACATTGTCTCAACATGACTTTTTAACACTGTTCCACATTCTCAACACAACTTGACCTCACCACTCCTGACCTTCTTTCCAGGCTTATCACTTCCTACCCAGCTACACAGGCCCTCCTGCCACTGTTCCCGCTGTGGAGATGAGTGGCCTCTCCTACTGTGCCCTTTCCACCTGTGTCAGGACCATCTGACCCATGAAGCATGGTAAAGAAATTCAAGGGAGAGGAGTGGGACGGTCAGACTTCATGAGGAAGGCAGGAAACACGTAGCAGTAGGTGGATTTGTCTTTGGTCACTTTTCCTGGCTCCTTCCCTGCCATTCCTTACATACTTGCTGCCTTTGCTAATAAACACAGCCTCCCAACCCCACAGCACCCCTCTGTCTCCCATCTACTCCCCTTAGGTCTCTCACCTGAACTTTCAATTCCTCTTGAAAATCATCTTTATGGAAGCAGTCCCATCACCCCAGCACACATGGCAAGGGCCCCAAACCCTCCAGGAGCACCTGCTGAGCAAACGCTAGATCTCTTAATAAGAGCTGGACTCTAGTGTGCCCTCCATGCCAGGCACCTTCTCTATCTAAGTGCTCCCATAACTAACAGCCAGGCCTCACCGCGGCCCTGGCTTCATCCACTACCCCATCTGGATGCACAGAATATGTTTTAAAATCATGAAATATGTGTCAAATGTGTCGATGTGCCAGTTGCTGCCCGTGCTCAGACTTCATGGATAATTGTTTATAAAAGGGGAAGTGGGGAAAGCGGCAGGTGTGGAGAAGGAGGTATGCATAAGGAGAAGTCGGGGTGGGGGGGACACTACCCTCCCAGACCGACAGGGATTGCGGTGACTGCATGCTGTCTGTAATATCTTTGTTTTTTACTTCCTTGGAACAGTATTCCTTCCCCTGATCGTCAGCACCCTTAGCTAGGCCCGCGTACAAGGCTCATCTTCTACCTTGGTGGAGACGTGAAGCCAGAAGCACAAGGTGCTGGGAAGGGGCCCCGGCCCTGGGTACGCAGATCCATTAGTACACTTTGATGTCTCCCTAGATGCCCTGTCCCCCACGAGGCTCCGAGCCCTTCTGCCTCTCAGCATGTCTTAGTAGCTTCGACTGTCAGCCTCCTGCAGCCACCATAACCACGTGGATTGGTGATGAATGACCTCGAGCGTACTTCTCGCTCTCAGACTCCGTGCTGCCTTTCCTAGGGGCTGGGAAGGAAATGGTGCCTATCAGCAATGGAGCCCCGCACAGTCATTACACAGGCAGTTTTATACGGGCTGACTTGGGGAGCTCCTCAAGAGTTATTGATAAATAGGGGTAAAATCAAAGCACAGAACAGGGGTCACTCCCACTGGTTGACAGCAAGCGGGGAGGGGCTGTTGGGTGTGCTGAGAGCTCTCTGTATAACCTTGGTGGGAAAGGACATCAGGGGTGGAAGGGAGCCCGTCTGGCACTCCTTTTATACTAAAAGTATTTTTGCCATGTGTAGGTGGTACTTCCATAAAACTTTTTCAGAAAAGTCACTTTTATTTATTTTTGGTGCTGGGGATGGGAGCTAGGGCCTCATGCATGCTACACTCGTGCTTACCACAGAGTTATTCTTCCAGACCCCCCAAAAAGCATTCTTTAAAATTATAAAATTTTAAAAAAGGAAAAAGTAGGGGGGAAGTAAAAAAAAAAAAAAAAAAAGAGAGAGGGAGAGAGAGGAAGGAAGGAAGGAAATAAAGAAAGACATTGCCATTCTAAGGGGACCCATGATTTCACAAAGAGGGGAAGGACCCGAGGATTCCAGAAGGCAGCTCCACTTCATGCCACGTTTCCTTCCCCAGTGGGGCCAAATGACTCATCACCATTGTCTTTCTTTGTTTTGTTTTGTTCACTTAAAGAGGAAAACATTTTTTTTTTTTCTACATTACTAGTGAGGATACTGTGAGCCAAGAGGTGAAGTCCAGTGCTCTGTTCAGAATGAGATTAGAGGGACAGAATTACTTGGAGAAGTCTTTGCTCCCAGCTCTAGAAGCCATTCCTCTCTCCCATGACTTTTTTTTTGGGACCAGGCATTGAACCCAAGGGGCTTAACCACTGAGCCATTTTTTGACACAGGGCCTTGCTAAGTTGCTGAGACTGGCTTTGAACTTGTGATCCTCCTGCCTCAGCCTCCAGAGCCACTGAGATTCCAGGTGTGCACCACCACACCTGGCTCCATTTCCATTTTTCTTTCTCCAGCTTGAAGATTATAAAACACTCTCTTTGACTCTTCTTCCCCTCCACAGACTTCAAGATAATGTGTACCTCTGTCTAGAGAGTTTCCTCTCCGTTCCTTCTCGGTAAGCTGGTCACCCTCATCCTCGATGGCTGCAGTCACTATGGTCAGAAGTTACTATAAGACCAGTCATCCTGTCTCTTCCCTCTCCAGTTTCAAGCCCTTATACGGCCCTCAGGCACTTACTCAAGATGCCACTCCTAAAACCACCTTCCTTCTCAACATCTTATTTATTTGTGGTACCAGGGGTTGAACCCAGGGGTGCTCTATCACTGACCTGCTCCCCAGCTCTGCACCCTCCCTTTTAAATTTTATTTTTAAGATATTCTCGCCAAGTTATCAAGGTTGGCCTTGAACTTGTGCTCCTCTTGCCTCAGCTGCCCAAGTAGCTGGGACCCCAGGTGGGCACCAGCATGCCCAGCTGAACATCTTATTTTCCCAACTAAATGAGAAACTTAGCTGTAGAGCAGGGAATTGTTCCAACTCCCAGAGGGCCTAGCACAATACTGGACATGTTGGAGAAGCTTTTCAGAATAGTTTTTAATAAAATAAAAGTTGTCATTTATTAAACATCTACTAGGAACATTATGCGCATTCTTTTTTTTTTTTTTTTTCCAGTGTTGAAGATCAAACTTAGGACCCAGGGCCTTATTCATGCTAGGCAACCATTTTACCACTGAGCCACATCCCCAGGGTGGCATTTATTTTTTAATTCAATTTTGCTTTATTGTTCACATGATTACACAGTGAATTTTTATATATTTTCAAATTTTTTCATTATATTTGACACATATCTGCATGATTCAGACAAATGAATTCCCAGTCCTTTTATTTTTTATTTTGAGCCAGGGTCTCACTAAAGTTACTGAGGCTGGCCTCAAACCTGTGACCCTCCTACCTCAGCCTCCTGAGACACAGATTATAGGCTTGCGCCACCACATCCAGCTATATGCATTATCTTATGTTCTTTCTCTACTATATGAATTATGTGCTGTATTTTATTATATATGTTACTAAAAATAATTTAGTTTTCCTCCTTTTTAAGCTGTGAGTTTTCACTTACAATAAATGTAAAAATAGGTTTTCAATACAGGTAGAATGGAAACTGAGACCGAGAAAGCTGGAGTGACTTTTTCAAGTTTACAATAGCCTCTAAATGGCAAAGGCAGTTCATCTGAGTCTCGGGGCCCTGCTCTTCCTAAGAGGCTGGGCCAATTTGAAGCCAGAAGGGCTCAGGCAGTGAGCAAGTCAAGTGGGCTTTGTGGTTTTCTCCCCACCTCTCCTACTCTCCCCTGAGCAAAGCCGCCTTCTAGGAATCTAGACCTTATGTTAAGCATTCAAATGTGAAGATCCACAGGGGCTTTGTTCTCCTTCTACTTGTCCCCACTGAGCCAGTTACAAGGAAGCAGACTTCAGATCTATGTATAAACTTTTAAATGAGCACAGCTGTCAGAATGTAGGGCACATTCAACCCGTCAGCCTCCAGGGTTTACTACAGGCCAGGCACTGAGGGTGCACCGGTGGGCAAGACAAAGTTCCTGCCCTAGGGAAGCTGACAGGGGGTATTGATTTTGAAGAAAACAGACAATAAGCATATAAATAACACAATAACTTCAGAAAGCAGTAAGTGCTATGAAGAAAACAGACTCCAGTAAGAGGATAGAGAATGACAGGTGTGACTAGAATCCCAGCTAGTTGGGAGGCTGAGGCAGGAGGATCACAAGTTTGAGGCTAGCCTCAGCAATTTAGTGGAGACACTCAGCAACTTAGTGAGGACCTGTCTGAGAATAAAAGACAAACTGGGTGTCCTTTCTCTACTGTATGAATTCTATGCCTGAAATCCCAGCTACTTGTTAGGCTGAGGCAGGAGGACTGCAAGTTTGAAACCAGCCTAGGCACTTAGTGAGAACCTGTCTCAAACCTGAAGTAGAAAAAAGAGGTAGAGATGTAGTTCAGTGGTAAAGTGTCCCTGGGTTCAATTCCCTGCACCTTAAAATAAAAGAGAATGACAGGTATGGAGGAAGCAGAGGAAGGTGAATACTTAGATAAGGTGATCAACCTGAAAAAAAAGCCAGCCATACCAAGACCTGAGGAAAGGGCTCTGGGTAGAGGGAACAGCAAGGAGGCAGAGTGAGGCTGGTGAGTCTGAGGGACCAAGTGGGGGAACAGTGGTTGGCCAGGGCAGGGAGGACAAGGAAAGCAAGTGGAGTCTGGAGAGGTGGGCAGGGTGGGGAGGTGGACATCTCTTCATTGAATATGTTGGAGTAGAACTTGCAGGACTTCTGTTTCGGAGAAGTTTGGAGAAGTTTGGGCCAGGTGACCCCTCAGGCCTCTGCCGTGTGAGGCACAGGGATACCACAGTTGTGTGTATGTGTGTGTGTGTGCACACTGGGGATGAAACTCAAGGCCTTGCACATGCTAGGCAAGGGATCTGCCACTAAGTTACACCCCTAAACAACCAGGATGCTACCATTCCAAGTCACTTCCCACCGTCCTTACACTCCGCTACAGAGGTCCTATCCTCCTACATGCCAGCTGAATTAATCATATTTATTTATCTATTTATTTATGATACTGAGGATTTAGCCTAGGGGTGCTCAAGCCCTGAGTCACATCCCCAGATCTTTTTATTTTTTGAGTTAGGGTCTCACTAAGTTGCTGAGGCTAGACTTGAACTTGTGATACTTCTGCCTCAGCCAATTGAGTCACTGGGATTAGAGGGATATGCCATGGCACCTTGGCTTGCCAGCTGATTTTATTTTATTTAAAAAAAAATTTTTTTTAGATGTTGATGGATCTTTATTTTATTCATTTATTTATATGTGGTGCTGAGAATCGAACCCAGTGCCTCACACATGCTAGGCAAGTGCTCCACCACTGAGCCACTACCCCAGCCCACCCACTGATTTTAAAAAGGTAGAAACCAGGCTGGGGATGTAGCTCAGTGCTAAAACACTTGTCTAGCATGAGTGAGGCCATGGGTTCAATCCCCAGCACTGCAAAAACGAACCAAAAAACAACTGTCAGAGTCCACCCCACCCACATCAAGCTGTGCTACTGAACCAGTTTTCCTAGAGAAGTGAACAAGGGGAAGAGCAAGCAGCGTTAGTGGATACCAAGAAAGGAGTGCAGAGGGCTGCCCACCTTCGTATGAACCTAGTCCTAAGTTCTGCAGCTGGTAGGCATTAAGCATTTCCTCCTCACCCGCTTTCCACTTTTCCTTCTGCAGGAATGTGTAAAGGACTTGGGAGTTCGAAATCAGGGTGCGGGTGAGGGAAACAACACACAACAAAAATATCCCTGACCAGTTTCAATCCATTTGTACCCTAGACCACCAGGAAGAAGAGTCCTCTTTATGAGATGCTGTAAAAGTTCTGAACAAGTTGTCCTAAATATGAGGCCTCACCTGGAATTACTTAAAGAAAAAAAAAAAAAAATGCAACCTAACCAATGCCTGACCACAGTCATAGCTGGCATGGACGCTCAGGTGCACCATGCAGGAGAAATGGGACTCCAGAGCTACGGCCCTGGGTGCTGCCGACAAGCTAGAATGAAGCAGCTCATTGAGGACTGGCCACTGGAAGCAGATGACCATAACCACATCCTGAAGGTGGCTCCCATTATCGGGTCTTGGCTTCTGGACACACAGGCTCAGCATGACTCTACACATCTCAAGAGGAGGCCTGAGCTGACCCAGACCTTCTGAATGTTAGTCATCAACTTTGTCCACTGGTGACGCTGTAGGGGAGACAAGTCCCTGCTTTCCCATTTCCTAGCTCACCTGTCACCCACACGTCAGCAAGGTCTTCCAATGCAGCTCTCCAGCAAAACTTCAGCTCCTGGCCCTTTATCTTCAAGGGAGAATACTTTCACACACCATTCTTTCTTTGTTCCTATTGGATCCCAAATTTTTTTTGCAAAATGACTTCTATTAAGTATTTGGTTATAAAGATTACCTTCTTATATGTTGCTGGATTCAGTTTAGGGCTTTTACATCTAAGTTTATGGGTGAGATTTATATGCAATCTTTTTTTTTTTTTTTTAACATATCCTTATTAGAGTTTTATCAGACTTACAAAATAATTCTTTAGGCCATTAAATTCTTTTTTTGTTGTTGTTTTTTGTTTTTGTTTTAAGCCTCTTTCCTCTTGGGCCCCTCAAGATTCCCCAGAGACTTCTAATTTTTTGCCTGTTATGGTTCTAGTAGCTCCAAATGGCCAGACATTCAGGATGTAAATGCTCACTTACTGCCGTCGTGGTCCTTACGCCCTTGCCTCTGCTCTTGACCTCCACATCATGAACTCTCTCTCCAGAGAAGTCTTTAATGGGCTGATGAGTGGAGGAGGGGTGGTCAGCCAGCTGCCTGAAGCCCAGAGGAATCTGACATTTAGCCTGTAAGTGACCCTATTCCTCCCAATTCCAGAGGTAATGCTATCTGGCGCTGTCACATCCTAGCTTTGGTGGATTACGCCATGTAAATTAGCTTGTTTTTCCCTGGTTTCTTCACCACTGGCTCAGGAACTTTCTCAGCTCTGGTAAATCAAATATTGTGGGCTCTTCTCCTGTTTTTCATGAGATTGTGGATTTCTCTTGTAAACAAATTCCCTTTGCTGTCACTTTTGACACAGTTTAAGAATCTTCTTTTCTTTCCTGCAAACCCAGAGTCTCATGCATGCCAGGCAAGTGCTCTACCACTGAGCCGCATCCCGACGTCTTCTATTTTTCTGATATCTGCAGCATCTTTGGTAGCAGCCTTTTTCAATCCTTGTGTTTGCCTTTTATTTTTTTCCTCACTCAGTCTTGCCAAATTTTGTTAATTAGCTTTTTTTTTTTAAGAACCAAATTCTGGCTTTCATGATTCTGGGTTTAATTTCTGCACATCCTTCTTTCTCTAGGTTTATTTTGTTGTTCTAATTTCTTTCTTTGTACTAAGAATTGAACCCATGGGGTGCTTTACCACTGAGCTACACTCCCAGTCTTTATTTTTTACTTTGAGACGGGGTCTTGCTAAATTGCCAAGGCTAGCTTCAAACTTGCAATCCTCCTGCTTCAGCCTCCTGAGTAGCTGGGAATACAAGGCAGGCACCACCATGCCCAGCACCAAGAGTTAATTTCTAAAAACAGAGAGGTGTTTTATTTAGCTTTAGTGTTGCTGTAACCCATTTACTGACAAGAGTTAAAGTTTATTTGGGGTTCATAGTTTCAGAGGTCTCAGCTCACAGACACCAACTCCATTACTCTGGGCCAAAGTGAGGCAGCAGCAGAGGAAAGCTGCTCAGCTCATGGTGGGTCAGGAAGCACAGCCAGAGAGAGACCCACAGGGCAGATGCACCAGGGCACACGCCCAGTGATCCACTTCCTACATCCTCCCAGTCAGTCCATTCAAAATAGGATGGACTGATTAGGTTCCAGCTCCTGTAATCTAACAATTTTACCTCTGAACATTCGTGTATTAATAGGAGCTTTGGGGAACATCTCATATCCAAACCATAACAAGGGGTTAACTTTTAAACTTTTTTTGTTTGTTACCTGGGATCAAACCCTAGGGCACTTAATAACTAAGCCACATTCCTTTATTTTTTTAACTTTAAAATTTTTTAAAAAATAATTTTTTAGATGTCGATGGACCTTTATTTTATTCATTTATTTATATGTGGTGCTGAGAATAAAATCTAGTGCCTCACACATGCTAGGCAAGTATCCTACCACTGAGCCACAACCCCAGCCTGTTTTTTAATTTTGAGACAGGGTCTCACTAAGTTGCTTAGTGCCTTGCTAAGTTGCTGAGGCTGGTCTCGAACTTGCAATTCTCCTGCCTCAGCCTCCCCAAATGCTGGGATTACAAGCGTATGTCGCCACACCCAGCTCTAGATAACTGTTTTTTTTTTTTTATGTTGTTGTTTCTTAAGCAAGCAGTAGGTTCACTGCAAACGTAACTGTAACATACATCTCTGAAGAGAAGAGGTCCTGGAGCCAGAAGTCACTCTGCTTTTTAATGCTGGTTTCTCCCCTGACTGGCACGGTGGTTGGAGTGTGATGCACATGATAACCCTTTGACATTTGTTGAGGTTAATTCTACTATCTACTGTGTGGTCAATTTTTCAAAAAGTTCCCCATGTGCTCAAAAAGAATATGCAATTGTTATGCTAAGTGAGATAAGCCAATCTCAAAAATCCAAAGAACGAATGATCTCACTGATAAGCGGATGATGACACATAATGGGGGTGGGAGGGGTGCAAGAATGGAGGAAGGAGGGACTGTATAGTGGGAAAAGAGGGGTGGGAGGGGTGGGGGGAGGAAAAAATAACAGAATGATTCAAACATCATTACCCTATGTAAATGTATGATTACGCAAATGGTATGCTGTTACTCCATGTACAAACAGAAACAACATGTATCCCATTTGTTTACAATAAAAATAAATTAAAAAAAAAGAAAAATATGCAATTGTTAGATGCAATTCTACATGTCCATTATATCAAGCTTATTAAATGCTTAAATCTTTTATACACTCATCTGATTTTTTGGTTGGTTGAGTTATTGATAATTGTGAAGTACACTGAAATCTCCCATTATGATTTAGATTACTTATTTTTCTATGTTATTAGGAGACTATGTTATTAGGAGTATACTGATTTAGAATCTTTACATTTTCCTAGAAAGTCAAGTAAACTTAACCATTATGGAGTGATTCTCTCTAGTAATGCTTTGTTTCAAAGCCTTTCCAGGGCCACTGAGTTGTACAACTCCAGGGAGGCCATGCACATTACAGTTCATGTAAGTGACATACCCTGGAGTTAGACAGTCTGTTTGGTTATTCAGAGTGGCACTGATTTTGTGGCTTATTATTATCGCTTCACCAGATTTATTTTAGTACCTGCCTGATAGATATTTTCCATCCTTTTTTTTTTGTATCATAGGTTGCCTTTGTCTCTTGTAATCAGCATATGGCTACATTTCCTTTAAAAATCCAATTTATTTGTCTTTTAGAAGAATTGTATTTTCTCATTCTGCCTATTCTTGCTTGGAAGCTATTATCCTCTGCATATCTCTAAGTAATTTAGACATTTTTAGCATATACATTAACATATCAAAGTCTAAAGTTAATCAACATTTATTTTCCTGAATTACTTAAGGGTCTTACAGTATTAAGTCTAATCACTCCCTATCTGCTATTTTCATGTATTTTAGTTTTATCATTTATTGAATCCTATAAGACTTATCTACAGTCACTTCTTTTAATGATCCACATATTTATCACTTTCTTTGCTTTATGTTCTTTGATGCATTTTTTTGTGGTACTAACTAAGGACTGAACTTGGGAGTGCTCTACCACTGAGCTGCATCCCCAGCCCTTTATATTTCGAGACAGGATCTTGTTAAATTGTTGAGGCTAGCGTCAAACTTGCGGTCTTCCTGCTTCAGCCTCCTGAACCACTGGATTACAGGTGTGTGCCATCATACTTGGCTTTCCCCCACCTCCTACTCCTGTACAAGGGACTGAACCCATGGCCTTGCGCATGCCAGACAAGAGCTCTACCACTGAGCCACATCCCCTTTTTGATGGATTTTCAACCTTCCATATTGGATCATTTCCCTTTTGTCCTTTTGATGGGGCGGACTCAGGTTTTTTTTTTTTTTTTCTTCTTCTGAAACTGTCCTTGAGTTTCTATCTAATTTTATCTCAGAAAGCGCTATGCCAAACAATATCCTTTGTTAAACCTGGGAAGACTCCTGGGGACCAGAATAGTAGGAGGCTCAGGTACTGATGGAAACCCTGACCCGAGGGTTCTGCTCATTTGGTTTCAGTGAAATGAAAGCTAGACTCAATAGCCCTCTAGTCCACTCTAAGGCTGGGCCCAAGAGAGCCTCACTTCACCCCTCTGTAGGGACCCCAGATCTGGACAAAGGGGAAGCCCTTTGTAGAAGCCAGTGAGGATCAGGCATGGGCATAGGCTTGAAGGAGCAAATATCCTGAAGAAGAACTGAAACAGGGAACACTTCCTGTTTTTTCACTTTAAGAACATAAACACCTAAATAAACACTCTTAGAGCAAATAAGCCAACTTACTCTCATTTAGCAAAGAGTTTTATTCAAAAGCTTCTCAGCACCATCTAGTTGTCAGAGAGAATGAATATCACCTTTTCCTGCCACCCAATCCCCAACTCAGAGGCAGAGGCTAAACCAGTTGGCTGGAGCTCCCCCTAATGATGAGAGCTGAGATCATGACAGGTACTGGTGGTTCTCCCACCCACTTTCTCCAGGCCTCTGGTTAACCTAACTCAAGCAGAGCTGTACCCCCACAGTTCAGAACAACAGGAAGGAATCATGTCGGATCTGATCAACCTCCCATTCTTGAGCTACAAGAGGCACATGAAATTACCTTGAAAAAACTGAATTCAGTGACTGCCATCTAGGAAGGACGGTGATCTGTGAGGCAGCATGCAGTTTAGAGAGTTCAAATCTTAGGTGACCCTCCCCGACTCTATACTAGAAAGGAGCATTAGGTCCATTTTCTTTCCACACACCTCAGTGATCTCCTGTCTATCACAACAGACACTGAAGGCTTTTTTTTCTTCTGGCACTGGAGATTGAACCCAGGGCCTGGCTCATGCTAAGCAAGCGCTCTGCCACTGCGCTATACATCCCAGCCCCACCGAAGACCTTTTTGACAGAGTTAAGACAATTACATCTGATTAAAATGCTAAGAGATCCTGAGCTGTTGGAGATGAGGAGTAGATAATATGACCTGATCTTTCCCTTTTTTTTTCTTTATGAATATTTTGTTTCAGCATAAAGCACACTTCCCGAAGAGGTTCCTGGAGGAGACTAGAAATCCAAGAGTCTGACTGTGTCCTGGGGGAATACACAGTCACCTGTGTAACTTTGGCTTCAGTCCCTGGATCTGTCCTTTGCAGCTACATCAGGTCCCAAGGGAGGAGGAAAGAACCAAGGCAGTATCACTCAGCCAAAGCCCCCATGGGGTCCCACGCCGGCAGGATGATGGGCTCCTGCTCTAGCACAGCCAGCACCTCTTCAGGGACATGCTTCCTGTCCACCACCACCTCATAGACATATTCAGAGAACCACTCGTCGGTCATGCACAGGTAACCTGGAGAAGAGAACAGAAGCTCATGAGTCCAGAGAGTGGGACAAAAAGCAAAACACTACTGGTACTATAAAGATACCTTTTACAAAATATTGTATATGTTTTTCAGCTTTCCCACTTGTAGCCTCGTTTAATCTAAATCTCATTAGCAATTCTGTGAAGCACGTAATAGCCATGGCTGTTAACTAATTAGAACCAGGGGCTCAGGATAACTAAATCATGTGCCCAGGTCACACAGATGAGATTCAGAGAGGGGCCTCGGACCTACGGCTGTGACACTTGCTGCTCAGCTGCCTTGCTGATGGTGAGTGCTGCTCTGTGGGCTGGCAGGCAGGTGGAAATGCATCTTGTTCCCACAGGAGGCTCTCCAGGGCGGAAAGGCAGCACATCAGTCCCACTCTTACTCTGCCTGCCCTCTCATCCCTGTTGTGCTCTTATCACACACTCCTACAGCAACCAGCCAAGCTGCTACTGGCACCCTAATGGGCCACATTCCCCCAGGCAGCCATTCTTTTGCAGATGATCTTGTGTGAGTTAAGCGATCACCAGTCCTTGCTTTTCTGGGAAGAAATCTGCTATGAGAACCAGGCAGTACCAAAAGACTCAAGACACTTGTTCATCCTGCCCTCCTGAGTAGGGGCCAGGATTGATGGCTCTCTCCAGTGGGAAGCACAGTGCAGAGGTTCCCCTGCACTAAGCCCCCAGGTTGAGAACTCAGCTGAGAGAAAGTGTGCCATCATCAGGCACCTATCCTAGCAACCTGCTCTTCCCATTAGAAGATTAACCTGTATCTCAGGTTCCACTAGGACAACACAAAGTCCCCTTCAGGAACATACTTCCCACAAACTTACATCAGAAAAATGCTTTGCCTAAGCCATTGCTAATATGAAGAGCAAAATTAATGCGAGACTAAAGTGTATATATCGAAAACAAGACAGGGCCACTGGGCTACGGAGGGAATTACAGAGCCCCCAAAATACATACTTCAACAGAAGCACTGCATGTACACACACATCAAAGGACTCACAGGAGCTGGCAATCATTGCTGTTGTCACCACCACCACCACCACCACCATTATCCTATATCTGTCACCTTTCTATAACAGACACTTTAGAACCATTAGAATATATATATTTTTTCTCCAAAAGTATTTGTATAATCCTGGGTCTGTGCTATTCATTTCCTACTACATAGGACCAAGAGAAAAGAAGACAGGTACTTCCAAGAGAAGCGTAGCAGTTCTCAAACTTCTTGGCTCAAGACCCTTTTATACTCTTAAAATTAAGGACCCCCAAAATTTACTTATGTGGGTTATATCTATTGATATCTACCATACCCAAAATTTGAAGAATAAAAAATACTCATTTTTAAAAATAATTAAAATATTAATATATATATAATTTTTAGAAAAAAATCATATTCTCTAAACAAAAACATACTTCTGAGAACTGTTGCTCTTAAGCATAAAACTGATTTAAATAGTTGAAAGGCAACATGATGGTAAGTCTAAGTTTGTGAGCTAAATAAATAAGAGTGACAGAGGACACTATTTGACCTGAAGAAGACTGCTTTTGGTAAGGTCATCTATGCCCAATTCCTAATTCATTTTTTTTTTTTTTTAATTTTTGTTGTTGTTGTTGTTGTTGTTGTAGATGGACACAATACCTTTATTTTATTTATTTTTATGTGGTTCTGAGGATTGAACCCAGGGCCTTACACATGCTAACTGAGCACTCTGCCACTGAGCCACAACCCCAGTCCCCACTTTTTTTTTTAAAAGAAAACCTCTGACAGAAGTAAAAGTCAGCTTATCCTGATGTAGCACAATGTATTACCCTTAAGAGAAAATGCCCTAAAGAAGTGCTCAAGAGGCCTGGGGGTTGGGATGCAGCTCAGTGGCAAAGCGCTTGCCAAGCCAGTGTGAGGCCCCCGGTTTCCATTCCAAGTACCTCAACAGAGAAAAGAAAAAGAAAAACTGCTCAAGGCTCTAAGTCTCATTAAGTCTCATCCTTGCCCCTGTGGAGCAGCCTCCTTATCCAGTGCTCTTTCCCTCAACAGATGATATGGGAAATAGAGCACAGACCAATGCTCTAGTCTGTGCTGCTTCTGGCTTATCCTGATTATACACCCAAAATCCCTGGCTTTGCTTAGGTCAGTCAGTCAGGATCTTAACATCACCTCTATCAGTGCCAGGAAGTTGCAGCAACCAACACTTTGTTAGATGAAGGGCCAATCTGTACTTTTTGCTGCATTCTAAGTGCAGGCTTCCTCAGAAACTCAGCATCTGCCTTTTTAAAAGGAGCTGTGTGAGTGAGCAGGAGACCAGGATGTGCAACACTACACCATTTGACACACTGGCCATCCCTCCCCTTACTGCACTGCAGGCTAAACACATCTTAAGAGTAGCTCTGCGTAGTGACGCAGGTAAGAGACAGGCAGATTCATGCAATAAAGTTCTGTGTCTTTAGAACAATACTATCATCATACAATCAAATGAATCTTCAAGAATGCCCAGAGAAAATGGACAATAAGTACATCTACACTATCTTGTTCCAAAGCAGATCAGATTAAGTCCTCACAAATTAAAACTCCTATCATTTGTAGTCCACCCTTTTAATGTCCCTGCCAAGAGGACCTGCCTTGATTAGTGTCTCTCTTCAGGATATGAGTTCTTTGGGGGTCCACAAAAACCTCACAGTCTAGGTGGCTGCCAAGTAATTGCACCCTGAGTAGATAATGGACTGTGGCTGCTATAACTATTGACACTGTGCGTCTCCGAGTTTGACTGAGAAGATTAGGATCAGTGTGTCTGAAACCCAGGAATGCTGTGGAAGAACAGCAGGGTGCTGGTGGTCATTCTGATTGCTTTTTTCATAGTGATCAGTAACAGCACACTATACATATATATTGGCTAAACACTTTTTCCTACTATGTAATCTGCCTTCTAATTTAGTTTACATTTTCTAGCCTACTAAGGATTATTGTTTTTATGAAGTGATATTTATCAATCTTTCTTTTCGGTTTATAACTTTGATTTTTATGCTTACAACTTTTTTCTACTATTATTATAAAAATATAAATACAAGAAAAAAAAGTGGTAAAAAATCATGAGAAAGTCTTTTTTTTTTTTTTTTTTTCTCTTTTGCAGTGGTGGTGGGGGTTCCTGGGGACCAAACCCAGAGCCCTCTACCACTGAGCCACACTCCCGGCCCTTTTTATTTTATTTTGAGACAGGGTCTCATTAAGTTGCCAAAGCTGATTTCAAACTGATCCTCTTGTCTCAGCCTCCTAAGTTACTGAGAATACAGGCATATGCCACAATGACTGGTGAAACATAGTCTCAAAAACCCCATAGGCTCACTAAGGCCTTGGCATTGTCCAGTCCCCAAGTATGAACACAGACAATTTCAATAGTAAATAAAATATTCAATTTCAATAGTAAATTAAATAGTAAAAATCTATTAATCACTTCTCTTGGGTACTCAGTGTGTGAAACATGCCCTAAAACCTTAAATTTGTATAAAGTATGTTACAAATGTGCAAAATGACACAGCCCCCATGGAATGCAATTTGGCATTATCTAGAAAAATCACAATGTATTTGCCCTCTTCAATAAGTCGATGCCGTTTCTAGGACAGTATTCTATAGATACAGAGTTCTTGCATGCACACAATATGTATCTATGTGCAATAACAGCTGTATTTACTCAGCCTTTAAATGGGCCAAACAGTGTTTAACCATTGTACACATTTTAACTCCCTGCAACATTGTTTGTAATAATACAAGACCAGAAACAACCCATGTTCCAATATTAAGGGAACTGATTAAATAAACAATGGTATATCCAGACAATGGAAGAAAGTGAAACATATCGATGTGGAAATAGACTGATAAGGAGATGTCTCCAAGACATACTGTTAAATGAAGTGAGAAAAAAATGCAGAGCAGGGTACAAAGTATGCTACCACCGTGGAAGAAAAGAAAGCAATAACAGAGTTAAAAATATATTTACACTTAAAAAAAAAAAGGAAAGATACATCAGAAATGGTAACCTTAAAGAAGAGGAGGGGGAATGAAATGGAGAGTGACAGAGATGAAAAAAAAAAAAAAAAGACTCCCCTCTATATGTTTTTTGATTTTAGAATAATGTAATTGTATTATCTATTAAATAATTATGCTTCTGTAAACAAAATAAAAAACATACACATTAAAAAAGAAAAAAAAAAAAATCCTGTGGGGCACTTTCACCTTACGATGCAATGTCACATACACCACTCTTGCTTTGATTTGATCCTCACAACAATACTCTGAGGCAGGCAGAGTGAGTTTTAGTTGTCTAAAATCACACAGCCAGTAAGCGAAGTCCACATCAACCCAGGTCATAATTTCCAATTTAGAGTCTTTTCTACAGGGCTCAGCTTCCTCCAACAGAGCCCTCAACCTTGCAGGTAGTTATGGCTGTGGTGACAGAATTTAATCTAGCTTAGGCACCTGTTTGGAACCAACCTGATTTGCAAAAAAAATCACAAAATAGGAACCCAGCTTCTGTAGAGTCTGTTTATAGGTATCTGGTCTTTAAATCAGAGATGCCATGTGTTTTAAGTGCATGCATTCAGAAGGGTGGATAACAGGATGGCTAGAAGAAGGGAACCAAAACAACCACTTTCAATCACGACTGCCATTTGGACAGCGATCTGGGAGGAGGTTTCTTCCTCCAGAGTAAACACAGAAGTCTGGCTCTGGGGTGAGGACACATTAATGTTCACGAACCTTTTGCTGATAAAAGAAGAGATATCTATAGAGCCGGATATTACTGGTGGCCCCTCTCAGAAACAAAGGCTAGAAAAGGTACTATCTGCCTGGTAAAGACATCAAGAAAAACACGGAGTGGAAAATGCAGTAGGGAAAAAGGGCTATTTGGTCTGCAGTTTGCATTTTTAAAAATCATCCACAACAAAGTTCAATCAGCAGAAGTATACCCATCCTGAGAAGTGCCCCCTACTAAGGGGGCCCAGCAAAAGCCTATTCACCCCCAGGCTGATTTCCTCTTTCTCTGGACAGTGAGCATGAGCTGGACAAATCTGAGAATTCACACGACTTAGCCAAGCTCCTTGACATTGGATGGGGAGAGGAAAGCACAAATTCAGATGTCATTCAAGGGTCTGTTTTTCCACAGAGACTCAATTAATTCTCTCAGACCCCCACACTATCATTACTTCTATTTGTCTCAGGCAAAGCCTGCTTTTTGGCCATTACTCAAAAGCTCCATAATGGCAGGCCACATCATTTCTTGGCCTCATTTCTCTGGTCTATCCAAAGCATGCTCCAAATGCCAAGGCTGCCCTTCTCTGCTATCATCTTCCTGGCTGGCCTTCCCTCACCCTTTTCCAAAAATGCCACAGCCCTACCAGGAAGCCCTAGCCTAAAGTTGATTTGCCTTGAAGAACCCATAGGTTCCAGTCACTTACCTTCTCCCTGCAGTTCATCCCCTGTCACTCTACACCTACGCCTGCTGTTTGTTTCACATATATGTCAAGATTTACAGCTTCGATGGTCCCCTTCTCAACTTCCCCTGCTCCTCTTTTACCTGACACTTGAAGGAATTTAGTACTAAAATGCTGTTGATGTGGCATCACAGGATGTGGGCTTGCACCCCCATTCCTCCTAAAGCTTCCAAAACCACTTTCTAATCCATCCCAAAGCCTTTTCCCTCGACTCACTTTCTGTCTGCCCCACCACTCACCACATTTTCACTGACACCACCAAGTCCCCTGGTTTCTGAGGTGCTCTCTCCCTCACCCTTTCCAAAAATCTTAGCTTCAATGTCTTTCTACTTTTCTCCCCACTGAGGGCCCTCCCTGGTTCTTTCTCTTTCAACTGCCTTCTTGGAGAAATCATCCTCTTCTTTGCTTTTCTCGGTCTATTTATCCTATATCTTACAGTCTGAGGAGCACACCATGAATGCTACTTCTGTCACATCACGGCCCTCTTCAAATTTCCCTCCCATGTCCCAGGGGATTAAGTATAAACTCCTTTGATGGTCAGAGACATTCATTCCACCATAGCCTGTGCACGCTTCCCTGCATCCCATCAATAAAAATGAGCTGATGCTACTGCTAATGGTTTTTCCTCAGCACCAGGTTTATTCACCTCTACCGCTTTCTCTCACGAAACTAAGAACACACTACAGGGTAGGCATCCAGTAACTGGTGATATAGCACAACAGTCACACTGGTGTCTGACTCCTAGAGATCTGAAGCTGGAACCATGGGACAAGTTAGAAAGCCTTCCTCGAGAAAGGAAAGGTGAGGGGGCCTGATGTTCTTGTTTTCTTGCTTTCATTAGCCTATGGCTAATAGTAACAACAAAAGCAGTCAGTGATAGCTAATATTTTTGAGTTCTTGTGTGTGCCTGGCATGATTCTCACCACAACTCTCTGAGGTAGATAAAATCATCATCCCTGTTTTATAGATGAGGAAGCGGAGGCTCAGATAGATTAAATACCATGACCAAAGTTATATAGCCAATATGGGATAGCAGGGATGCATTCCCACTCACAGGTACTATTTTTTTAGCCTGAGGCATGTAGGCTATTTGGTTAATAAAGATGGATGATGAAAAGTCCATCTCAAAGAACTCAGTTATCCAGGTTTGAGGGTAGTAGTACTTTCCCCAAGTCTGGAGAGACATGAAAACCCTCCAAGGTAATGTAACAAATCTGTATACTGCTCATTTCCAGGAAATTAGAAATCTGTTTTCAGTTCATACAATTACTCTTATTTCAGCAAGTTCAGCTCAACATTGCCTATAATTTATATTACTTGCCCTAGAAATCCAGAAGTGAACCTCAAGCAGATCGGTAAATGATTGTCTTTCATATGTCATATATACACACACACGTGTGCACGCGTGTGTGTGTGTGTTGAGGACAGGGATACTCAGGATTCAATCCAAGGGTGCTCTACCATTGAGCTACATCCCCAGTCCTTTTAAAAAATTTTATTTTGAAACAGAGTCTTGCTAAGTTGTCCAGACTGATCTCAAATTCGTGAACCTCCTGCCTTAGCCTCTGGAATCACTGGGATTATAGGCTTACAAAACTGCACCTGGCAAGTCATATACACTTTGAAGGGTGCTGCAAGTTCTGAATTCTAATTCGATGACTGACCCTCCACAACCTAAATAAGCCAAAACTTCTCAATATTTCAGTCTCCTCACATAAAGCACGGATATAACCACTTATATTCATATCTTGATTACATTGATGCCATGCAGAGAAATAAATACAAATACATTAGCAAACTTTATCTTCTTATAAAGTAAGATGCCATATAATGTATGTCTTGAGTACCTCTAACAGAAATAAAGAATATTCATTTAACTTTTTGGATCTGTGTGACAAAAGATGATGCATGACTGTAATCCCAGTGACTCAGGAAGGATGGGGCAGGACAATCACAAGTTTGAGGTCAGCCTGGGCAACTTAGTGAAATTCTGTCTCTAAATAAAAAATAAAAAAGGCTAGGGTTGTAGCTCATTGGTAAGGTACCCCTGGGTTCAATCCCTAGTATGGAAAAAAGGGGGGGGGGAAGATTTGTGTGACAGCCTACAGTCTGAAAATGCTTTTACACGTTTGATGGTTACAAAGAGATAAAATGTAGGACTTCATAATAAAACAGCAACTATCCATGTTACTAGTAGAGAAATGTGAAACTGTAAGGTTAAACTACTATTCAGGATCTATATCAAAAATTAAACATTAACTGTCTCCATAACTCACAAGTAGTAGTTTGGTGAGGCAATTAAAAGTCATAATGTTGGTTTTTCCAGATATAATCTGAATTGGCTACATAAGTTTCTTTCTAGAATAATATCTAACATGCCAAAGTCTCTAAGTGAAATCATCAAGGGATTCCTTTTTAGGAGGGAGTCTAGAAATTTTGCTAAAATGAAATCAGGAACAGAGACACACATTTATGAGAAAAGATGAAAAATGTGGATTAGAAATAATTTCAAATGTCTGAGCATCTGAAAGACACAAAAGTAATGTGTTTTTGTAGTGTAGAGGATGGAAACTAGGTCCTTGAGCATGCTGCGGAAGTGTTCTACCACTGAAATACATTCTTAGTCCATAAAAACAATTTGATAATGAAAACTCATTTTGGTTCCAAATGAAAACTAAGACAGAATTTTAAAAAGATAAAGATTTCCCTTTAATGAACATTACAGAGGTAGAAATACTACCACATTACTCTCACTTAAAAGTTCTATTACTCACCATATTGAGAAACTAGACCGAATAAAAATTAAGAATTCCACACTCAGATTCTGCTGTATAAGGATCACAACAGAATATAATCTCAGGACTACTAAACCAATCCCCAAAGAAAAAAGTTTCATAATAAAACTGGTCATTAGGGAGATCACCAAAAATTTAATTTTATTAACTATGAACAAAAGTTTGACATATGTTGTGGTAGAATGCTGGTTAACTACCAAAGCTGGGTGACAGGGAAATGAGGTGGGTTCCTTAATACTCTTCAGTTTACTTTAAATATGTTTGAAACTGTCCATGACAGAAAGTTAAGAAACACCAAAAAACTTTGTTAAAAAGGAGCATGGACAAAACTGGGGTGATCCTGGGTGGCTCCATACAGTTTCTTAGTTGCCCAACTCATAAAGAGCAAATAATGTTGGACATAGACCTTCACAAGATGCTCTGCCCCTAATTTAGATTCTCAGTCGTGAATGCTGCACTATGGGCCTTTTCTCCCAACATCAGATCATCATATGATCATCCCCTGACCCTTTACAGAGTTTTATGTCCCCTTAGCATTTCTCATCCCCAATGATCAAGAGTGAACTAGAGGTGACCTGAACAGATAAGGTGAAAGAAAGCACAGTTTGGTAATTAAAAAAACTGGCTCTGGTGTCATATTATCTGACTTATAATTCTGGCTCTACCACTGATTAGCTAGGGAACCTGCAGATCATTTTGGCTAAAGATTCTTCTCAGATGAATTTCTGACTAAGGATGAGAAAAATCAATGATTATTTCTTCTAATTTAAATTCTTAGATGTTTTACAAATATTCAACTTTTTCTTTTTTTATGGTATTAGGGACTGAACCCAGGGGTGCTTACCACTAGGTCACATTCCTAACCTGTCTTATTTTTTATTCTGAGACAGGGCCTTACTAAGTTGCCAGGGCTGGCTTCCAACTTTTGATCTTCCTGCCTCAGCCTCCCAAGTGGCTAGAATTACAGGTGTGCATGACCATGCCTGGCCTACATCAACTTTTTAAAATGAAAGATAATGCAAATAAAAAATAAATCCCAAGGTCTGTTCCCTCAACTGACTATGAAATCCATCTCTGATAAGACCCATAAGTAAGGTGCAGAATGCACAGTTGAGTATCAAGTAGGTGAGAAAACAAATCCTTACTATGTAACCTACTCAATATGCATTCAATTGTCAGTACAGAGGGCTATGAGTATTCTAATTTACCAACATAAATTAACCCAAATGGTACAGCAAGGCAAGAACTAATTTCTCCTTTAATGTCCTTCTTGTTCAGAAGAACCTCTGTCCATTTTGTGAAACGGGTTATTTAACTTACATAAGGAAAGGCCATAAACATGACCAATGGGAAGACCAAGTCAGGACTGGGTAGAGGGCAAGGACAACTTGTCCAGGTATCTCTGCTCCATTTATCTCTAGCTTGTATTATCAACATTGCTTTTTTCCAGAAATATCAATCTTAACAGGCAGAAGCCCCAAAGAGCACAGTAACGAACTGTTAACAATGTTATCTACAGAAATAAAATCCCAGCATGCTGCTTAAGGTTGTCCTGTCTCCTAACAGAGGACAAACAGAGTCCTGCCTCAGCTGTGCCAGGCAATGCCCACCAGGATGACAGACAGGAGGGCCCCACTGGGGAAAACAAACATCACCAACAGAATAACATACTAGGCACTCTCCGAAGGTCAGGCTAAGTGTGCCAATTAACTTAGATCATGTTTTCTTTCCTTCCTTCCTGTTAAGTCAGAAAGAACATTACCAAGAAATACATGAGAAAAATTTATTTTGGCTTTGAAAGGACTATCTCTACCCCCATCCTCAGTTCAACTTTTTATCTTTTGGCTCTCTACTGAAATGCTTTGCTCTGTATAATCTCAGGTATTTCAGTTATTTGAGAACAACAACAACAAAATTAATTTAATCTTTACTAGATCAGTGCACATTTCACTAGGAAGGCTTATAAACAGAGTATAGTGTCAAGACCCCAGTTCTCTAAACAGAATAATGGAATAATTAAGTCAGGAGAAGCAAAACTTGCACTGAGCAGGAGTAGAGAAGTATAGATAAGCTAGGCGTGGTGGTGCAGGTCTGTAATCCCAGTGACTTGGGAAGCTAAGCCAGGAGATTGCCCAGTTCAAGGTCAGCCTCAGTAATTTAGTGAGACCCAAACCATTTAGCCACACTCCATCTCAAAATAAAAAATAAAAAGGCTGGGTGGAGTGGTACAGGCCTGTAATTCCAATGGCTCAGGAGACTGAGGCAAGAGGATCCTGAGTTCAAAGCCAGCCTCAGCGAAAGAGAGGCGCTAAGCAACTCAGGGAGAGATCCTGTCTCTAAAGAAAATACAAAACAGGGTTGGGGATTCAGCTCAGTGGTTAAGTGCCCCTGGGTTCACTCCCCAGTAACAAACAAACAAACAAACAAACAAACAAACAGTGTAGTTAAAGAGAAAATCAACAAAGTAGCTCAGAATTCTAAGAACAAGTATTTAGATTCAGAATAAGAGTAACTTGACAGTAACTCATACTACAAAAAACACAGAGCACTTTCCTGACTTTATAAGTATTTATCTTTTCTTAAATGGGTATCACTACTATCTATAATCCAATGACTGTTATAGATAGAAAATATCAACAAAGTAACTAGACAGATCCAGGCTCCTCTAAACAAGTCAAAACTTCAGTCCTTTTCCTAGATGCTCACCTATATAACAACCCCAACTGTAGATACCAAATGAGACCAGAGATGGGACAGGAGCTATAGAGGTTCATCTGAAGCAAGAGAAAAATAACTTTCCCTAGTATCTTACATTTACTACAAGTAATCAAATCTTTCCAATTTAAGATAAGAATTCATTTTTCATTTCTTAATTACCCCCAATTTACAGATATCACTAAATTATGAGTTATTTTTAATTTTTTTTTTTGCTACCTTTGTTGAGGTTTAAAATGCCTCTCTACCTGATATACCAATATGTACTTGTCTTAAAATGAAATTCACCTTATAAGAAATCACACTTTTTAAAATGCTGCACACTGGGTTGGGGTTGTGGCTCAGTGACACAGCCTTTGGCTCACACATGTGAGGCACTGGGTTTGATCCTCAGGACCACATAAAAACAAATACATTAATAAAGACACAATAAAGATATTGTGTCCGCTTACAACTAAAAAAATTTTTTAAACACTGCATTCTAATTCATAATAGTCGATTTAATAAGTGCCCTTATAATAACAGAACAATTACAGAAATCACAGAAGGGAGACATGTAACTCTTTGGTGATGCTGAAGAGAAATGCATGAACAGCACTTATATTTGTTTATATAAACACTGAGTTGCTGAGTTTCATAGCAGCTACCAGGGACAGTTAGCCAAAATCTACCAATGATCATTTTCATGTGGAGATGAAAAGATTTGGAATGACAGATTAAATGACCTTTGGATTTTGGCCATTATATCAGTGCTGTGCTGCTCAATCAGCATAAAGTCCTGTCAAGTTCACAACTCAGGCTAACAGACTCTTTTAAGACAGCAGTTCAAACATGAGCAACAGAAACTGCAACTGCGCACTTCCAAACCTTCCACACACTCTCCTCCACCTTTTGCCCTTGAAATCCCAGGAATCTAAACATGGTTGGAAAATCACTATGCTAAACACAGAGGGGAAAACAGTAAAGAGTAGCCAAGATCTCTAATTTTTTAAAAAATTCCTTCTCTTTTAAAGAAAATGTCTGCCTGATTTCTATTGGGTAAGATTCATACTGGAGTTTATAAGTGTCTGTGGATCTCACTTCTCTGGTTTCCCTACACATTTCCTCCTATCTTCTAATTAGTCTAGTAAACTGTGGTTAATGTGGCTTTCCCAGAGAGAATCCCCTAAGAGTAAGAAATATGGACTCTGAGAATGAGCTGGCTATAAAACACTACCAGTACACAGCAGAAGTGCATGACGCATACACGATAGTAGCTGCTGCTTTGGGTTTGAAACCCCAAAAACTAAAGCATAAAACTTCCTTTAAAAAGCTTTTATCTATTATTAAAAACAATCTTTAAAAGTAAATGCCCTGAACTATTAATCAGTGGTGATCTCTGTGTGGTCACACTGTAAAACTCCCAAAACCTTCCTGGGTACTGGGAATTAAATCCAGTGCCATTTTACCATATACCTACATTTCCAGTTCTATTTTTTTGAGACAGGGTATTACTAAGTTGCAGAAGCTGGTCTCAAAATTTATGATCCTTGTGCCTTGATTTCCCAAGTAGCTGAGATTATAGGCATGCACATTTCCATGACTGGCAAGATTTTTTTCTTTTTATTACTTATATTTTAAAATTTTCTACAACTCATGTTTCCATTTATTTTGTTTGGCTTAGTTACTGTATTTGTGACTTCTGCCAGGGTTTTGATTTCTCAATATAAAAAAGTTACAGATGGTAGCTGAAGTGTTCTTCTCCTCTTTATGCTTTACAACTTTCAAGGAGTCCTAAGAAATGCCTGAAGAAAGTTTCCTGATAATCCCATTCTCCCACCAGGACTTCTTCCTGAAGAGTTGGTGCAGTAGATGAAAATGCACCAAATGCCACATGGCCAGCATCCTGGGAAAGGGCACTCAGACTCCTCATCAACCAAGGGGTTCTGTTACAAAGCAGTCTAGCAGAATCAGCATGGTTTGGTACAAATGCCATTGCAGACTGGTCTCAGAGTCAACCTGGAGTTCAGCATGCCATCTTGGTCATAGGAACCCTGAGGTAAACCAGATCCTCTTATTTTTCTGTAGAACAGTTTAGCAAATGGGACCAATTACCAAAAAATCCTCACACCACAGTAGCATTCCACCCAGACAGGTGGAGTAGCACAGACCCCAATCATAGAAAGTTAGTATTTCAACATTATGCTCACCTTTGTGGCCATGGTCTTCACCCCATGAATTTTCCACTCTCCATTTCACGAATACACCATCCTGATCATCCTGTAAAAAAGTGGATGACAGTATAAAATCTGAACCTAGATTCTCCCTGCTGGGGAAGGGGAATGTCATGCAATTTTAGCTCTTTTGAAATCACTCAGAATAAACAGCCTGCTCTCTACAGCTACACATGCTCAAGGCCATATATTTTCTACTATTGCTAAAGGGATATAATCTCTTGGAGTAAAAATACAATAAAACTAATAAGGCAATAAATTCTATCTTTTCTTTTACATTGTACTCTATACAGAAAATAAATGTAAAAATGCTACTTGGTTAAGAAAATTAAAAAATACTTTTATTAATTACTATAAGCAGTGAACACCATTTGAAGCCAAGGACTCTTGCTTCTAATCAATCAGAATTCCTTAAAAAGGCATCCCATTGCATTTATTTTAGGAAAAATTCTAAGACCTGTTAAGAGTTTTTAAAAAAAACAAAACAAAATAAACATATTCTCATCTTAATACCCGATTTTCTATTTGGGGAAACCAAGTAATGATACTCTCCAAGTGTGTTCTTTCATTGATTCAGTTACACAAATATTGAATTTAATACAACAGAGATTGAACGGCAAGGCAAAAATAAAGAGATCATTAACAAAACCCAGGTGGTTCTACTCTTCTATCTTTATTAATAAAATAAGCACAATTTTCATCTTCTTAAAGGGACAGTGATACTCATCATGATAACTTACATTTATGGCCTTTATTATAATGACACAGAAAAGGACAAAAGGAAGGCTCCGTTTGGGAAAAGACTTTTCTCTGTCATATTTACCCAGGACATTTGCTAATGTCAAAACAACTTAAATCTTCTTCATAGCATGAGAAGAGTGCTGACCCTTGTATTATCTCCTAATGATTTCATCTGTCAACTCCCACTTGCGTATCACTGCATGATGAGTCTTATCTACTGGAATTTGGTTCCCTTTGGCTTTGCTGACCTGAACACTCTACTCTTAGCAATTTTCTTAGATCTCAATAATTTTCAGTCTCAGATTCAGCCAACAAAGAAACCAAGTTTCAAACACCCTTACTGGTACACTAACAGCATTAAACTATAAATTCTGAGGTCGGCATAAGAAGTTCATTTTGGTTTTCTATTCCACCCCTTGTAGTCTATCTTTGCTTTTCTTTTAAATATCACTATTAAAATTTATATCACCTAAAGTCATTTATTTGTTTTATAAGTCTGAAAAATTTTACTATTCTTTATTTGGTCAATGAATTCTTACATGACCTAGATTAAGTTGTTCTTTGATTCATCTGCAAATAAAGAATGATAATACCTGCACCTCCTGTATAGGGATTCTATGAAATCAGAAATGAGAAAGAACATTGCAGAAATAAAGCTATTATTGTGCACTTATCTCTGTATTACTTTTGTTTTCGAACCAAGGGATCGAACCCAGGTGCACTTTACTACTGAGTTACAAACATAGCCCTTTCTATTTTTTATTTTGAGTTAAGTTGCTTAAGGCCCCCCATATTGCTGAGGTTGGCCTTGAACTTATGGTCCTCCAGCCTCAGACTCCCAAGTTGCTGGGATTATAGGCATGCGCCACCATGTCTACTATTAAAATAATTTTTTACTTGTCAATGGACCTTTATTTTTATTTATTTATATGCAGTGCTGAGAACTGAACCCAGTGCCTCAGGCAAGCTGACATTGAGAAATTACAAGTTCATTTTTTAATTTGTTCTAATTAGCTATACATGACAGTGGAATCCATTTTGACACATCATACATAAATGGAGTATAACTTCTCATTCTTCTGTTTGTACATGATGTAGAATCACACAAGCACTCTACCACTGAGCTACAACCCAGCCTGAATTTTATTTCTGAAAAATATAAATAACAGAGATAGGAAAGGACAAAAAGCTGAACTTAGCTTGGAAATTACAACAGGTTTCTTTGCCTTCTTAAAAAACAGCCCCCTTGACAGTTTAAAATTTTATCTTATGGGACTTAAAAGTTTAATTATAAGTCCATTGAATTTTTTTTTTTTTTTTTTTTTTGGATGCTGGGGATCAAACCCAGGGCCTTGTGCTTACAAAGCAAGCACTCTACCGACTGAGCTATCTCCCCAGCCCCTCCATTGAATTTTATAATCCAGTGGGTCCGAATATAAATATGAACAAATTATCCAATAATTTATTCATGAAAAATTCCTCCCACTATTTGCTCCTAATGCCAAAAGGCACCCTTCTTTAAAATCCTTTTGACTTGGCATGGTAACACATGCCGTTAATTCAAGCACCTGGGAGGCTGAAGCAGGAGGGTTGCTTAAGCCCGTGAGTTGAATCCACAGGTTTGAGATCAGCCTGGGCAACATAGTGAGACATCATCTCAAAAAACAAAAATAAGACACAAAATCCAAAAAGTTGTAATAAAATGGAGAAAAGCTAATAAGAAAACCTCTAGCTGGGCACAGGGGTGCACCTCTGTAATTCCAGTGACTCAGGAGGATGAGGCAAAAGAACTTGGAAGTGTGAGGGCAGCCTCTACAACTTAGGGAGGCTCTAAACTCAGCAAGATTTTGTGTCAAATAAAAAACAAAGTCAGGCATGGGCGTAATAGTACACGCCTATAATCCCAGTGGCTTGGGAGGCTGAGGCAGGAGGATTATGAGTTCAAAGCCAGCCTCAGCAGCTTAGGGTAGCCCTTATCAACTCAGTGAGACTGTCTCTAAATAAGAATATAAAAAAAGGGAGCTGGGGTTATAGCTCAGTGGTAGAGTACTTGCCTAGCACGCGTGAGGCATTGGGTTTGATCCTCAGCTCCACAAAAAATAAATAAATATAATACAGGTATTGTGTCCAACTTCAACTAAAAATAATAATAATTAAAAATGTGACCGCCAAACACATTAAAAAAAAAAAAAAAAATAAATATATATATATATATATATATATATATATATATATATGTATTTTAAAAAGGCTAGAGGGCTGGGGAAATAGCTCAGCTGGTAGAGTGCTTGCCTTGCAAGTACAAAGCCCTGAGTTCGATCCCTAGTACCGCCAAAAAAAAAAGAATGAAGGGCTGGGGAGATAGCTCAGTAGGTAGAGTGCTTGCCTCGCAAGCACAAGGCTCTGGGTTCAAATCCCTAGCACCACCAAAAAAAAGAATGAATGAATGAATGAATTTTAAAAAAGGCCTTGCATCGTGGTGCATTCCTGTAATCCCAGTGACTGTCAGAGGCTGAGGCAGGAGGATCCCAAGTTCAAAGCCAGCCTCAGCAATTTAGGGAGACCCTGTCTCAAAATAAAAAATAAAAAGGGCTGGGGATGTGACTTAGTGGTTAAGTAACCCTGGGTTCAATGCCCACTATCCCCCTCCCCCAGAATAAGATAAAATAAAAAGGTATGGGGATGTAGCTCAGTGGTAAAGTACCCCTGGGTTCAATATCTTGTATTTTGCATTTTGTTAATAATTCAAAAGTGAGAATTTTGTGAATTGGGGTAATAAAACTTAAATCTTCTGTTCTTCTGAAATGATTTTTCCTGATCTACAAAGATAATACCGGGCTGGGGAGATAGCTCAGTTGGTAGAGTGCTTGCTGCGCAAGCACAAAGCCCTGAGTTTGATCCCCAGTACCCCAAAAAAAAAAAAAGAGAATCTCACTAACTAGAGCTGAGAAGAATATAATGATGAAGAAAACAGTTCCCTAGTTTATTAAGATCTAAACTTTCACATTTATTCAGGAGAACTACAGGAGGATCAGTAAATATCAGCACAGGATTGCCTAATCAGTTCAGGATACTTTATATACTATACTATGTGTAATCTCATGTAAAACTGAGAATATCTCAGAATTCTATTACTTAAAGCCCTACCCCTATAATTTGTACAAATTTAAGATTTCCTTAAGATCAGGTTTTAAATGGGAGAGAGTCACAGATCTAGATGCTGTGGGGTCAGTAGGGTGGCTTTAAGTGAAGTCGCTGGAAGAGATGGGAGAACTCCATCCCACTCAAAATTTTTGCCTAGAGATTATACAAAACAAATCAGGACTCTACGCAGGCTAAAAGAATTAAAGTAATTCAAAGATTTTTTTTTTTTTTCTTTAAATGATTTCTGGGCATAGGAGTAAAATAGTGATTCTATAGTCTGAAAGTATAGCTTATTAGTGAAAGATAAAATTTTGGTTTTTTTTTCTAAAACTGTGTCCTAGAAATAGTGATATTACTATTCAAAGTATTTTATAACAATTTGAACTACTTTACATTCAATTTCCTCAAGATCTGCATAAATCCAGTAATGTGCATGGAGTCCACAAATTACTGTCATTGCCATCTTACCATAGGAGAAACTGACTAACAAATGCAAGGAAGGTTAAGTCTCAACACAGGCCATCAAGGTATGAACACGTGGGCTGGGGTTGTGGCCCAGTGGTAGAGTGCTTGCCTGGCACGAGTAAAGCACTAGGTTTGATCCTCAGCACTACTTTAAAAAAATAAATAAAATAAAGGTATTATGTCCATCTACAACTAAAAAAATATTTAAAAAAAGATATATACATGCTTAGGAGATATTTTAATTCCTTATAAAAATATTAGTTATCTTCTAAGTTCCTCAGCTGACCTTTCTTCACATCAAGACCTTTCAGTTACAGAAAAGCAGTTACTTTCTTACTCACCACTGACCCAAATTCTGCTCCTCATGAAAAGTTCCTATTTTTGTTACAAAACCCCAAGTGACACAGGGACAATGTCTTACTTGGAATCTAACTTTTAACAGAAATCATATACACCATGCATGAAGTTCTGCTGGATAAGCAGCCTGCAGAAGAATGTGGCTCCATCTGTGCAAACACTTTAATGGGCATGCCGAGGGTCCTACCTTCTCTGAGACAGCAGTGAAGGTCATGGCATGGGTCATAAGTGACTCACCAAAAGCCAACCTCTCGGCTTTATTCATGTTCTTCAAGGAGACGCCAAACACTAACTCATGATCATAGCTGTAAAAAGATAAAATAAAGGTAGTACAATCATGGCTTCCAACTATAAAAGGAACATAATAGAAACCAAAGAGGTTCAACAGCTCCAAATAAATACAGGATCATCTCATTGTAGCTTTTCACAGAAAACATGGCATATGCAAATTTAGTCTCTTTAGGGATTCTGTTCTTTTTTTTTTTTTTTTTTTTTTTGGCAGTACTGGGGATCGAACTCAAGGCCTTGTGCTTGCAAGGCAAGCACTCTACCAACTGAGCTATCTCCCAGCCCGATTCTATTCTTTATGTATCAAAAGAGTATGCAGGAAAATATGAAATGATTAAAGATAAATTCCTCATATCAAACGTTAATAAGATCAGTTTATATTATCATTTTGGCAAGAAAACTTTCCTAAAAAAGTGAAAAAAGCTTTTCAAGTAACTTATTAAAAAAGTGGTCTCTTTTGGGCTCACAGAATCACCCAGTTTGCGAATTCATTTAATCCACTACTGACTGTGAAATTTAAATAAATAATGCCCAAAATATTGGAGACCATTTTCAAAATTAAAAAAAAAAAAAAAAACCCCGGGCTGGGGAGATAGCTCAGTTAGTAAAGTGCTTGCCTCGTAAACACAAGGCCCTGGGTTCAATCCCCAGCACAGCAAAAAAAAAAAAAAAAGAAAAGAAAAAGAAAAAAACCCTCACTAATTTTCTCTTTTAGTAATTTCTTTTCTCTTATTAACTATCAAGATATTTATTCAAGCCAGGAGTGGTGGCACAAGCCTATAATCCCAGAGGCTTGAGAGGCTGATGCAGGAAGATTGTGAGTTTGAATTCAGCCTCAGTAAAAGCAAGGTGCTAAGCAACACAGTGAGACCCTGTCTCTAAGTAAAATACAAAAAATAGGGCTGAGGGTATTGCTCAGTGGTCAAATGCCTGAGTTCAATCCCCAGTACCCATAAAAAACAACAACGAAAAAGATATTTACTCAACTTCCTACAAGTAACAATTACTTGTAAGTAACGACTCTAAAATTGCATATTTTAATAGTCAAGGAATCTTGTATGATTTAGTTTGCAAATGAGCCTTCAATGTCATAAAGAAATGCTTTAAGGTATGTACATGAATTAGTCCTACTTGTCATAAAAACAAAATACATAAAGCATCAAAGTAAGAAAAGCAGTTTAAGAAGGAACAAGTAACACACAAGAGCTCTGGAAAACCTTTCATTATATTCCCAAGTGCACTGAGCTGACTTAAAGAGTAATCAATTGTTTTGTTTTTCTCAGATATCTTTTTTTTGGGGGGGGGGTTACCAGGGATTGAACTTAGGGACACTCAACCACTGAGCCACATCCCCAATCTTATTTAGTATTTTATTTTAGAGACAGGGTCTCACTGTGTTGCTTAGTGCCTCACTTTTGCTGAGGCTGGCTCTGAACCTGCAATCCTCCTGCCTTAGCCTCCTGAGTTGCTAAGATTGCAGGCGTGCGCCACCACACCCGGCTTCAGATGTCTTTCTTACATGGAATAGCTATTCAGAAAGACCAGTGGCTTCTGCTAAAATATGATCTTGATTTCCTGAGATAGACCTGTTAAATATGTAAGGTTTCTGCTATGAGACCTCAAATCTACAGGATGCAAAGAAAGAGAACTGCCCTTAGAGTAATCTTAATCTTTGGATAACCTCAGCAGTCATTTTGTTCCAAGAGTGCACTCCAACAGCAACAACCTACAAATAACTTTCTATTTTAAATTTCCTGCACTCACACATTCATGTCACTGAGGCCCAGCTTGCCATTGAAGTGTTTTCCAACATCACAGCCAAACCACACAGCCTAGAAATAAAAGAGGTAGAAAGTAAGTCAACATAAACACTATTTTTCTATTATACCAAAGTAGTAAAAGAAGGTATTTTAACCCCAATGTGGGAAACACAAAAATAATACCAACCTCTCCATCTTTGATGGAGGCAGCAACCATCTTTTTCAAGAAGTCAATAGGCTGGTTGTTATATAGAGTTTTTCTCCCTCCAACCATATTGCTTAAGTAGTCTACTGTGTAGAGTTTGTTGTACTTGTGCTGGGGCCGTGGGTCATTCACGAAACATATCTTTTGAGATCAAGAACATGCCGATTAGAGCACAAAACCAGGAATGTAAAGCAAGATACACCTCTCCTTTAGGTTCATGTGTGCATCAAGTTCATCACCTCTACTTACAAGAATAAGCACTACAGTCACACTGTAAAATAAAAACAAAAGAATGGCAAAATACATGTGAGAAAAGTTCTTACATATTCTAAATAGTGTGAGGGACACATTTGGGAGCTGCATCTCCTAGTTTTTCCTACTGGCAACTACTGCCCCCAAACTAATTTTGAAAAATTGAATGTACTGGTTGACAACATGGAAAGTCCATCACTATAAGGCTCCTGCTCTCCAGTTATAAAGCAGGCTCAATACCCAGCAAACTATTTGCCTGGAAGAAGGTCAAGAAGACAAAAAAGGAAAGAAGTTCTGTTCATGTTACTAGGTAGATGGAGAAGACCCAAAGAGAACAGGAAAAATTAGGATGGGACACTGCTCCCTTCTACGAGAAAGTTCCCTTCAGGGCCTACAGTATAGAGATGCTCTGAATCCATAATAAGAAACATCAAGTACACTTTCATTTTGTCTTTGCACCTGAGAAAGACTCCCAGCCCAAATCAGGGGAGCAGGTGAAAGTTAAATTGTTGGCCTACAGTCAAAAAAAGTCTCTGAAGATGAACACTGGGGAAAGATGAGACTGTGGCATGACTGACTTTATTAAGCACATATAACAATTCAAAAATAAAAGTTTGTTTAATATCTAGTTCGATGCATTCACTCAAGAATCTTATAACCGTCTTTGTAGTTAACAGACATTTGAAAGTAAACAGCCAGTGGCTGCCAGTGCCAGCCTCCAACCTTATCTTCCATATTGAAGAGTGGCTTGACATGTTCTCTGTAAAACTCCAAGGGTGTTATGGGGCCAATCTTGTGATAATTTTTATCTTTGTCTCGATACTCCCAGGTGAATGTCTCTGGTGGATTACCCAAACAGATGCACACCACACGGAATATCTGGAAGAGAGAAGGAGAATGAATGAGCAATGGTTAAGAGGAAGTATTTTTAAACTTAAGGGGAAGAAATTTTTAACTTCTTCATTTGTCTCAAGCCTGGAAAACGTGAGAAGATGGTTAAATTCAAGTCAGAAATTTCCAGAAATCTAATACTGCTCCAAAATTTGTTGATGTTCAGGATTTGATATCAGCCAACTTGTGAGTTCTCAAATAAACATTCTGAACAATGAAATTTTGAAATGTTAATATTTAGAACTTAGTACTTGTTCTGCAAATTAAACTTCCTTAGCTAAGAAACTGCCCACCATTGATACCCAACAAGATCTCAGTAGCTCTTCTACTGATTAATTTTCAAGTGACAAATAATGACATAATTTATAAATAGATTTCCTTCCCTTTATGCATTGAGGCTTTCCTCTGATTGTAACTATTTTACCCTAAGCACTGAACAAGACCCTGTCTCAAACAAAAGACAAAGGGTTGGGGATGTGGCTCTGTGGTTAAGTGTCCCTCGGTTCAATGCCCAGTATCAAAAAAAAAAAAAAAAAAATAACTTCTAGTAGTATGATGTATTTAATCCTTCAACCAAGGTAGTAAATATTATCCCCGTTTTACAGATAAGAAAACTGAGGTTTAGGGAAACAAATAACTTGCCTGAAGTCACAAAGCTAATAAATGGCAGAATTAGGATTTGAACTTCAGGTTGGATTTCAATGCTGTTTCTGAAAAACTATGAATTTACCACTTACTGTAACTTTCTGGGTTTCATACAACTAATCTCCTAAAAAAGAATATAAACTTCTTAAGAATAAGAACGCATTATGGATATTTTGCGTTCCCTTTAGCATCTAGCTCAGTGCTATGTATTTGACCTAGATAAAATCAGTGGTCTGATTCATTCTCTACATAAAATGACAAATAATTTTAGAAGCACCACTTTATTCAAGACACTTCCCTATTGAAAATCCAATAATACTTCTCCATTATTTCCCACAACAAATCCAAACTCCATGACCTAATTTCTTACATTTTTATTTCAACATATATTCAGTAATTATGTAAAGTACACTAATCTTAAGTATACAGCTCAATACAATTTTTAAATGTACTTATATACCCTACAACCATCATTCAAATCAATATATGGAAGAGATAAGAAAGGGTGCTCTGGTTCCTTTGCAGTAAATAATCCACAACTTCCCTAAGGTAACCACCATTTTGATTTCTATAACCATAGATCAGGTTTTCTCCTAGTGCTGGAAATTGAACCTAAGGGTACTCTACATCTCCAGTCTTTTATTTATTTATTTTTTAAACAGGGTCTCACTAAGTTTCCCAGGATGGCCTTGGACTTGTAATCTACTGCCTCAGCTTCCCAAGTAACAGCTGGGATTACAAGCGTGCACCACTATGCCCAACTAACTACGAATTAACTTTGCATATTCTTTAACTTTGTACATATGGAATCACAGAGCAGAGTCTCTTTGGTGTCTGGTTTAAATTGGCTGGCTGACATATCTATGATATTCACTCATGTTGCTGTGGGTTTAAGCAATTTGTTTTGTTTGGTATTGGGGATTAATCCCAGGGACACTTTAACACTAAGCTACATTCTCAGTCCTTATTTTTTATTTAGAGACAGGGTTTTGCTTAGTTGCTGAGGCTAGCCTCAAACTGGGAGGTCTTCCTGCCTTCTGTGTTGCTGGGATTACAGGTATGTACTACATCACCTGGCTGGCAATTTGTTCCTTATTGTTGCAATTCTACTATGTTTATAGTAGTAGGTTAACTTAGAAAAGAGGTTATGCTTGCCTTTCATTTTCTGTTTTCTAAGCAGAACCTTTATTAGGATTTACTATGTGCTTTATGAGTCTGGACAGATGGTCCATAAACCACCTCTCTTTTAATGTTGTACTCTCAGACTGGTTTCTAATGTAGAAAAAAAGAGGCAAGGCAGCGCAAAAGCAACTGTGACTGAGTTACTCTAACCATGGATTAATGAGCTTTGCTTGGGATTCACATGGACCAGAGAGTCATATTGTATTTGCTCAGCACCAAGGCTACAAATAGGAACTTCAGGAATCTGTTATTATGAGAAGGACATTGCCACTGGTAACTATGGTCAATGACAATGAAGGTATATAGTTAGAAAATATTTAGAGTAGGAAGGTTTTATAGACTATTAATACTTCATACTACTAATAGTATACTAATATATTTTCAACTATTAATTATTATCATACATATATGTATATATGTTCATGAAACCATTTTGATAAATTCTCAGTTATCCAACAATGGTGAATCAAGGCCCTAACCAAAAGAAGGGGGACTCTAAGGCCAGGTTCAATGAAGATTAAGACAAGTGAATATCTGTTTACTTTTACATTTACTTTTACATATACTTTAAAAAATAAATATGAATGTTTTCTACTATAATATAGTATCTTATTGTGCATTTGACTTCCTACTTGAGGTAAAAAGTATTAAGTTACCCCCTTCTTCTCTCAAAAAAATGCATCAGTTGGGCTGGGGAAGCAGCTCAGAGGTACAGTGCTTGCCTAGTGTGCACAAGTCCCTGAGTTTAATCCCCAATACTATTAAAAAAAAAAAAATAGAGTAAATCCACATTTCATTTCTGCTATCTAATGAAGTCTATGATAAATCCTTTTGCAAGACAACCTTTAGCCCTACTATAAATTAGCCCTTTATAAATCTGAATTTTATCAAATATATATTCAAGGTATATGGGAGGATAAGAGTGACATATCTTCCTCTCAGATTCTGGTAAAACTTTGTAACTTGAAACATGTGGCTTTATTTTATATTATTTGTTCACCACAACTATAAATTATTCAAACATTCATATTTAACTCAGTTTGTAACACTTTATAAGAAATATCTGACTCTGAATCAAAAAACAATACTCTTTTTTCTCCTGGGGTTGAACCCAGAGCCTCACATATGCTAGCTAAGCACTCCACCTCTGAGCTACATCCCCAGCCCTCAAATACAGTTAATTAACTGATTAACTATCTGATTAAAAATCTCCAAGGTCCCTGGCACTAAATTTTCTTGAAAAGAAACTGCAGTTCTGAAGTAAAATTGCTTATTCTCAGTGGTACAAAACTGGCCATGAGCTTTAGATATCCAAGTCTGCCCACTAGTGGGCAACATAGGAATGTCACCTGCTTCTCACAAAATGCACTTGGTATTCAGGACAAAATAAAAGATACTGGCTATTGAACACAAGTCATTATAGAAAATTGAATAAAATAATAGTACAACCATATTTTCATAATATAATTATATATTAAAATCCACAATTAGCCCATTTGGGACTAAGAAGTGAAAGTATTTCAATTTGTGACTTTAATTGAAAGTATGTACTCTCCATGCTAGTACTTCTAATCTTTCTCTCCTTTATTTTTTATTTCTTTTTATTTTAATTTTTTTTAGTTGTCAATGGACCTTTATTTATTTATATGCAGTGCTGAGAATTGAACCCAGTGCCTTACACATGCTAGGCAAGTGTTCTACCACTGAGATACAACCCCAGCCCTCTCCTTTATTTTTTTAACTTTATTTTTTGGTGAAGTGATGCTTTACCCGAGTTATATCCTCAGTCACTCCCTTTTTAAAAAAATTTTTTTTGAGTCAGGGCCTTGCTAAGTTACTGAGTCTGACCATGAATTTGTGATCCGCTTGACAGCCTCCTGAGTACTGGGATTATAGGTGTGCACCTCAGCATCCAGCTCTTTCCTTTATTTTTCTCTGTAACACTTACCTTCTGACATAGTATACTTCTTATATATTTTGTCTCCCTCTACTAGAAAGTAAATTACACAAAGGTGGGGATTTTCATGTTCTGTTCAGTATTGAATCTACAATGCCTAGAACAGTGTCAGATACGTGTGGTAAATAGTATTTACTGAATGCATGACTTAAAATAATTAAGATTTCAGACCAAAGGTGTCAGACCCAACCTGATAAAAAGGCATTAAAACAGAGTAAAGGCATTAAAACAAAGTAAGGAATGTGGACATTCCAAAATGCTGGAACACTGAAGGCAGAGAGATGTATGGCATGGTGACAACTGGGAACTGATTTTGTTTTTCCCCCAACTCCCCAATCTATAATTTATAAATGTGGTCTTACTGATTTGGAATTTGGTTTTTAAAAAAAGGAAAACTGAAGAGTCAATGTTTGTAATTATTCCTTTAAATACAGATTACTGGAGAAAGTTCTAATTTTTCTGACTCACTGAGACCCCTCCCTTGTGGGGTGAAGGAAAGCCACACTGAGATAGGCTGCATCTACACCTGCCTCTTAGGGTCATAGGGCTTCTTATTAAGATTTTATATTCCTGCTAATTTAATTGGAAATTTAAACTAGTCTTACTATGTGGCTAAGTGTATGTAATCCCTTTCTACTAATCAGAAAAGCTGCCCTTGGTATCAGAAATGTCCAACTCCTGTTTCTATTTAGATACATCTTATAAAAGGCAGAGTATAAATAAGAGACAAAGGTCTTAACTCTCAAGTCTAATTTTATTTTACTTTATTTTTTACTATTTCTTAACAAATGGGGTCAAGTCTAATTTTATAAATGAGTCCTACTGAAATTGGTCTATAAAAATATTTTCCCCTAGCAGAGATATTTATTTTAAATGATTTTTCAGAAGATGATAAATAATAAAATCAGGATAGGGAAAGAGGGAAAAAAGGACACAAAGCACAAGACATGGAACATGGGGGGAAAATGTACAGATCCCAATTTAAAGACAAACAAATATGCAATATGGAACTGAGTCAATTCCCATACTCATGGCTAAATCTGGGAGACAAACAAGACAGTCAAGTGAGAAGAAAAAGGATGCAATAGGTGAAAGTCAGTCATGACTACTTAGAAGTGTGAGATCCTTTAAGAGATTTTTGTTTTTGTTTTAAGCCAGTTATAGAGAAAGAAAAGAGGAAAGGTTAAAAGATAGTTTAAAAATAACCAAACTAAGGGCTTAGGGTGTAGCTCAGTGGTAGAGTGCTTGCCTAGCGTATATGAGATATTGGGTTTGAACCTCAGCACCACATAAAAATAAATAAATGAAATGAATGTGCTGTGTCCATCATCTACTACTACTACTACTACTACTACTACTACTATTACTATTACTAAAATAACCAAACTACCTGTAAGGGAGCAAAACTGTTAAGACTAAAAGATTTCAATGGCTAGAAACACTACAGAAGTGGCAGAATCTTAGAATCTTCATTTTTACTGGCAATATTGGGTTATTGAGAGTATGCAAAAAAGTCTAATGCACTATAAAAATACTAGGTTTTCCTAATATAAAAGGCAAAGCTACAAAGCTCTTAAATCATTTACTCCAACATTTTTTAACTGATGGAGGAACTAGGCTCAACGGTAAAATGATCTATTGATCACAGAGTACCCACAAAGACATTACAGAGGTCACAGAAAAGAGCAAAATATTGAAGGCTATTCAATGCTATGGTAATGAACCAGCTACAGGAGAGGACCTTGATGACTGCTATGTAACCAAGAGGGGAGAAGGAATGGCTGCTCTCTACTGCTTCTTGGTGGAGAATGAAAAAATGACAAGGATCTGTTTAAAAACAAAATCAAACAAAAACCACCTGAGCCCATATAGGCAGAATAGTAGATTCTTTCTGGAGGGCTTAAACATATTTTTGGCAGAGAATGACAAGTAAAGGTACACCTAGAAGGTATATACCTTTTTGTGATGGTAAAGACAATGAGCTCATGTGGAAAATTAATAGTTCAATCATGATCTGGAGAGTGCTTCTAGAGTGGTACTTGAATCAAAAAACCAGAAATGCACACTACTATGTCCCCACTCCAGATCTACTCAATCTGCATTTTAACAAGGTCCCCAGGTGATTCACATGCACCTGAAAGCACTACTTTACACCCTATCTGTTCCTGACCTCCTCCAAAACCTTCCTTCCTCAATATTATTTCTTTGACATTTGTTATTCTTTCTACACACTGGTTGCCTACTTCCCTAACTGCCTAACAGAATTCCTTTACATCTTCAAGACACCCTTATACCACATCACCCAGATACTCCACCTTCCTTGTCTTCCACATTCAACTCATCAGTAAGTCTTGACAGCTTCATTTCCAAAATACACACTGAAAATGTATTCACTTCTCTCCACCCTCATTCTCACCAACTCTGTTCAAACTACTATAACCTCTCATCTAAGTGACTAGAATTAACTTCCTATCTGGTGTCCCCTCTTCCTATCCTGCTGTTACACCATTTATTCTCAAAACATCCAGAGTGAATGTTCTTGAAGTAAAAATGAAACCATGTCACTCCTTAGCTTAAAAACCCACAAAGCAAAAAAATAAATAAAATAAATAAAAAAGCAAAAAACAAAACAAACAAAAACCCCACAAAGTTTACCTCATTTAGAATAAAATGCAGACTCCTTACCATGGTCTATAGGTCCTATAGAGTATAAGTTGCTTTCCATTTCCTCTACAAGTTCTGTTCTAATCCCTTCCAACCTCACTTTCCAAGCTCAAGGCACACTGCCTTTTTTCTGTTCCTCAAAATTACCAGTTTTCTCCTATCTTAGGGCATTTGCACTTGCTGTCCCCTGCCTGATATGCTCCTTTTACTCATGTTTCAGTTCAGATTTGACCTCAGAAGGCCTATCCCAACGACCCTAACAATCACGCTATTTTATGCTCTTTATAGTACATATTGCTATCAGATAATTTCCTAGTAATTTACTTTTGGGGGCTAGGGGTGTAGCTTAGCGGTGAGCACTTGCCATTTGCAAGGCCTTGAGCTTGATCCCAGCACTAACAAAAAAAGAAATTAGTAAAAATGAAGAAGAAAAACAAGTAAAGGCTCCATAAACAGTTCACAGAAATGATGCTTAGCCTCACTCAAAATAAGAAAAATATAAAATGAAACTACAATGAGATAGCATTGCATATGAGATTGGCAAAAATCCTGCTTGATACACAATGCCTTGATAAACAGGTTGTGTAAGACATTGATGATGAGAATGTGAACTGGTATAATCTCCAGGATAATTTGGCATTTGATAATTTGTAATTATCAAAATTACAAATGCATATTCTTTCTGATTAAAAAATTCTGCCTCTAGAAATGTAACCTGTAGATATATTTGCATATATGTAAAATTATACGTGTATAAGATTATTTATTACATTATTTTTTAATACAAAAAATTAAAAAACATACAGGGTCCACTAATAGGGGACCAGTTAAATAAATTATGGTATACTGAGATAATAAAATAGAAATTTTTTTTTAAATATGGAAACTCTCTATATGTCAATATGGAAAGATTTTCAAAACATATTAAGTAAAATAACATGGTTGAGAACAATATAAATACACTAACACGTGGGCAAAAAAAAGGAGAAAAATAATATTTGTATTGATCTAGCAAAAAAATTATTTCTGGAAGGATAACTAATAGCTAATACTAGTAACAGAAGCTAATGTAACTAATTTTGGGTTGGGGTGGGAATTGGAAGGAAAAACATGGTGGAAAGATGACTTTTCACCGTATTTGTGTTTATGACATACATTTTTAAATAAAAGAAGTCTTTAAAGTAAAAAATAAAAACACGGATAATTATAACCTTTCTAGGGAAATTGATTTTGTAGGTCTAAGGTAAGTTCAGTCCAGGCCTAAAAAATGTCCCCCCCACCCCCAATATTAGGAATTGAACCCAGGGCTGCTTTAGCATTGACCTATATTCCCAGCCCTTTTCATTTTTTTATATTTTTATCTTTTATTTTTTAGGTACTAGGGATTTAAACCAGGGGCACTTTACCACTGAGCCACATCCCCAGCCCTTTTTATTTTTGAGACATGGTCTTGCTAAGTTGCTAAGGGCCTCACTAAATTGCTGAGGTTGGGTTCAAACTTGTAATCCTGCCTCAGCCTTCTGAGTCTGTGGCATGTGCCATTACACACAGCTAATTTTTTATTTTGAGATAATCTTGCTAAATTTTGAGGGTTTGCCTTGAACTTCCTCATGCCTCAACCTCCCAAGTCACTGGGATTACAGATGCGCACTACTGCCAGGCCTAAATATTGTTTTTAAGAGCTAAGAGCTGCTGCTATACAATTTCCTAAGCAAATCAAAGTGGCCCTTGATGGCACTGACAAATAATATTTTTGATCTCTGTTTTATGATTTAACAGACAGAGTTTTGGCAGAGAATACATTAATAATCCTAAAGGGATCTGGAGATGGAGAGGAACACACTGAGAAAACACTGCAAATAGAGGTGACTACTTTTTAAAAACAGATCCGCTTTGTCTATCACCTCCACAGACAATCTGCCCTTCTCTCAGAAAGAATGCCTTTAGCATAAACATTCCATTCAAAGCAATCTGAGCTTCATGGTTGATCATTTAGTCATCATTTTGACGTGCCCATGAGGCTAAGCAAATCATAGGTACTAATTTGTGGCTTTAAATGAAGCTAGACTCTTCATTACCAGAGAGTCAGGCTCAATAAAGAAGAGTCATTTGGGGAATTGTAAAAATTTAAAAACCGACCACACAGAATTCTGTAATGAACAGTTTAGGGAGACTCGTTAAGTAAACAATCCTATAAAACATCTATATTCAGGACTTGGTAGTAAGAGAAAAAAATGTAAAATATGTTTGCCTTAATTCTTATCAGTCACTTGACTTCTACTGGCCCTATGGTTAGGACATGTATCTTAAACACATTATTAGTCCAAAGGTCATTAAAGCAAATATGCTTATGTTCTGTAAGAAGTATTATCTGGGACCCTTTTCCTGTTTGCAGAACATTCATCCCTACTATACTCCCATCACCTTAAAGCACAAATGAGGGCAGATTATGTAGGAGATATGCCCTTTGCAAGAGATACCATTCCAAGCAGTGAAAGGAAAAGAACTAGTATTTACTAGACTCCTGCTTTCTTCAATAGGAACATTTAAGAAGAAAGGCAAACATGAGATAATTTAAATTCTTCTGGTAAATGAAACCTCATATTCATCCACTTGACAGACATGTAAGAAGAGCTATTGTGTCAAGCACTGGGCTAAACACGTTACAGATGAAGAGAGATCTGAGAGCTTAAGAACTTGGCCCAGGAGACATGGCTCTTAGGTGAAGAGAAGACTAGAACTCACACAGTCTGACTCCAGAGACTACGCTTTCAACTGCTCTTCTATATACTGCCTAAAATTTAAAGGAAAACATCAGTGAGGATTAGTATTTTCCACTGAAGTGAAAAATATTAATCCATTTTAACTTCACAGTCTTAAAAGAAGGTCTACTAATGGGCCCAATGGCTGAAAAAGGTTCTTTTCTCAAAGCAATTTCACAGTTTTGTGTATATTCATTCTGGATATGGATAGTATTAAGTAATACAATTTCTTTACTTCTTTGACCATAAATGATGTCCACCTTATTATATTTAGTGCTTTTTAAATTTTTCAAAATGTTTTCAAATACATTATTTTAACTGATATAACCATCAAGAGTTCCTCATTTTTATTCCTACAGAATACCAAGAGTTCTGGTATCTATCCAAGATTCCCCACATCTCATGCCACTGTATACACAAATTCCCAAAGGTCTTCCCTATTATTCACCTAGTAAATTCTTACCACTCTTTCAAAATCTCCCTATGTACCTTGAGCTCACTGAATTATTCACTCCTCTTCTGTGACCACCAAATCCTTTTTCACATATCTAGCATTGGATTTATTTATAGCACAGGATTTATTATAATTATTCATGTGGTTTTTTCCCCCAAAAGATTGAGTTCTTTGAGAGCAGAAACTAGCTTTCTCATCTTTGTTTCCTCAGTGCCAAACTCACAGAAGGTATTCAATATTTACAAAATGAAGAATGAAGAGCTGTACTAAAATGAAATCAAGTTTAAACCTTAGATTTTTTCAGTGTAAAATAAGTAGTTTCCATTCAAATAAATGCTCACTGTAATGACTACACTTTCTAATCAATTTAAGAGATGTTCTGAGTTAAGGGTCACAAAAATCCAAATATTATTACCTCCTCCATCATGACGTCCTGCGTAGCTGAGATTTCTCCCTTAGTTGCTCCACTATGCACCAGGTTCCGTAGTCGAATACAGAATTCTCTCATCTATGAAAGAAACTTATTCAGCACTCCGGTAGTTACCCAAACTGTAAATGAGTATAATGTATGACCAATGATAGTTCTATTTTGAAGTATAACTTGGTCAAGACCCAAAGCAAAAGTTACAGAAGCAAATGTTTTCCCCCAATGAGTCCACTTTTAAACACACAACAAAAACAAACAAACAAAACACAAACAAAAAATACTTTGCATAAAACATGGATTATTCCCCAAAACTGGTAGATAGAACTGTTTCTGCACTATAACTGACAGTACCCTTTGTGTGGACTTGGGAAAAACATGATTCCATAATGCCTTTCACCCTTAGCAAAAGCAGGAAACAACTGATTATGGCACTAAGTCACTCTTACATATTTTTATTTGGAATTTTATTAGTTGTTCAAACCACCTTCTCTGTCAAATCACTATGACATGGCTATGTCAATCTCCAATATAATTTTCAATTTTGTTGCTTTAAATTTTTGAAAGATGCCCAAAATAAAGGGGAGTCTGAAATTTAACAGCATGCTAAGGAGGATCTTGCTCCCACTCAAAATGAAATGCAAAGTTATCCTTCTAATGATCACTTAGCCTTTGGATAAGAACCCTCAGTTTTCTTGGTAGAAAATAACTTACTTCTAATATCGGGGAAACATATCTGTATTTATTTAAAAATGTAATTTTTTCCCCAGGGATGACAGATCCAATTTTAGAATCAGAGACATTAGATTATCTCAATTCCCAATTCTCAAAAAAGATGTCTGGTTAGCAAAGCAGCGTTCATATAGGATTTACAATCTTCCTTGGGAAAATCTTCACATAACCATGTGAAGAAAAAATGATTCATAAAGATAACTGAAGCAACAAAAAACAGTTCAGGCTGGGCGTGGTGGCATGTATCTTTAATCTCAGCTATGTAGGAGACTGAGGGAGAAGGATTATAAGTTTGAGGCCAGCATGGGCAATTTGGCAAGACCACGTCTCAAAATAAAATGATAAAAGTTTTGAGAATGTAGCTCAGTAGTGGAGCACTGCCTAATATGTGCAAGGCTCTGGGTTTAATTCTCATACTAAAAGAAAAAAAGTTCTGTGACTAAATCAAATCTTCAGTGGGCAGATAAATCACATTGATATGGTCTAGGGAAATCTAAGAACTTAGCATATTCTTTAAGGAAGTCTTGCAAACAGTTCTCTTTAGTCTTACTAGCACATAAAGCTGTCCCAGCCCATCTGTATAAGAATCAAGCAAGAGGCAGAGCACCCAGTGTGCTCATGGCACATATTGAGCATGAGACTTTTCCCCCTGAATATCCATAAGGAAATATTAAAATCAACAGAAATAAAAGGAAGATTTAAAAAAAAACTCAATTATTTTATAAGGTAATATGTAGCTAAATTGCTTTTGATAGACCCTGACAAACTATGCACACTGAAATAAGCAGAACCCATTTAAAAAAAAGAGGGTTTTTCTTTTGGCACAAGGGATTGAATCCAGTGGTAGTGCTTAATCATGGAGCCACACTGACAGCCCTTTAAAAAATAAAATTATTATTATTATTATTATTTTTTTTTTTTTTTTTTTTGAGGAAAAGGAAAAAGCTTTATTGTTTTGCTAGCAAAGGAGAAACACAGGAGACTCCTGTCCAGAAGCTGTGATTCTGCCCATCAGCAGGAACTGGGGGTTTTTAAAGAGGTGACTTGAAGGCTACATTACACACGTTCTCTGTTGGAGTTGTAATGCACTTGGTTAATTTGGGAGACAGTCATTTCTGAGATTTTCTGGTACCATTCCCCAAGTCTGGATTACTTAACTCTGCCTAGGGTAGGGAATGAAGGTAATCCTGTTTCCCCTGAGATTAGGGAGAGGGAGAGATTAAGGAGGAGCAGGGAGAAAGGAAGAGAAAGAAACATGTCCATTTAAAAAATAAGTTGCAATGGCGGAGCAGCAAGGGTTATATTCAAAGCATAAAGTGGACCTCTGTTAAATTTCCCCACTGTCAATTTCTACATTCCATTTCTATGGAAAAATGGGCAATGATATCTTCAAACTGCTTCCTGCTGAAAGGGGGTGAAGTTGGTGGAAGTAATTAAAAAAATTTTGAGACAGGTTCTCATTTAGTTGACCAGGCTAGCCTTGAACTTATCATCTTCCTGTCTCAGCCTCCCAAGTTGTGGGATTAGAGGTATGTGCCATCATGTCCAGCTATTTTTTTTGTTTTTGTTTTTGATGGTAGCAGTGACTGAACCCAGGCTAGACAAGTACTCTACCACTGAACTACGTTTCTAGGCTTTTTAAAATTTCTTACTTTGAGGTAGGGTCTTGCTAAATTGCATGGTCTGGTCTCCACTTGCCATGATCTCCCCTAGCCTCCCAAGTAACTCAGACTATAGGTGTGTGTAAGGTAGAAGTTTTAAGGTAAGTACAATGAACTAAATCCTACCCTGCTCCAGATATCCTACCTTGTGATTCAGAATATCATTCATCCGTCTGCTTGCCTCTGTTGTATGAGATTCAGGGAAGCATTTCTTAGGGACAACACCATATTTTTCTAAAAATAAACAAATTTTAGTGTTCAATAAGGTAAAAGTATACTCTAATGTTAGACATTCTGGTAAAACTATCTATTGCTTTTAAAAAAAGGCTGTATTTTGCTGTTCTAATCCAAAAATCTAATGCTTCCTATCATTAAGCAGATTTTCAATGTGCATTTTCATCTATCTGTCTTAGAATTAATTCTTTTTTCTTATCATACTTTGCAAAGTGCTTAGCTCAATGAGACTTCTCCAAAAGGTAAAGTTTTAAATAAGGACATTTTCAAAGAGTTGCAGTTCTAATGTGTTTTTTTTTTTTTTTTTTTATTATGTCAAAGGACAAAAGATAAGATTTTTAATGCAAAGTTAGTTCTATTTAATATTACCTTTTTTTTCCTGATCCACCATTCCCATCTTCTTATCACTCATTTAAGAAAGGCACTTTATAGATGAGAATGTGAAATAAAGGTTCTTAGAGATAACTACATACTTTTCTTGGAGACCAATTCTTTTGTACAAAACCACCAAAGAAATAGTCTACTCCTAACTATAGAGTCTTGCTCAATCAGGCTGAATTTTAGTTTAATTTCATTACAGAAAGGCTCTTACCAACAATATTGACAAGCATATCCCATTGCCCACCATCATTTGTAGGATTCATAAGTAAATACTGCACCAGCCTCCCATCCTCCGGCTCTTTTTTCTGGGCTGTGTCCACAAAAGCATTCAAGAAGAAATAACAGCGTTCAACCTAGAGTAAGGGATGATAAATAAAATATTTTAAAAAGATAAGCAATAACTTTATTGGCATTATCAATAAGGGAATTATGGAAAACAGGAATTATGGAACTACCACAGATCCAACATAGCAGGTATTTAAAACTAAAGTTGGGTTAGAGAGGAAAAAGGAAGAGAAAGATTGGGGGATAGGAGCAGTGTCTAATGAAAACTGAAGGGAGATTAGTAAAGTAGAGGAAAGGGACCCAGGAAGGGTGAAGGGAACAGAAGGGAAAGGGGAAATACTAGGGAACGATATTCATCAAAATCTATTGCTATATTGCATATGTATGAACATGTAAAAACGAATTCCCCATTATGTAAAACTATAATGTACCAACAGAAAAATAAGGGGAAAAAAATCAAAAAACTAAACTTGGTAATTAAATATCAGTATCTGGCTTCGTAGGAATATATGAAGTCTCTTCTTATGTAATTATTCTAACATATTATGTGTATGTGCATACATTCTCACATTAAAACAAAAACTGAAATTTAGAGTCTTCAATCAAAAAACATCTGATGAACACACATAATACACAATTGAAAGACTTTAAAATGAATGATGTTACTGTCTTTCAGTACTTTCCAAAGAAGGGGAATGAGGTCCTAAAAAGACCAAATAACCTAAATAAAGATGTCAGCAAGTAGCAAGATGAGCCAGTAGACTTATCATTTCATTGCAATAAGTAGCCACCTACCAACCAAAAGCAGTTCTGGGGGCTGGGGGCACTTGCCTAGTAGGTATGAGGTCCTGGATTTGATATATGGCACCAACCAACCACACATACACAGACAGACACACACACACAAAGTTCTCCCTTCAATGAAAGTCAACTTCTCCTGCTTTGGAAATCAGAATAATTGGTATTTAACCTATAATAAAAGGGTAGACTATAACTGGAAAAGGAAGAAATGAAGAGCCGGTCCCTACCTAGGTTTATAACAAAACAAAAAGAATCTTCCAAGATCAGTCCCATACCTTGTCCCAGAAAAATAGGTAAGATTGACTAAACTCAAATTCTTCAATATTAAATTTTTTCATGAATGGAAGTCTCATAACATTCAGACAAGAAAAGATCCAGCATCGCCCTGAAACAAAAAAGCAAAACTAGAAATTATGATGAGTGTTCATGGATAATATTGCTTCAACTATATTTCCCAATACTGCACCCAAGACAATATTTGGACAATTAAGACTAAATCACAAAGAGCAGAAATATTAAAAACAAAAGACAGATAGCAATTATTATAAGTAATATATGTATAAAGGTTTAATATCTTTAATGCTTAAAAAAAAAAATCTCATATTTCAGATAAAGAATCTATTACAGGGCTGGGGTTGTGGCTCAGAGGTACAGCACTTGCCTAGCATGTGTGAGGCACTGGGTTCAATTCTCAGCACCACATTAAAATAAATAAAATAAAGGTACTGTGTTCTACAATTAATAAAAAAAAAAAAATATATATATATATATATATAAAGACTCTATTACAAATCACATAAAAGTAACACCACTAGAGCCAGTTACAGTGGCACATGCCTAAAATCCCAGTGACATAGGAGGCTGAAGCAGGAGAATGGCAAGTTTGAGGTCAGCCTCAGCAATGTAGTAAAACCTTAAGCAACCTAGTGAGACCCGGTCTCAAAATAAGAAACAAAAAGGGATGAGGATGTAAATCAGAGGTAGAGCACCCCTAGGTTCAATTCCCAGTACACACACACATGCAAACCCCCCAAACTTGATTCAATCAAATGATCTCTTTAAGCATCCTGAACTGGCAAGGAATGAGAGTAATGTCTTCACCAGACTGTATTATACTTCAAGATAATAGTATAACCATTCTGAAAGGCCTTGAATACCTTGAATATAGGGTAATTTTCTTTTTGTGTGTGTGGTACTGGGGATTGAATCCAGAGGCACTCTGCCACTAAGCTATAATCCCAGCCCCTTTTTTGGGACAGGATCTTGCTAAATTGCCTGGACTGGCTTAAAATTTGCAATTCTCTTGCCTTAGTCTCCTAAATCTCTAGATTACAGCTGTGTGCCACCAAGCCCAACTAATACTCTGTTTTCTAAAGGAAAATTTGGAGGAAAAAAATTTTGACTTGTATTTGGTTACAACCTTTTTACAGATATGAAACCATATTCACAATATATGGATGAGTGAGAAAAGCAGGTAGGTTATCTAAAAATGTGTGCGATATCAACTCATATTAAAAATGCACACAGGATAAAGACCTGGCAGATATGGGGGAGTGTGTATGTGTGTGTGTGTGTAGAGAAAACAAGAAAAAAAAATTTCTTTGTTAGTATTTTGCAAATTTTCCATATTGAACAAGAATAATTTTGTAATAAGAAATTTAAATTGTTTACAAAAGTCACGGATGTCTTTGTATATCTTTACCTTAGGTTTATCTGTAATAACTCTCGCCTATACAATATATATTTCTAGTAGGGAGAATCTGGATGAACTATTAAATGGGAAAATTACATGAAAACAAAGTACATAGCTCATGTGCTATTTGCAAATAAAAGTGACACAATGTATAAGACCTGACCTGTTGACTTGTTCCAGATTATATTTCCAGGCTTTTCACTAGGAGGTCACTGCAACCTAAACTATGTGAGACTACTGTGACATTACTAACTGGATCATATGTAGCCTGACCATGTACATCCCTACAATATATTTCTACCACAGGAAAACATTAATTATTGTAAAATCATGACTTTTCTCCTTAAAATTAAAAAATCAATGTTACTGAGGTATAATTTACATACAGTAAAAATACCTATTAGTTAAATGTGCATTTTATGAGTTTTGACTGGCTCTAGATAAGGAGTAACGTGCTGTCAATATAGATAGACAAATGTGCTTTCTGAATAGAGAATTTTCTCCATTTGTTGTGAGAATGTTCTCCTTACTTAGATCCCGTGATAACCAATATTTCACTGGAGCTATTTTTCTGAAAGTGGTGCTGGGCAGTAGATAGTAGAACAAAGATTTCTTAACCAGCAAGGAAGAGAACTAAAAATTTTTTTTTGTATTACAAACTCACCTATTAGTGAGAACAGACCCTGTTAGCACATTAACTCTGAGGAACGTATTTAAAAATCTACTTCTACATGTTTTCTATTTTATATATTTATATACACTTTTAAGGCAATTGTGGGCATGGACATTTTGCATGATCTGTTTTGTGACCAAGAGCACAGAGGAATCTGCAGGACATGGAGCTGCAATCAGGTAACAACACAAAATAGAGTGAACTGCACTCAGATGACCACGGACTTGTCACTTTAGTGCTCAAACTAAATATGCTAATAAGTCACAGATCACCAAAACAAATCTCACAGGTAATGTTGTTAGGCCTATCTTTAACTGTGTCTATTCTTTAGGGACTTACATGTTCTTTCAGTGCAAACCTCTCTTCTCCTAAAACCATTCTTAAGTAAGACACCAAACTGGGACGCTGTCAAAAAAGTCAAGTAAAGTATGCAAGAAGTTTAAGGCCTTACCTGAGCTCTTCTGGTTGGTGACTGGCTTGCCTTCCTGAGGCACAACGTGCTGGAACACATGCTGAGCACCCTGTACGGTGGCCCTCTTCAGACAGATGTCCAGCAGGTCGTGGGTGGTCCCGACATTCTGGGCGAGTACGAACTGAGGGTCAGAATTCAGTTTCTGAATCAGAGCAGCTACCTTCTCCGAATTCAGACCTGTTGGGAGACCAAAGGGAATTTTAGCACAAAAAGAGGCTGAAGTGGACTGATCCCAGGCTACTACGTCCTGGGTCTAACTTTGTAAGTGCATCCTGAGGTGACCATTGCAGCCTGCAAGTCCTTTACGGGCGCCCTCCTCCAAGATGCTGTCTCTCTCCAGGCCGCTCTGGGCCGCCCGGGACGCTCCATCCCCCGCATCGCCCCTGGTCCCAGCCCCCGGGCCCTCCGCGCCGCCGGGCCTCACGGGTCCAGCTGAACCCCAGACAGGGCTCCACTAGGCACTCGGCGGAGAAGAGCAGCGCCTCACCCGCGTTGTTCATAGTGCCCACGCTGCCCAGTGGGGTAATGTTAGTTTCCAGGGTTCTTCAGGTGAACGCTGGGGTTGCACCGTGGACAGCTGCCTAGGTGGCCCAACCTGGCTCTAGTACCCGGAGCGCCGGAAAAAGGAAACCCGCTCGGTGGCGGCTGAGGCCCAGAGAAACGGGGTCCGCGGAGGGACAAAACTCCCCCCTCGCGTTGCTGAGTCAGCGCCTTCGGGGCTGGCCCCGCCCGGGGGAGGGCCGACGGGGGCGGCCTAGCTGACGCGGGCGGTGTGGTTGGCGCCCCCGCCAGGGCGGGTCCGGAGGCTACTGAGGCCCCTGCTTGCAGCCGCGCAGTCTCCGGCGCTGCCCACCCTCGGGCTTGGTGGCGCCAGCGCCTCGGGCCATCTGAGGTCTCGTTTTCGGGCCACAGGGGCGCCCTCCCGGGATCAGTCCCAGTCGGAGGAGGGAGACTGAGGGCTTCCAAAAACACTGCGCCCACACCTCGAATATTCTAACATCGAGGAATTGATCCCATTAAGCCTTTTGAGAAGCCAGAACAGCGCTGGAAGGCGGTGGGAAGGAATCGAGGGGCCCAAAATTAGGCACGGGGCTTAGGAGGGGCTGGCACGTCTGGAGAAATCTAGCCGAAGACTTTTCCTTAAGCATCCTTTGCTGACCAATCACTGCATTTTCAATGACAACTTGTTGCTTGGATTCTAGTTAGTACCAAGTTCTTATACTTGAAGGGAAGTTGGAACCAATCCTTTTCCCACCCACTCAGAAGCTACTATCACGGGTTCTACAAATATACATCTGCTCATTTCAAGAAACTACACATTCTGGGCTTCACGGAGTCCATGAGTGGCTCCCACTTAACCCAGTATGTACTAAAGAGAATGACGAGTTTAGTCTTACACATCAATACTGTTTTGCCAGGCGCTCTACAAAACCTGTAAATGATGTCCCCACCCCAGGCTTTCAAGATACCTCAGCAGCTTTCCAAGGTTTGGGGGACCCTCAGGCGATCAAACAAGTACACATATATTTGCCTTTACACTGAAACTCTGCTATTCAAAACAAAGAGAATTTTCTGTTGAACCATAATCTTGGTCGTAGATTGAAAATCATCATTAGTTCTAAGGAGTTCTGATATCTGCACAAATCTACATTCCGGCACCAGTCATTTGAGAAATCACAATCTTTATGTCCCTAGAGGGACAGAGCTGAAGTTTGGCAATATAACATAGCAACTGTCTCCAGGGGGCCCCATTAACTATCCTGTTCTGAGATTCTTCCAGTATCTGAAGAAAAGAAACACGCTAAAAATCATGCTGAAAGAAACCATTACTTCTTTTACAAAATGATGTTTAAGCTTCCTGTCCAATTAAAATCATAAAATTTTATTCAAAATCTAACATATACCAGGCACTGGACAAGTGACTGATGATATGAACATGAATAAAAAACTTAATCTTGCCCTTAAATAATTCAATAATGTATGAAAAAGATGCAAAACAACTTTTAGAGAATCTCTACTAGAATACCAATTATACTGTAGGAGAAATGGTGAACTGTTAATTAGAGTTAGGGTGCCTGAATGAAAAGGGGTGTAGATCAGTGATAAACTGCATTCCTAGAATGGATGAAGTCCTGGGTTCCATCCCTAGGAACACACACACACAGACACGAGGTCACAAGTGAGCATAATCTTGAAGAGTGGATAGAATTTTACAAGGCAAAGACTGGAGAAGGGAATACAAGACACCTACAAAGGTACAGAGACATTAAAGCACATGGTAAAATCATGATCAAGTCACTGTGCATCACAGTCTGATGTGGTTAAGAGCAAGGAACATGTTGAGATCAGAGGCAAGGTGTAGGACTGGAAAAGTAGGTTTGGGTCAGAATATGGAGGGTTTTATATGCCACACCTGAGCATCTGGACTTTATCATATGTTTAATTAGAAGCCAATATAGATTTTTTAAACAAAGAAGCAATATGCTCAGATCTGTGTAAAAAATCTGCTGGCAATGGAGAGGGCGATTTAAAGGGGAGGAATTCTAGAAATGGGGAAACTTGTTAGAAAGCTATTCCAGTATTACATTTGGAAGATAACAAAAGCCTTAGACTGTGGAAAGGGAAGAGGCATAAAGGATCTTGAAGTTTTCAGTTGAATGAGACTAAGGAAGGTGGTGTCATTACCAAGAGAGGTAATACAGAAAAATAGGCATATTTGAGAGTATGTAAATTGCAGATCTAAATTCAGTTTGAACCATGGAAAATGTGGAGTGCCTCCGGGAAACCCAGAAAGAGAAGTCCAGTAGTCACATGAAAAAATGTCTAGAGATTAGATAAGTCACATTGGTTAGAGATGGAACCATGAAAGTCAACAAGGTTGCAGAGGGAAAGAGGACAGAGCAAGAAAGAGATAAGGACCAAGGATAGTACTCTGGGCTGCAGCAAGCAGTTAGTTGCACAGGGTGTTCAGGGCACAAGAACACCAGTCTGAGTGTGGTGAGCAGGGGCAGAAATCCCGTCCAAGCTTGGCTGTGCTTGCTGTGCTCAATCAGGGCTTGATGTAAATTTTGCTATCCCCCATGGGGGAGGGGCTAGCATGAGCTCTGGAAACAGTAAAATTTAAACATAGATAAAGAAAAAGAACAAGCAGTCACAAGTCTGGAGTAGAGTAGGGGGTTTTATCCTGGAATCTCAGAGAAACAAAGAGAAGATAGTGAATGAAACTACAAGTTGTCGAAAAGGCAAAATTGGATATGACAGCTGCATCAGAGACAACTCTAGAGAGGGCCATGACAATAGAAGGGTAGGTGGACAGAAGCCACTTTGCAGTAAGTTGAGAGGGAAATAAATATTAGGGAACCTCTTTTGGGAGAAAGGAAAAATTTATATCTATTGATGTAAGGAAGGAATCAGTCCAGATGAGAAATTAAATGTATGTCAGAGAGGGTACAATTACTAACAATTTCAGGAAAAGAGGAGGAGATGGAATCATGGGGGAAGGTGGAGGGGACCAGTTTTACAACTGCTGCCACCCTTTTCATGCCAGTGATTATACTTCCCCACCCCATACCCAGAGATGGATATCATCATCTCTTTGCCAGATCTCCTGCTCTGCTCTTGTTACCAGGGTGGCACCCTTCCTACCAGCTTTCCACCTGGCAACTCACACCCACACACTCAGCCCCCATGTGGGCATGAAGAGGAGGTACAGAATAGAACTGGTTTTCCAGGAAGACATTTCCCCAAGGATAGAATTCTTAGGCCCTATCCCTCTAACTCCAGTTGGAAGAGATGTTGTAGGACCTAGTGACACCTCACTGGATGAAGCAACTAGGAACAGAATTCTAGCATCAAATCTGTGTATCATTAGAAAAGAAAATCTTTTAAAATCCTACAAAGCAGCACCATCTGTCATTGCACATAGGTCTTCTGCCTATTGTTTCTGTAGGGTTCCGCCTAGTTGAAATAAACAGCACTGGTCTCAAGGCCAAATTTCCATCCTGAGGTCCTTCCTGTGCTGTCTACTCATCTTTGATATGTGTAGGTCAACTACTTCTACTTTGGTGGAAAAGATCAGTTTCTTAAGTTGAATAGAAGTTTGAGCTAGAATTCAATACATTTTGCAATTCTATGAAACTCATTCACTTTAAGTGTTGTCTCAACTTTGAGAGATGCTTTGGTCAGAAAGTCTCCTGATACTTCACCAGACCAAAAACTTGTGGACCAAATTCAGCCCCTAGATGTTTTGTTTGACCTGCATGGTGATTTAAATTTTTTGAGCCAATATTTAGTATTGAGAAGTTTTGTATATAAGTCTGGGTCACTGGTCTCTCTGAAAAATATTGTCTTTTCCCCATGATAGTCATTTCCCCATTGAAAGTGGAAAAAAAAATCAAAGGAGGTCCACATGATTTTTTTTTATATCTAGCTTACTTCATTCACTTACATTTATTGTCTGTGGATATTTGAGTTTTTAACCCCTGATGTAGAGTGATGTAGGTGGTATTTGGGAGAATTACTTCTCCCCTTCCACCCTCATCTGCTCCCTCACCCTCATCCCTGGAGTGAGCGGAGACAGCCAGAACTGACCTGGTAAGTCTTTGAAATGCAGGATCCTGGACCCAAAGAATTTATATCCTTTCACTACAATTTTCCTCCAGAATGTGCCATATCTGTCTGAATACAGGTGAACTGGCAGCTTTAGAACTTCTACCTTCCCTGCTGTTCCTAAACTCCAGAGTTAATCCAACCCTTACCTCGCTTCTCCCTCAGTCAAAGAGCTTCCTTCAGATTCAGATTTTAAATATTTTAACATATTTGACATTAGTTATAAATTATGTCTGGGGTTTTACTGTTTTGTTTTGTTGAAACATTATCCACTGATCTTGAATGATGTTGTTATCCTGGCAATTATTTCTACCTCTGGATATGACATTTCTGTCAGTCACTGTTTTTTCTAGATGCAGGCAATTCACAGAGCACTCTAGGCAGAGGAAACAGGATAGATACAGGCAGAGGCATGGATGGACTTGGGTGTGAATCGGGAACAATGAGAAAGTTTGATTGAGATTTTTGAGTACAGTCATCTCTTGGTAACTGCAAGGTATTGGTTCCAGGACCCCGTGAGGATGCTTGATTCCCGTATATAAAATGGCATAGAACCATGTATGGTGGCTGTAATTCTGACTGCTTGGGAGACGTAGGCAGGAGGATCACATGTCTGAGGTCAGCCTGGGCAATTTAGCAAGACCCTATCTCTTGGATTACTTAGGATATCTAACAAAGTAAATGCCATGTAAATAGTTATACTGCACTGTTTAGGGAATAATGACAAGGGGAAAAGTTGGTACATGTTCAGTGCAGATGCATTTTTAAAAATATTTTCACTCAGCAGTTGGTTCAATTTGCAGATGTGGTGTCTGTGGGTATGGAACCCATGTATACAGAGATCCAACTGTATTTGAAATGTGTGAATTTAAAATAGTTCATTATAAACCACTCATAAAACCTTACTATAGCTACATAATTTGAAGCAATGTGAAACCCTCACAATATTTAACATTTGTCAGGAATTGTATACTTTATAAATTGATAATGGTGAACTAGGAACTATTTATGCTATTGCCACATGGAGGAGCCATTTTAACTAGAAAAATAGTATTTTCCCATCAATAAATTTATACTTATTATTATGAGAAAAATAGCCTTGAATCGTGGAAGGGTTTTTTGGTTTTGTTTTGTTTGGTACTAGGTTGAACCCAGGGGCACTCTACCACTGAGCTACATGCCCAGCCCTTTTTTTATTTTTTATTTTGACATAGGGTCTAGCTAAGTGCCCAAGTAGCCTTGAACTTGCCATCCTCCTGCCTTAGCCTCTCTAGTTGCTATGATTACAAGCATATGCCACTGTGCCTACCTGAATTGTGGAAGTTTAAAATTTTATGTGAAGGTTTGAAGACTGTCTCCTTTTCATAAATGCCAAATGCTTTAGAACCTGGTGTGACATGAGCATAGAGTAAATGGTGGGGGAGAGGAGGTGTACAAGAGGTGAAGAAAGAGGCTGAAAGGATGATATAGTCAGATCTGGAAGCACTTTGAAGGTTATATATCCTTTATTCTTAGGGATATTACCATATCCACAAAATCTCCCAAAGAGAAAAATGAGAGAGAACCATCTTCAAATGATACTGTCGCTGAACCAGGTCTGTTTTGCCCAGCATGCAGTATGCCAATCACTGAAACAGCAACTTTTGCAAAGAAAGTTTATTCAAGAGGTGGCCACATATGGAGACAGGGAAGCAACTCTCAAATCCTCCTCCCCCAGGGTAGCGATTGGGGCTACTCCAGGCTGAGGTGTAGGGAAAGGTGATTAGAAGCTAGGAAGCAATTGGTGGTCTGCGAATGTGCAGTCAAACTTTATCAGTTGTTACCATCATAACCCACATGTCAGAGATGTGATCTACACCTCTAAAATGGACGATTTTTAGAGCTGACTAAAAACAAGTAACTAAGAGCAAGTGAAGTAGATTAACTCTACATGATTTAAGTTTTCACTATTGCCCATAAAGGCAATAGGTTGGCATTATATTTCTCTGAAATTTCTCTCTCTCCCTGCCCTCCCCCCATTCATTTATTCAACTGCTTATTGAACACCTACTGTTTGGCAGTAACTGTCCTAGATATTTGAAATACAAAAATTTATAAGACTTTATTTAGGCTCTGACTTCAAGGAATTTTAATTTAGTGGGGGGAAATGGACAAAATTAGTCATTGTTTTTTGATCAATACAAAAAAATTTTCATCAAAAATTGCTGTGGTGCTGGGGATATAGCTCAGTGGTAGAGCACTTACTTAGCATGTGTGAGGCACTGGGTTCAATCCTTAGCACCACATAAAAATAAATAAATAAAATAAAAATATTGTGTCTATTTACAACTAAAAAAATTAAAAATGAAAAAAGAATTGCCGTGTCAGGCACTGTATTAGACACAGAAATACACAGAAAAATCAAACAGATAAGATCCCCATCCTCCTGGTTCTTATATTCTAGTGGGTGAGACAGACAATAAACAAATACATGCAGATAATTTCAAATAGTGGTATAAAGAAATTAAAACAGGATGATGTGATAGTGACTGATCAGGGTTAAAAGTGGCATGAATGGCTTCTCTGAGGCCAGGTGCAGTGCACAGCTTGTAATCACAGTGACTTGGAAGACTGAGACAAGGATTGCAAGTACAAGGACAGCCTGGGAAACTTAGTGAGATCCTGACTCAAAATAAAATATAAACTGTATAATATAATAAATACATAAACCAGTAACATGGTCTGTTTTTTGTGTGTGTGTGGCGGGGGGGACTGCAGAATGAACCCAGGTGTGCTCTACCACTGAGTTCCATCCCCAGCTCTTTTCATTTTTTTTATTTTGAGAAAGGGTCTTGCTAAGTTGCTGAGGCTGACCTTGAACTTGGGATCCTCCTGCCTCAGCTTTTTAAGTAGCTGGGATTACAGGCTTGTGCCACCATGCCTGGATAAAAAGGTCATTTGTTATCAAGCATTATGTACTGTTTATAATTGTATGTACTGTTTATAATTTATACTCTCATAGGCCCTCAGAGCAGTAGGTTTGTTTAGGCCAGCATCACCACAAACACATGGTGTAAGGTGTCGTGTTATGACATCAGGACACAAGTCACTAGACCATAGGCCAGTCTCAGCATCTTAGTTGAGACCCTTAGCAACTTGGCAAAGACCTGACTCAAAATAAAAAATAAAAAGAATCAGGGATGTAGCTCAGTGATAAAGCACCCCTGGGTTCAATCCCCAGTGCCAAAATAACAATAATAATGTAATAATAATAATAATAATAATAAATAAAATTTAGGCTAGGGGTATAGCTCAGGGTATTATGCCTAGCATGTGCAAGGTTCTGGGTTCAACCCCTAGTATCAAAATAAATAGGACTGGGGATATAGCTCAGTTGGTAGAGTGTTTGCCTTGCAAGCACGAGGCCCTGGGTTCAATCCCCAGTACTGCAAATAAATAAATAAATAAATAAGGATTTAAAAATAAAGTTTTTCGGTTGGAGGAGTCATATTCCAGGTACTCAATATCCACGTATGGTTACTACATTGAACAATATAGATGTAGAACACTTTCATCATCACAGTAAGTTCTATTGGACAGTGCTTCCCTAGAAAAATTCTTGCCTACGTATACTAGAAGCCATTGTCAAGACTATTTTAGCATTGCTGGTGATTGTATAGAACTTAAACAAAAGTTAGTATTTCATCAATAAGCATTTACATGAATTGTGATACAGTCATACAATGGAATACTACAAAGAAATGAAAATCTCTGGGCTGGGGTTGTAGCTCAGTGGGAGAGCGCTTGTCTGGCATGTGTGATGCATTGGGTTTGATTCTCAGCACCACATATAAATAAGTAAAATAAAGATCCACTGACAACTAAAAAATATTTTAAAAAAGAAATGGAAATCTACATGGATAAGTATAGAAACAAAGTTCAGTGCAAAAAGAAAATTGCAAAGCAAATAGTATGACACCATTTTTCAGAATTCAAAAACAAGCAAAGTTGAATCATGTGTTGCTTAGAGATATGTACATGAAAGGCCAAATAATTTTTAAAAATAAGTAAAATAAGGGATCTCCAGGACTGAAACAAAACAAAAACAAAAAACAACAAACAAACAAGAAAGTCAGGTATGGTGACACATGCCTATAATTCCAGGGACTCTGGAGGCTGAGGCAGAAGAATTTCAAGTTCAAGGTCAGTTTCAGCAACTTAGTGAGAACTTCAGCAACTTAGCAAGACCCATCTCAAAATAAAAAATGGAAAGGGCTGAGGATGTGGCTCATTGGTACTGTGCCCCTGGGTTTGATCCCTAGTACCAGGGGGAGAAAAATAAAAAACAAAAAGAATGTTAAACACAAAAGTCAACATAGTTAGTATTTACCTTTGGAGAGTAGACCTTATGAATTTCAAAGGTATTTGAAGTTCTTGGTGTTGGTGCATGGGTGTTCATTCTATTCATTATGCCCATATATTATCTATATTTTTGTGTACATTTAATATTTCTTCTTAAAAAGATCAGTATGACTGCAGTGTCAATGATGGACTAAAGAGAAAGGAATGTAAGAAGTTGTCTTACAAGACAATAATCTGTCCAGGCAAGAGTGAATGGTGATGTGGATCAAGAAGGCAGCAGTAAAGGAAAAAAACTGGATAAACATGGAATCTATTTTGAAGGTGGATCACCCCAACCCTAACTGTTGTGCTGTGGTAGAGGTTTGTACGGCATGATGTAGAACATAGAGAAGGATTTTCTAAGTCAGACTGGGAGCCCTAGGGAACACTCCTGGAAAACGACAGATCATCCAAGTTTTGCACAATTAAGAGTTTATCAAATGATGTAGTTGGGGAAATGGAATTCTCTTTAGAGGTAATGGCTTAAGAAAGAATCTTATGGCAGCAAGTCTCTGGAAACTGCAAACTTGAGCATAGCACGGACTAAAGAGAGGACAGAGGTAAACTTGGAGGGCCAATCATGTCCACCAAGGAGTTGAAACATTATCCTGAAAGACACAGGAAAACTGCCTCCATTTTTATTTCCTTCTGCCAGGGAGAAAGGAGGCTCTTTGTGAAATATAACACAATGAGACACGGACTCTCAACGCTGTGGGGATCTGGTTATGAGGACGTTCTGATAGGGCTTCTCTGAAAAAGCTTCTCTTTGTACCCTGATGAAACAATCACCTACATTCATCAAGACCTAAATTTTGTTGAAGTACAAAAAAGTTGGAATGAAGAAAAAAGAAAAAGAAGGGTAGCCAAGTGGGGTGGCTCACACCTGTAATCCCAGTTACTTGGGATGTTGAGGCAGGAGGATCACAAGTTCGTGGCCAGTCTGGAAAACCTGTCTCAAAAAAATAAAAGGCTTAGGGGTAAAGACTTCTTCTCCCCTGAGTCCAATCCCCAGTATTTCCAAATATAAATAAATAAATAGGAAAATGACAGACACTTAAAAGGAGAAATTGGACCTGAGAGAAAATAATAATTATATGCCATTGGAGAACACAGGTCCTGCTTTCTTTTTAGGAATGCTGTTAGACTGGCTTTACTTAGCTGTAAAACCAGAACTTTCTTTAATTCTTCTTTTGTTTGGGAACTACATTTTTTACTATCTGAATCAATACTTAAGTATAATAATTATGTTATTCTTTTTCCTTTTCTTGAGACAAAGTGTAAAAATTTTTCAAAAATAAAGTTAGTATACAAGAGTTGGTGACTCCAGTCCATCTTTTCTAGTGCATACCTTTCGTTCTACTTTGTTATTCAATTTCTGTTGATTCTCACCTTATTTTCCTTTCACTTAACTTTCTTTCTTCCTTATTCCAAGAATGATTCATTAGACAGAAGTAAAACAGAACACATTTACAGGCCAAATGAAAACTGAAAAAGAGATAACATACATCTCATCTTGAAAATGGGTGAAAATGTCTCTCTTGTTTTAAGACTGAAAAAAAAAATCTGTTTCCTAAAAGCCCTCATTTAGAAAATCTGATTGCATGTAGGGGTATAGCTCAGAAGGAGAATGCTCACCTAGCATAGGAGGCCCTGGGTTTGATCCCTAGCACCCTGAAAGGAACAAAGGGGGCTTTGGGGGTGGAGAGGAAATCCTGGTTTCTTACAGTAAATGAGAAAGCAGCACGAAGTTAGGAAAAGAGGTCAAAGTTTGAAGTCCACTAGACCTGGCTTTAAATCCTAACTCTACTATTTATAGGTGTGTACAGTCATTTAATCTCTGAGTCTCAGTTTCTTCTTCTAAAAAGTGAGGTGGATAATAATACTAGCTATAATAGCTCAAGTATATTGAGTGCTTATTATAAAAGATATAAACCCAGGTAATCTGATTCCAGAGACTAAGCACTTAAGTTCTGCAAGCCTGAGGATCAAAAGATATGTGACTGAAAGCACCTCAAAACTCAAATACTTTAGACATTCTGGTTTCAGTAACGAGCCTACAGATTTATGAATTGCTGATTGCTTTTGTATGTTATTTTCCAGTTTGTCACAAAGCAACCAGTTGTGGATAGTTTAGGTTTCTTGTGACTTTTACTCCAGTCTTTCACAAATGGAACATTCTCATGATATTTTTCTTAGGTATATATGTTTCTAGCTGTTAAGTTTTCACATTGGCCCATTTTAATTTGTAAAATACAGGTAGAAAATAATGACGGTCACTCAACAAGGACTCAATGATAGAAGCATCAATTAGATGATTAATAGCATTATGGAATAAAAAAGTTTTATCCCTAGAGTGATCAAAATGAATTGGTAGCAAAAATTAACTGTTAATAAATCATTATTTTCTTTTGTATTTTTTTATTTGAAAAAATTTTTTTGTAGTTTTGAATGGACAGAATGCCTTTATTTTATTTGTTTATTTTTATGTTGTGCTAGGGATCAAACCCAGTGCCTCACGTGTGCTAGGCAAGTGCTCTACCATGGAGCTACAGCCCCAGCCCCCATCATTAAGCATTTTCTTAAAAGCAAATATGACCCACATCTCAAATTGGAGCAAAGTCCTTTAGACTGGTGATTTCCAAGTGAGCTGAGTTTGCTATTAAACACTTTTATGAAGTACTATAAAATCATTTCAGGAATTCAAGGCTACGATTCTTAAGCAGCAACAAAGTTTATATCATCTTCGGTGGAATTGTTTAATCATGCCCTTGAACTGCCTGTAAAATCTACAAAGAACAGCTGAAGTAAAAAATTATCTGTTTTGGACTGAGAATTTGTTTCAAAAGGTACATACAGTTTGTACAGTGACACACAAGGAAGTAGTAAGGCCACTTAAGAACGATTTCATTATTCTAAATGTGTGTGTGTGTATGCACGTGTGTGTGTGTGTATTTTGTTGTTGTTGTTATTGCAACAGCACTGGGGACTGAACCCAGGGCTCTCTATCACTGAGCTACTTCCCAATTTTTCTAATTTTTATTTTGAGACAGTCTCTCTAAGTTGCTGAGGCTGACCTTGAACTTGTGATCTTCCTGCCTTAATCTCCTGAGTTGTTAGGATTATAAGCATATACCACTGGACCTGGCTTGTAAGTTTATTTTTTAATGTCAATCATATAATATGAGGGCTCACAGAATCTTACAGATTATCTTCTGCTCTGATACCACAGTTTCGAATCTATGAAAGATTATATGAATTCCTAGAACTGAGCAGTTCATTTACTTGCTAAGCCAGGATGAGAAACAATTTTTTCAAAGTAACTGTATATACATGAGGCAGATTCATGTATGTCTGGTGTCTACAACTTTTCCAGGAACAGTGTGAAATACACAGTGGAGTAGTATGACAAACTACAGGAATCTAGCTACTCACTTCAGCACTGATTGTGTTCAAAGATAAACGTAGAGCTGTGGCTTACTCAAGCACTAGGTTCCAAAGTCAAGCAAAAATTGATTGCAGTTAAAATTTCTTTGGAAATGTCAAGGGAAGGTGTGTTCATCAGCTTTCCCATCCCTGTGACCAAATACCTGAGATAATCAACCTAATAAGGGAAAAGGTTTATTTCAGTTTCAGACTTTTTCAGTCCAGGATGGTTTGACCCTATTGCTGTAGATCCGAGGCAGCACAAGAAACCATGGGAAAGCATGCAGTGGGAGAGATTCAGGCGGCCAAGAAGTGAAAGGGCAAGAGGAAGAGATTGGTGTCTCACAGTCCCCTTTGAAAGTATAACCCCAGTGACCTAAGACCTCTCCCTGGGCCCCACCTCTAAAGTTCCTATCACCTCCCAATAGCATAGCAAGCTGGGGACCATGCCTTTTAATACCTGACTTTGGTGGCAGGGAGATTTAAGATCCAAACTATAGCAGAAGGTAAGCAGAAGTTATCTTCAGAGACCCAAGTACCTTCTCTTGTAAGTCCAGCAGAGCTAGCTCTTATTCTAGCACAGAAAGAGGTAGCTGTTTCTTTGGTTGAGAATCAAATAAAGTAGTTGTAAATCCTTTCTTCCTTCCTCTTTCCTTCCTGCTGTGCTAAGGGTCAAACCCAGGGCCTTATGCATGTTAGGCAAATACTGTAACACTGAGCTACATCCCCAACTCCCATCAAATAGCAAATTTTTGAACACTAGGTTCATCCTCAGTTCATGAGATGCTTAAGCTTATAGAAGCAGAGGAACTAGAATTGGCCAGGGGAGCTGATTCTGCCCCCACCCCACTTCATGCTCACTTTAGGGTTGGTGTTCTTTGAGTAAAATGTCAGGCTTCACCATAGGCACTTCAGGTTAATCTCTCACTCTTCCTCCCACCCCTTCCCCCATTCTCCTCTCCCTCTCTGTCTCTCTATATCTGCTTTCTATTTGAATTCAAATGTTAAATGTGTCAATAGTGGGTGCTAGCTTAGTCTATATGTATGTTCTGGCATATAGAAATTTCCTTATAATACTCATTCTTAATGTAAGAGACAGTCTAATGATTAAGGATCCAAGAGTCCAAATCCTGGTTCAGCCACTAATAAGCTACATGACCCAGGACACATGACTTAAATCCTTGATGCTCAGTTTCCTTCCCTGTAAAATGGACATGATAAAAAAAAAAAAAAAAAACAATAGGATCCTTGTTCTGTGATTGTTGTAAGGATTAAGTGATTTATACTTAAAGTGCTTAGGGCTGGGCGTGGTAGCACATGTCTATAATCCCAGCAGCTGGGGAGGTTGAGGCAGGAGGATCACGAGTTCAAACCCAACCTCCACATTTTAGCAAGGCTATAAGCAACCTAGTGAAACCCTGTCTCAAAATAAAAATAAAATAAATAAAAAGGGTTGGGGATGTGGCTCAGTGGTTAAGCACCCCTGGGTTCAATCTCTGGTACCAAAAATTAAAAAATAAAAAATAAAAATAAAGTGCTTAGGACAACATAAAGCAAGTGCTTATGCGAATGTAACTATTCTCATGCAATGCTACTACACTTCAGCTAACACAGAGAATTCAGTTTTGATAATTCCTAACAATACCCACTGGAAGTAAGTAGTGTATGTGAGTGATAGTTTAACCACTTAAGCTAGATTCTGAACTTGAGTATCTCCAGTTGCAAATCATAAGTAATGACAGCACTATCTATGTCAGAGTGGCTGTGTGAATCAAAAAGATATGTATAAAAATGCTTTATAATCTAGCAGGTAACATGAAGATGTAAAAGATTGTTATTAGTACTTTATTCAAACAGGGGTTAACGCTGTGGTTGCTATTAAGAGTGCTAGAAGACCTTGGCACCCTGTGCCTTGTGAATCATTTTGGAACACTTGGCCCTGATGCCTGCCCTTTAATCCTATGTACTGTAAGGGCTGAAGCACGGGTGGCACCAGAAAGGACAATTTGTGAGAAGAACCTCAGAACTGAGAATTCTAAGAAGAAATGTGTTATCACCATTATTTTTTTTTCATTTTTTATCATTATTTTTAACACAAATAAATCTTTGGAAAAAAAAAAAAAGAGTTCTAGAAGAAATGAGGACCAATAAGTCATGATTTTCCACAGAAACACTTCCGAAATCTGTTGGTAGGAGCTCTAGGTCTCCAAGTTTTCTATATGTGTCTGTATATAACATATGGATATAATAAAAATGCATATATGATATGTGTGTATATATACATATAATATATATCTTGCACAGTATGTATGTGTTGTGTATTTAACATATATAATTTAATATATATCGTATATGATTATATAATATGCACTTTACATATATATATATATATATATATATATATATAATTCTCTGAGAACTCAATTTTTTGTGAATTCACAAGAGTCCTCAGTGTTTTCCAGTATTATCTGAATGAAAATGATGCACAGTGCTGTTTGCCACATCGGTGTTGCAGAGATAAACTTGAGAAAAAAAATTACCTGAGCATTAAGATGATTGTGATTAATGGACGTATTTTGTTTTCTATAGTCAATGGCATGAGATTGAGTATGTTTTTTTCATAAAATGAGACAAATTACTTAATTTTATTCAGACTTGCATATTGCTGCCTTATCTCTTCTAAGATGTGTTGTCTTTAGATGTAAATCTATTCAAAGAGAAAAACATGCTCTTGTTGCAGGTTATTCAACATTTTATTTGACTCAGGGTCCATGGTGAGAGGGATGGAGGTTATTAAGAAACTTGCCCCTGAAATTACACATTATTTTATCAAACTAGATGAAACTTTCTCCTGAATTCTACTTAAGTTTTGTTTTTCTTTTGGTATTGGGAATTGAGCCAGGACCCTGAGCACGCTAAGCGAGTGCTCCACCACTAATCTATATCCCTAGCTCCTCTTGAATTCTTATTGTAATAAAACCTGCATTAGTCAGAATAAGCTAAATTATGCTACAGTAACAAATTTTCTCGAAAATCCAGTGACTTAATGTGAGGTTCTTGTTAGGGAGAAGCTGACAGAGGCAATGCCATTTTGAAACCTATCCTCCATCTTAGAAAAAATCACCCCATAGTAACTCTGACTCAGCCTGACCTAAACCCCAGACAATACTCCATCATTACCCAAGAGAGGAAATTGTTATCTGGGACTGAAATCTCAAGAAACACCTTGTTCAACATGGAACAGTGACCACCACAAAGAATGAAGCTGATGACCACAAGGGCCTTCCCTGACAAACCCTGAGCCATGGCCTAACCGCAAAAATTCCCCCCTCTGCAGATTTATCCTAAGTAAGCCTGTGTTGTTGAACCGCCTCTCCTCTCTCTCTTTATTTCCTTCATTCAGTTCTTTCCTTACAGTTCTATTTCTCATTTACATGTGAGCAGGAAGTTCTGTTCCACGTGGTTGTTCAGAACCCCACACCGACAGATGCTCTGACATCCTCCGCAATTCCCGTGTAAGGGAGAGAAAGAACTTAAAAAACACGAAGCCATTCTGCTTTGCTTTACCTATGAGTGGCACCGTTAATTCTATCCATAGACCCTTGATGATAACAAGTAACACGCGTTACCTAATGACAAAGGAACAAGAATATACGAAGAGCACAAAGATCTCCAGTGACTGATAAATGTTTCAGCCACCGTCCCCAGGCCCTGAAGGAACAATATGCTCTCAGTGACTCGAGTACCTTGAGTATCCTCACTCTTTGCCCAGGACCATGTAGTATAGAGGGAAGAACAGGGACTGTGGGGTCAGGCTGCTCCAGGTTTGACTCCCAGCTCCATCTCAGGCTCATTGTGCGACTTTGAATAAGTCATTCTGCTTCTCTAATCCTTAATATGCTCACCTGTAAAATGGAAATTTCGACACCCACCTTTTAGCCTTGTTGCAAAGATGAGAAATGATCTCTGCAAACCCTGTGACAAAGAGTGATACATGATGATTATCATCATCAGGAAGAGAAGCATCTATTTGAGGCAGCGATTCTCAGCTTCAGTTCTGCAACACCCCTAGATACTGCAAACTATCTCAAGAAGTGTCATAACATTTCCCAAAGACTCTCTGACCAAGGTTATTGTAAACTCCCTTTACTTACTTAAATAAATTCTCTATGGGTCATTAGAAGTAGAATTGATATGACATCATTCATAACTCCTGGCATATTGGCAAAGAGGTGAGGTTATTATGCAACCTTTGCTCCTTCTGTGATATCCCCTCCCCTACGTCAGCCCCCAGGCTTTAGATCAGCTTGGGTGTGAATTCCAGCTTAGTCACTGCCTTTATGTTAGTTAAGCATTCTGAGCCTAAGTGTCCTCATCTTCAAAGTTGGGACAATTCTGACTCCATCTTAGGGTTGTTTATGGGTTACAGTGATGTAGATAAAGTCCTTGGCACAGTATAACTAACTGAGTTAGTTTCTCATGATCATGCCTGAGCTCTGGGGGACAGGAGGCAATGAGGGAAAATCACAAGAGCAATTTCACAAAAATCTCCATGAGAGAATGAAAACCCAAGTGGACACTGGTTTATAACCTACCTGGTCAAGAAGGGCATGTGTGTCTAGGATTCTTCTACTCCTTGATATTCAGGACTAAAGCAAACAAATAACATGAACAAATTCTAAATTAGGAGAACTATGCATAAAATTCAGATTGCTGACTTCTCTTAAAGAATCATGTGGGACTGGGGAGATAGCTCAGTTGGTAGAGTACTTGCCTTGTAAGTACAAGGACCTGGGTTCAATTCCCAGCACCGCCAAAAAAAAAAAAAAAAAAGAAGAAGAAGAAGCATATGTGCAGTCAGGCACAGTGATGCATGCAGGTAACCCCAGCAACTCTGGAAGCTGAGACAGGAGGATTGCAAGTTTGAGGACAGCTTCAGCAACTAAATGAGACCCTAAACAACTTTGTGAGACCTTGTCTCAAAAAAAAAAAAAGACTGGGGACAGCTCAGTGGTAGAGCTTCCCTGGGTTCAATCCCCAGTACCACCAAAAAACCCAAAAAACTTGATAAACAAGTTCAATAAAAAAATAGGGGGGTCTGAGAGAGATAGTTCATTGGCAGAGAACTTGCCTAACTTGCTTGAGGCCTTGGGTTTGATCCTCAGCATCAGAATAAAAGAAAAAACTTGGGGCCCCAAAAGGAGAAAATAAATAAATAAATAAAAGGAGTCCTTATTAGTGGAACGATTGAGAGAGGGGCCACTGGTCTTGTCACTCCTCCCCTGGGACTTGTCCTATGGTCAAAACCAGAAGCATGAGTGTTGGAATTTCAGGTACTTCAAAGTGGGTAGAGACACACTGGAGAAAGCCCGTAGGGTCCTCCTCTTTTGAGTTCTGGAATTTCATGTCCTTCTAAGGCAGGCTCACTTTTGATTTTAACAATAGATTAAGTTTTTAATACAAGCTCTGTTTTTTCTAAACTGAAAGGCAAAACGAAAAGTAATGATCATTTACGATATTCTGCTCTGTTAAAACTAGTTAATGTTCCTTGTCAGTGCCAATGTACAAGGCCACTGGATTTTATACAGGTGAAGAAACTCTTTACTGATGACCTGTAATTTCAAGGATTGTTACATGATCTAGAACAAAGCTGATTCATAATTCTGCTAGGTGGGGCAAAGGTATTACATTTTCTGTCTTTCTTGCCAAGTCCTGCCTGCATTTGACTAAACTATGTGGAAATCTTTGGAGAATCTTAAGATTGTCAAGCTGATGTGTCCTTTAAGTCTCTCCTAATCCAACCTCTTCATTTTCTAAAGGTCCAATGGAGGGAAAAGGACTTGCACAAGACAGCAAAGACTGGAACTCTGGTTTCCTGATTCCAAGTCCATTTTGATATGTAAAATTTTCTATTTCCCTTTTCCTTCTAAACTATACCAAACTGTTATTGCTTTAGATCTTTCTTTTTCTTCTTCTTCTTTACAGCCTCCAGGCTTCTACTAAGTCATCTAAGCTTTCAGATTTTTTACAATCCTCCCACTTTATCTTTACAGCAGTTTCACAGGGCTTCCAGATTTTATTTTGAGAAATCCCAAGGAGGGATATGATCTTGAGGTTTCCCCACAAAACCCTGCCCGGGTCTCCAGGAAGACATAGCAATCTGTAAACCATAGTCTCTCTGTCCAATCCATGCTGAAGTTTCCAAGGAAGCAAAGGGAGCCTAACAAGATTGTGTCTGTTCTTTTTAGAAACAAGTCTGTTGAGATTTCATATATTCTGCTCATTTCTTCTTTTTGATTCTATGTCAGTAAGAGCCTTTTTACCACTTGCCTGACAGTGGATCTCCCCACTCCATCTCTTCTCTCTCACTGTGGCACATTTAGCTACTGCAACATTAGATGAAAACAATTTTTTTTTCAGGCTCGGGTGTAGCTTAGTAGTAGGGCACTTGCCTAGCATATGTGCATATGTGAGGCCTTGGGTGTGATCCTCAATTTCTGAAAAAATAATTTTTAAAATAATAATAATAACTATTATTATTATTGTCTAAGGTAGAGGTGGAGCACAGCAAAGATACCAAAGGTGATTCTGGCTAGCACTGCCTCTTCCTCAGTTCAAGTCAGTTGTGTGGGAAAGAGAAGCATAGATTCTTATGAAGAGAGGATGAGGGTGGTATTATAAGCAAGCTGCAACTTGAAGTTGATATATATGAGAAAAGTACAGGCTGATTCATAATTAATACCTAGATCTATGCAAAGGACCATGGAAAAAGAATCAAAGGATGCTTAAAACACACTGGTCAGCTCCCACCCTTGCTCTTCACACATTCATTTCCATGTAGAACTGATCAATTTTGTGACCATGTCAGCCATGGTGATATGAGAAAAATAAGAACATATGCTGAATTTTTCATAAGACTAAATGTATTCCATTTAAAGGACTGTCTTAAATATTGAGATTATAGTCTTCTTTCTTTAGTCCTAAGACATTTCTTTTATGAAATGACAGTGAAAATAGGTGATAAATAGGGAAGCATTTTTTATGTGTTTCCCTAGAAATTTAAAAAAAAAAATTGATCACTCTGTGTTGTTCCCTCATATTTATTTTTATTTTTTGGTAATTGGACTGATTTGGGGACTCCAAATGTCTGTTGATATCCTACATGAAAAAATACAAATCAAATGGTAAATGGTTATCAATCTAATTAGAACAAATCTTAATTAATTCACATATACTTAAAGGAGAAAACTTAATGAAATCTTTCTTTTCATTCTGAACAGCTCTCTCCATAAAATTGTTCCATAAGTATATCAAGTTAGTCATAACAACTACTGTTAAGTGATTAATGAAACATTTCATCATAACCTCTGACAATATGACAGGAGTGAATTTAATAATAGCAATAAATACAGATGGGACTACATAAATTGAGGAGGTCCTGATGCACAACTTTTCCTTTTAGATGGCATCTCAGCTTTCTCATCTGAAATAAACCAAGAAATTAATTATAACGATCTTAGTGATATGAAAAAAAAAATTCAAAACAAAATCTATCCTCTCCAATGGATGCTTTTGTTCTTGTTACCCCATATGCACTCCACATATGTGAAGCCAACAGACTAAAGGAAAGCTCCAAAGAGAAGGCAGTAGTTAAGATGAGGATTGTGGCTCCTGACCTGGTTGTGAAGTACTATAGCAGTGACTTCCCTTAGGGCAGGTTCTCTCAGTCATTTGCTTTGTGTGGCAATGCAGTTGCAAAAGCATTGGCCAAACTTGCTTAGAGAGTAGGCGTAAGACACAAAGGTGTTCTTGGTTCTAGGCAGCCTTCCAATTTGTCTTACTGTAAACTGGTGGCAGATTTTCTTGCACCTTCTATTCCCCTCTGAACCTTTTCATCTTCGTGTACCACCCATCTCTGGAGGAGTTTTGCCTGAAATGGGTTTAATGATGCACTACTGCTGCCCACTGCTTGTGGAAATGGACCCTGTTCAGAGTACTTACAGAGCTGTTTCTGTGTGAGGGTCTTTCTCTTTTATGCAGAGCTAAAAGCAAACACAACAAGAGCAATGGGTTTCCCTGTTTTTCTGAGGCCTACAGATAAACATTTTGAATACATCAAGAAATTTTAGGGGCAGATGCTGTGGAAATACAGCCACCTCTGCACTGGCTGAGGTCTCATTTCTTTGACCACCTAAATAGTTTTTATTGAATTTCAAAATGATGCAACTCTTAATCAGGATGCTTTCAGGATCCCTAGATAGCTGGGCATTTCTTTTTTATATATCTATATATGGGAAAAATTGCTTTTGGATTGTTACAAAGCGTGGGGTGAATTTCTTCTTGGGAGACATTGTTGCCCTGAATAACACTTAGTTATTTGTTGCAAGGAGGATGCCCCTTGTTGACTGGTGAGTTCAGTTGAGGGCATCCTGGTCTTTCTTTAGAGGCTTTCTGCCCTATCAGCTCTCCTTTGGCACTGAATTAACTGGCAGAGTCAAATGTGTGCATTAACCTATGCATGCACGTACTCTGAATCATGCTAAGCAATGAGGTTAACCATTTGACAATTCAAACCCCAGCCCACTCCAGCTGGAGCATGTGACTGTACTCAAGAGGTAAGCATGCAGATTTCTGAATCCAGAGCAGATGTTCCTCCTTGTGTTTATTTATTGTACCTCAGACACCATAGCAACAATAAAGGGAAATTTAAAAGGAAGAAAAATCAACTCAAAATCTCCTACCATATTCCATACCCCTAACACCACAGCTATTTTTCATTCAGACCTTGTCTGTATGTATTTCTATTCTTTGTGAAGAAATATTCATAATATATATGCAATGTTTGTTTCTTTGAGCAACTTCATTTTATTTATTTTTTTATTTTCTTACTTTTTTTTTTTAGTTGTAGGTGGACACAATACCTTTATTTTATTTATTTATATGTGATGCTGAGGATCAAACCCAGTGCCCCACACGTGCTAGGCAAGCACTCTACCATTGAACCACAACCTCAGCCCTCAAGTTATTTTTATAGCCAGTTTTCTGTCATTATTTAGATGACTTTTTGTGGGGGTGTGTGATGCCGGGGATCAAATCCAGGGTCTCATGTATACAGGGCAACCACTCTACCACTGAGTTACACCCCAACCCTTTAGATGACTTGCTGCCTCATAACTCAGAATACTTACATACCTTCATGATTCTTTGTCGTCTAGCAAGCAGTCCAAAGCACAGTGTCAGAAAGACCACAACACATGCAGCAATAATGGGTTCTATTGGTACCACCACAGCTTTATCTGCCGGAAATGCAAACACAGGGAAGAAAAATGAACAATTATATGCTTCTAATTTATGTGCTTTTAATATGTATGGTCCCAGCCATTGTATCTTGCATTTTACATATATCATCTTCTTAATTAAATCTTCCCAACAATGCCAAAAGGTAGATATGTTCCATTTTACAGACAAGGAAGTAAGGGCTTTGAGAGATCAGGTCCAAAGTCACAGAACCAATAAATGACAGAAGCAGGTTTTTTAATCCATTCCTTTATGAAAGAGCAATTTATTATAATATAAATAGCTCCCCCAAAGCAAGCAGTTAGACCACTTTGTGCTTTCTTCATCCACAATTTCTGTTCCAAAGTAGAAGTAGGCAGAAGTCAATGATTTTTCCTACCTTTGAAAAAAACCCCCAAAATATTAGAAGGTATCTCAGAGGGGGAAAGTAGGGGAAGAAGTCTTTGAGAGCAAGAAGATAAAGGGTGGAGAGCTTTCTGGACAAGGAAGGAGAGAGAAGTCTATGGGCCGTGGGAGCACCAGGGACAATTATATGTGTACTGTGAAAGTACTCTAAACAGGTGATAAGACATTATAGAAAGTAACTGCATGGTGCCTCTAGGGAAATAGAACTCTAAGCCTTTCCAACTTTAGCCAAGAATCTCCCCCCCACACCTCTCTCAGGCCCTCCATAGCTTTTTAAAAAGCATGTGAGGGACTGGCATTGTGGCTCAGTGGTAGAGCCCTTGCCTAGCATGTGTGAGGCACTGGGTGTGATCCTCAGCACCATATAACATAAACAAATAAAGGTTAATTGACAAATAAAAACTATTAAAAATAAATAAATAAATAAAAAGCATGTAAGGACAGTGTCTACTAACTTGAACCAAGAAGAGATCAGCAGCAACTGCAACAGCTTGGAGGAGCTTTATCTTACTAAGGAGCTTTATCTTACTAAGGACCCCTCTATTTTGGTGGCAAGGAAAGATATCAAAACAAAGGGGAAGCAAAGATGGGATGATTAGGAAATCAGAATTCAGTCACAGGTTGGAATATTATCTAAGCCCTTGGAAGGCACAGAGTTATTTCTCTCATCAGACAGGCATGATGCCTGTATTTGAAAGCCTGGAGGTGGGGTGGGGGATAAAGAATTGTCTCCAAAATACAAAAAGAAAACATCAAAATTATTAAATGTTTGAATATCTATAAAATGTAACCCTGTGTTAACTATAATCCAACAGTTAAATATTAATGTTTCAACTTGAGAATGAAATTAATAACTTATTTATAACAAAATTCAAAAGGTACATAAGTTATAAAGCTCCTTTCAAAATGTTTACAGCAAAAAATACACTTAATGTGCCTTGTTTTAATATGTTTGATATGAGAGGGGAATGAAATGCTTCAAAGTGGAAGCATTTAGGATCAAAACAAAGGTTTCTTTTTCTTTCTTTCTTTTTTCTTTTTTCTTTTTTTGTACCACAGATTGAACCCAGGGGTACTTAACCACTAAGACACATTCCTGGCCCTTTTTATTTTTTATTTTGAGACAGGGTCTCACTAAATTGCTAAGGTCTTCACTACGTTGCTGAGGCTGGCCTTGAACTTTCAAACCTCCTGCCTCAGCCTCCCAAGCCACTGGGATTACAGGTGTGCACCACCATGCCTGGCAACAAAGGTTTTTAAGTGACTTTATCCAAGTCCCTGAATTCCAGTGCCACCCAAGGAAGGGAATGGGCTCCAATTGTGGCTTAGATAAAATTTGAGGAATAAAAAAATAGAATATGCTATTTATTGTACAATTGAGTTTGTGAATTGAAGCGTAATCAGCAAATATTTACTGAGTGACCTATGTGCATTAGGTGCTAGACTTAGCCCTGAGAAAGAAAGGAGCAGACATGGAAGGTTCCTGACTCCATGGTGCTTATATTTTAATGAGGGAAACAGACATTAGACAAATGAAAACTACAGACTGAGGTAAGTATTATAAGAGAAATAGGGTCATGAGAGCATACCAAGGGAGAAAGGGAGGAGGAGGGGAAGAGGCAACTTTAGATGAATCTAATCTCAAGGTCCAAACCCTATGTGCCTCAAGACACGAAATAGAGTTTATTCCCCCATAAATGTATAACACACTCATCAATTGCCTTTTAATTATTTTCTTCCTATTATTTGTCCAGATCCTATGCAGAATAATTTTAGTGGAGCAAATGGATTAAGTATCCTTCACTTCTGCCCTCTCTTAGCTGTTCCTAAAATTTTTGTTCCTAAAAATTATTCTCATAAAGGTGTGGGTCTTACCAACCCTCTGGAGAAACTGTGTTCAATAGGCCTTCTTCTGGAGCCTGCTCTGGGACTCACTAAGGAGCTTTATCTTACTAAGGACCCCTCTACTTTGGTGGCAAGGAAAGATATCAAAACAAAGGGGAAGCAAAGATGGGATGATTAGGAAATCAGAATTCGGTCACAGGTTGGAATATTTTTTTACCAGGATGAATAAAATGAAGCCATGTGTGACAGCTTTCATTCCACAAACAAGCTGAAAACTATCTGAGCCATTGGCTCACTTTGGAGTCTACGTTTCTGTTGGAAGTGACTTTGACAAACATAACGGCACCTCTCCTCTTGTCCTGTTTTTATGCTCTCATTTGTAACCAGATTTGGTATCTCCACCTCCTTCCTTCATTGTGGTAAAATAATTTTGGCAGATGGGCTCAAGAAAACTTCATGATGCTGGGCATGGTGGCACATGCCTGTAATTCCAGATACTTGGGAGCTTCAGGCAGGAGGATCCCAAATTCAAGGCCAGTCTGGGCAATTTATGATACCTTGTCTCAAAAATATAAAAATTAAAGAAAAAAGGGCTGAGAATGGAGTTCAGCAGGAAAAGTGCTTGCCTAACATGTGGAAGGCCCTGGATTCGATCGCCAGCACCACACACACGCATAGCTCTGTGATGTCATTTCTAGCTTTGCATGGCTTCATTTAGAAACTACCCCACTGAGCAATGAAGCTGGGAGAGCCTTATGGAAAACTTGGCACTGAGCCTCAGCACCAGCAGCAGAGCGCTTATGTTATAAAGGCAGCCAACAGTCAGGGAAGTAACGAAGCAAGAAGAAATAAGAAAAACAAGTTGGTTTGGAAGAGCTCCACCCAAAACAAGTTTCTGCCCACCCGAAAGGCAATTTGCTGATTGCCACACAAGCTGTATGAGATTCCCCCCCACACCCCGCCTGTGGCATAGAACAATTACAATTTCTTTTTAGCTGAAAGGAATGGTATAATTTCCCAGCCCCCAAGTGTGGTCTTACAGTCAGTTAGAATGACATGGCATGAGGCATACTACTGTGCTTATGGGAACCTGGGGAAGGTAAAATGCCACAAATTTCAAGGTGATGTCCCTTCTACTGTTTCTATCTATAGGTACTTAGTATCTATAGATATTGTATCTGTAGGTACTTAGATTATTTGTGAGATTGGTTTTTAAAGCAAGTAGTGCCTAGTAATTTGTTCTGCAGGACAAATTACTGAACAGTCACAATGATGGGAAGTCAACCAACAGCAATTCTTCCCATCAGCCACTCTGTTCATGTCCTGACTACCCCTACTGGGCGGGAAGAGGAAAGAATACATCAGTACTGGGTACATCAATCCATCATTTTTGGCAGGGGTTCAGTTGGCTTCCTGGACACTGGCAACAGTAGCATGAGTAGGTACAGGGAAGCAAATGACAAAGTGAATAATGTTCTAACAAGATATAGGAGCCTCAGCTTGTTTGGCTGCTTCCTGCATACTGGCCTGAGACCAGAGAATGCGTGCATGAGCATTTTCTGCATCTGCTACACCAGGTATCTCGCCTTTCTCTTTTGGTCTGAGCAAAAAAGTGAGGAGGGAAAAAAAAACTTAGATCTTCATTGTTCTCTGTTATTGCAGAGGTGATAAACCTGGGTAGATATAGCCGGATATAGTGGCGCAAGCCTGTAATCCCAGCAGCTTAGGAGGCTGAGGCAGGAGGATGGCAAGTTCAAAGCAACCCTCAGCAAAAACGAGACACTAAGCAACTCAGTGAGATCCTGTCTCCAAATAAAATACAAAACAAGGTTGGTGATATGGCTCAGTGGTTAGTGCCCCTGAGTTCAATTCTTGGTACCAAAACAAAACAAACAAAAAACAATCAGAATTGCTTCCTACATTTGGTTCTAGCAAAAGACCTTTGCTCAAAAGGTAGCATTTGCTATGGAAGGGCATAATTCCCTTAAAAGAACTGACTAGAATTCTTAATGGGAAATTCCCTGGGTGGGGATAATTCTCCAAAAAAAATCTAGATTCTAGTACAAGTGTCATCGTTTGTTGTCACCAAAAATATTTACTGAGCCTCTATTATGAGTTTTTCACCATGCTGGATATTACTTAAAAAGAGAGTTACCTTTAACAATCAGGTGAAAGTCCAAGGTTTCCACTTTCAGAGGTGAATTTGCAATACAATTGTAGGTTCCATTGTCAGATTTCTGGACTTTAGTGATTGACAGTTGAATAGACTCACTTGTCTGTTGGATTTGGTGATGGTTTTTCTCTAAAGTGAGAAAGTTATTGTTTTTATACCACATCATCTGAGCCTGGGGGTTGGATTTCACATTGCAAACCAACTTCACATTGCTGTCTTCCTCAACTGTTTGGAACTCAGTTCCGCTTAGGAGGGGAGGAACTGCAAGATTCAAGCATATAAGTTTAATTAGAACATAAGCAGCAGTTTACCCATGTTCAAGGTCTTCCTTCAGTCTTTCTTATGTAGTCATTCACTCATTTGCCAAGAATTTATTCAGTACCTGCTTTGTGCTCAGCATGGGCTAGGAAATAAAGATACAATGGTAAATAACACACTTAGTTCTAAATCTCATAGAACATTTATTGTGGAGAAGACAAACAATGAAACAGTATATGATTCTAAACATCCTTGTATATGATATTGAATCTGTGCCAACTAGACAATTTGTAACAACTCAAGAGTATAAAACTTGGGTCTGCTCTCCGAGGGTAAATATAATAAACTAAGTTGTGCTAGAGTTGCCTAAAACAGTGTAATACTAAGAAGGCAGGCATTAGCATTAGCTCTAATTCCATCTACACCACTTACTTCTGACTTTGAGATAGTTCTTCAACTATTAAGGTCTTGGTTTCCTCATCTAAGAAAAATGGGATGATAATACCTACCTCATGAGTTGTTGTGAAGGTTAAATGAGATAATCCTTGTAAAGAATTTATGGTAGTGCTAGCTACTATTATTACTGTAGTGGTGGTAGTTCTGAAGGCTACCTGCACCCTCTTATTTTTGCATTTTATCTAGCTATATATTTCCTGGCTAAATATATATATATATATGTAGATATATAAATTTGTACCAAGGATTGAATCCAGGGGCACTTAACCATTGAACCATATCTTCAACCCTTTGTACATTTCATTTTGAGACAGGGACTCATTAAGTTGCTTAGAGCCTTACTAAGTTGCTGAGGCTGGCTTTGAACTTGCAATCCTCCTGCCTCAACCTCCCAAACTGCTGGGATTACAGGTATGCTCCACTATGCCTGACTATGGCCACATATTTTCCAATGCATATTTGCATTTCCTTAGTGATCCTCTAGAGAAAAATGCCCTCCTCCTAGGACTGGGGAGATAGCTCAGTTAGTATAGTGCTTGCCTTGCAAGCACAAGGCCCCGGGTTCAATCCCCAGCACCGCAAAAAAAAAAAAAAGAAAAAAAAAAAAAATGCCCTCTTCCCGGAAGGTGTTCTGATCCTAGCAACTCTGGCATTGATGGGAGGTTAGTAGGCCCTCTCATCCCTCCATGCGTTACTCCTTACTCCCTTCATAAGAACAGCTATAGAACCATAGATGGTCAAACACATTTACTGAATCTTTCACAGATAATTCCAATCCATCAAACCCTCCACCAAAGTTTTCCAACATCTAAGGGGAGAAACAGCTGAGCTGACTTCCCCTCTTCTCTGTGTCCCTTGCATTTTCTGGCAAAGGTGCAGAAGATTAGTAAAATGGTTAAAGAGTGGGCAGTAGGAAGGAGGTAGACATGGAGGAGAAAAAAGGAGCTTGTATAATCTGCACACTGAATAATTAGACCCTGAGTAGGCTGCACTATTAATAACTTTCTCAGAAGAATGACATTTTGTTGCTCTTTGGAATGAGCTTGAATTCTGTATCCATATCCAACAAGGATGTTATATGGTATTCAGATATGTAGGAAGCTGCTGGAATAGTGAACATATCTACCAAATAGAAAAGTTTCATTTGTGGACAAATCCTATTGGTTATTTCTTTTAACGTAGCTATTTAAGCCTAATATTTAAGTATGTCAGTTATACAGGAATATTCCCTTTTAAAAAAAATCAGTGCATTTCAAATAAACCTAAGACCCTCTTCGACCCTGGTCTGTCATTTTCTGACTCCCCAGGGATATCCACTGCTATGAATTTGGAATAAATCCTTTCAGATCTTTTTTTAAAAAATCGTTTTCTATATATATAGTGTATCCATAGGAGAAAAAATGTATTTTTAGGAACATGGGAAACATTTATGTAAAGTACTTAATTCTCTTAATAACTTGCATGTTTTTGAGATACCACAATGAATCACAAACAGAAAAACTAGCTTACTGCTTTTAGAGTGCTGTAGTATAAAATAGGACTACTTCAGTTTGGTGGGCATTAGATGGTTTCATTTAAAAATGGTAAACAATGCTACAATAAGTATCTTTACACACATCTTTGTATGCACATGTACATGCTTTTCTCCATGGTTAATATCTAAAAGGAGAAATGCTATATCACAGGGTAGGCATACTTTAAATTTTGATAGATAGTACAAAAGAGGTAGTCTCAATTTATACCTTGTGCAATAATAGCAAATGAAAGAAGCTATTTTTTTATACCTTTCTCCAAAGAGCATATCATTCAGGCTCCATTCAGTTACTTTTTATTTTTATTTTTATTTTTATTTTTAATTTTTGGTTCTAGAGATTGAACCCAGGGGCCTCACATATGCTGAGCACTTACTTTACCACTGTGCTACACCCAGCTCCCACTTGCTCTGCTATTTACAACAATAATAATACTTCCTTTAGATAGTACATAATATTCTTCTCACATTTATAAACTCATTTTGGTTTATTGGTTGATTAGTATGTGTCAATTATTGTCACTATGAATCATTGACCAATTGGTTACATATATGTGTATATATGTGTGTAGCCACAGTATTTAGAAGATTGTTATAAAGATGATTTTAAAAGTGATTTGAAGGGCTGGAGTCTTCGCTTAGTGGTAGATTGCTTGTCTGGCATGTGTGAGGCCCCGGGTTTAATACTCTTGCACCACATATAAATAAATAAAATTGAACAAAAGATCAATTGCCAATTAAAACATTTTTTAAAAAGCAATTCCAGGCTGGAAAACTAAAGGCAATTTCTTTAAACCACCAAATCATATTATTGGCGTTGTTGCCATGTCTCCCTTAAGGAGGTACCATGGGGAAAGACTAAATTAGGAGCCTGGGGATTCATTTCTGTTCTCAGTGCCAACTATGATTTGGGACTCCAGTTCAGGCCTGTTTTCTCATCTGTCAGTTCATAAGGCTGAATTACAAAACCACCAATGTCCTCTGGTAGTCTTGGCTTCTTTATCAAAGTTGCCAAGAGATAGCTTGCTAAAAATTACATTTTATTGCCATGAGTGAGGCTGTGAGTTTGATCCCCCCACCACCACCACCAGAAAAATAAAATCACATCTTATCAATTCTTTGAAAATAAAAAACAAAGTTCCTTTGCTGGGGAACCTGCAAATGATTCACTCAGGAAACTCAAACTGCAGGATGTCAGGATTTTCCAGAGCTGTTACTCAGCATTTTCTCCACTCATGTATTTTGGTAGCAAGGACATCAAATTTTCACAGAAAAGTTAGTTGAGCTCATTGGATTAAGTAAACTTGACTTTTATTACAATGTTGCAAGTTGAGAGCTCTTTCTACCAAATCTTACCACATGCCACCCCACACCATTGTTCTACTCTACATGGTCCTTCACCATCCCAACCACACCTCCCTTGTTTAGAACCTTGTTTAGCTTTCCACCCATACAACACATATAAGCACCTATGTAGTATCATTGGATGGTCCCCTAAATTTTGTATATAGTTCCAACAATGGGGTATCTGAAACTCAACCATTGAAGAGCTTCGCATTTTTTGGTTTTGTTTTGCAGTGCTGGGGATAGAACCTAGTGCTTTGCACATGTTAGGCAAACACTATAACTGAGCTGTGTAAGGTAATATTAAATGATCCCAGTAAAGATATTTCTAAACACAATACAAAAGCTAAAAACCACCAAAGAAAGGATTGGTAATTTTAAACATAATGTAAAAATGTTCAACATGACCAAAAAAAAGCTATAAAAAATTCAAAAATATATAGGAGCCGGGCATGGTGTCGCATGCCTATAATCCCAATGACTCAGGAGGCTGAGACAGGAGAATCCCAAGTTTGAGACCAGCCTCAGCAATTTAGCAAGACTCTCTCTAAAATAAAAAATAAAAATAAAAAAGGAGACATACAATTAAAAAAGGGGGATATAACTCAGTGGTAGAGCACTCCAGCTTCAAACCCCAGTATCAAATAAATAAATAGGAACACTGCTTACCATCCAAATTTGCAAAGGCCAATTTCCCTTAATTTTTAAAGTTGTTATAAAAATGAATGAGAAAGAGTGCAAATATTCCAATAGAAAAATAGGTAAAGGACATGAGCAGGCATTTCACAGAAAAGAAACACAAATAGCCAATACATTTATGAAAAGGAGAGTACCCTAATTCTTAATTGAAAAAATAAAAGGAAAAATTCAAAGGAGACCAGCAGATACTCAGTGCTGGTGAGTGTGTGGGGAAGTAGGCACTCTTATGCTTTGTTGTGGGGGCATTAATGGGATCATTTGGCAAAATCAAGACCTAGATTTCAACTACCATTTAATGTAGCACAGACATTCAGATTGATTATCTTTTCCCTTCACTCACAAATAACATTCAGCACCACTGAGACAGACACTGTCTGATCCCTCTGCAGCTTGCAGGTAAAGTTGACTCCATTGTCATTTTCACTGATGGAGGAGACACAGACAGAACTGGAGTTGATATTGTTTCCAGGTTTCAAGTCCACTCTCCCATCTTCTCGGTACCAGAGAAGTTCTTCGTCTCTTGTGTGGTTTTGAACAGCACACTCCAGAGATGCTTGGACGCCACGTTGAGAATCCAGAATATAGTTCTCAGTTTTACCATTCACAGTTAAAACAGAACTACCTGGGAATATAGGAAGAAATATATTAAGATATGCTGAGTGAACCACCGAGAATATTCATCAATAGGGGAATGTTACATTAGTGCAACAAAATGTATTCTCAGCAATTAAAAATGGTCCTATGATCTATATGACTTTACAAGGAAATGCATTCATAATATTATTAATTTTAAAAGAAAATGATTAAAACTGGTGGTCACCAAATTTTGATCCACAATGAAATCACCTGCAGCTTTTTTTTTTTTTTTTTTTTTTTTTTTTGTGGTACTTGGAATACAACCCAGGGCTTCACACATGCTAGGCAAGTACCCTGCCACTGAGCTACATACCCAATCCCTTTAATTTTTTTTTTTTTTTTTTTTTACTTTAAGACAGAGTCTTGCTAAATTACCCAAACTGGCCTTGAACTTGCCTCCTTTCTCAGCCTCTAGTCACTGGGATTACAGGCATGCATCACCATGCCTGACTCACCGGAGATCTTTTATAAAGTCCTGATGCCATGCTCTCATCACCAGACAGCCAACTGATTGACATGAGTGCAGATTGGACATTGAACTTTTCATTTTTATTTTTTTATTTAATTTTTTACTTTTAAAAAATAAACATTTTTTCCAGATTTTTTATTTATGCATTATAATTATACATAATAATGGGATTCATTGTTACATATTTATACATGCATACAATGTAACAATATTAATTTGGTCAATTTGATTCACCAGGCATTGGGCTCTTTTGAAGCCCCCCAGGTAATTCTAATGTGCTGTGACATTTGAGAATCACTGGGTCAGAAACTAGAATGTGCAGAATAATCCCAGAATGATCCTATATGCATATATATGTATATATAAATAAATATAAACATATTATGTGTGTATATGTAATCTATATGTTTATGAGGAAAAGACTTGGGAAGAAATCTTACATACATTGACTAGGATTTTTAAAAGTAAAGAAAAATTAGAGAAGTACTTAACAGACTTAATTCGTTTAATTTAGGAGTTAGAAGTAGGAAAGTAAGGGAGCAGAAATGGGGAAATAGAAAGGAAAAAGCACTATAGCAAAGTGGGAAATTATTTAAGGCATAACGTTAGGCGAAAAGGCAGAATATGCATTAAATCTCTGACAATTACTGCAAGTGTATCAAAAATTGAATATGCATAGGGGCAGAAAATGACTTGAAACTGCTTTTCTGATCAGATGACTGGATTATAAACAAATTTGGTTCTGCATTTCTGATGTTTTGACACTATTTTGGCAGTGTAGTTAAATAAAAAGATGTCTAAATAGCAATGATTTGTGGGATAGACAACTTTTTCTGGGGTGGGTGACCAGGATATATAGCTGTTTGGTTTTTTCCCCAGCTCTAATTTTTCGAAATCCTTACATTACATAGCAATGTATGTGAATTTTGGTCTTTATTTTTCCTGGTTCAGAACAAATAACAAAAGTTAGAACTTTAGCTGCCATAATTCTGCACCCCCCATAATATATGCTAATATATTCTGTAAATATTAACTTGTCCTTTTTATTTTAGATTGAATCCAGGGTCTCAAGCATGCAGGGCAAGCATTCTACCACTGAGTTAAAGCCCCCACCCCAATTTGTCTTTTATAAAGCACAAACCTTGGGCTGGGGTTGTACTCACTGGTAGAACCCTTGCCTAGCACCTGTGAGGCATTGGGTTTGATCCTCCTCATCACATAAAAAATAAACAAATAAAATAAAAGGTATTGTGTCCATCTACAACTAAAAAATATTAAAAATGTTTTTAAAAAGCACAAGGCTTTGGTAAAAATAATGGAATTGTGGCCTACTATTTTCTAAAAAATTTAAGACATCAAAATGCTGAATGGTTACCCCTTGATAATGGGTCTTCAAGGGATTTTTACTTGTTTTTTTTGGGGGGGGGGCAATGCTAGGGATTGAATTCATGACATTGAACATGCTAGGCAAGTGCTCTACCACTGAGCTACATTTGAAGCCCTTCTTTATTCTTTCATAGAGTACCTAATTTATTTTTAGTTTTTTGGTGTTTGGAATTGAAGCCAGGGTCATACACATACTAAGTACTATGCCTGAGTCCCTTGCCTAATTTCTATTACCATGATTATGTATTGCTTTTAAAATTCAGAGACAGGAGAAGCTACTTCCAGTTGCGGAGGTGGGAGAAAATTGCAGGAAAGGTTCTCCTGTAAGTAGTATGTTCAAATAATGAGAGGATTGTTTTGGATAAGATTAGTATTGAAATGCATTAAAATGTAGGAAGAGTTCAGCAGCAACTCTGCAGAGAATTAGGTACTGTATCACCCTATCTTGTACTATCAAAACCACAAAAACAATATTTTTCCACTTAGTTTTTTATTATGTTATCAGACATTTATACTAAGTCATACCAACTGTGTACATTTCAAATTGGAATTCAAATACGTACCCAATGCCCATCCATCACGTTTTTAATCTGAAATTTTTCTTTATCTAAAAAGAGGCCAAAGAGAATATTAACTTACTTGTCGTCTCTCGTGGCAAAAATAAAATTGTGAGGAGTAATATGTACTCTTGCGTTAGACGGCTGCTCTTCTGTGCCATCCTTAATGAATTGAAGTCAGATCTGCTGTGGGAAAAGAATGCAGTTGGTTCTGTACTTTGGTCTACAATGAGTTTATGAACCTTCTTCCTGTCTATGAGGCATTTAAAATAGAGTACCAGATGAGTCATCCCAGTTATAACGGTACTACTTCTAGTTTTTAATTAAACAATTCTGTTCTGATTAAGTTCAAAGTACTTTTAGTATTAAGGAAAAAAAAATTTTTTTTCAGGCGACCAAAAGAAAAATACAAAGAAATAGGCTATAAGATATGGAGCATCCCTGGCGGAAAATAAAACCAGTCTTCCCTAGAGAAATTGACAGAACATCCTCTTAACAGAAAGAGAAAAGAAATTTGCTTCATTCTCAGATGGTCCTTACTAAACAAAGTAACTTGTTTTGAAAGACTTTCTTGGGTCATCTTTGGTCATTTTGTTCTCTGGTCATAGGGAGTTTTTCTTTTGTTTTGTTTTTGTTTTTCTTTTTGGTACCAGGGATTGAACCCAGGGGCACTTAATCACCGAGTTGCATCCCCAGCCCTTTTTATTTTGTATTTTTATTTATTTATTTAGTACCGGGAATTGAATTCAGGTGTGCTTAACCACTGAACCACATCCCCAGTCCCTTTTTTTTATTTTATTTTTAAATATTGAGACAAGGCCTTAAGTTGCTCAGGGACTCACTAAGTTGCTGAGGATGCCTTTGAACTTGGGACTCTCCTGCCTCAGCCTCCCGAACCAACTATGTGTGGTCAGAAAGGACTCAATTAAAAAATAGCCTCTAGTTTTAAATGATGTTAATGCCTTTGCAACTCCCCTCTTAATACTTTTCCTTCTTAACCCAGAATGGACCAAAATTAATAAGTAATCAAGGCATCCTTTTTCCCTTCTGTGCATTTGCTCCTGCATCCTTCTTCCTAAAACATTCTCTTCTTCCATCTGAGAAAAATGTTTCCATTACTTCAATAGTATACTAGGGATGTAGTTCAGTAGTAAAGCACTTGCCTAGCACATGCAAGGCCCTGAGTTAATCCCCAGCACTCAAAAAGAGAGAGTAAGAAAAGAAAGAAAGATTACTACTTTAAGTATAGTAGAAACACATAGGGAAGGCCTTCCATGCAGTGGACACCGTGCTAAACACTTCACATACATTCCTTCAATCCCAATTGAGTCCACAACCACCACCATCTTGAAGTAGTTTCTAAAGGTATAAAGACATGATGCATTTTTTTCAAGATTCCCCAAAATAATAAATGTCAAAGTCAAGATTCAAACCCAGGACTCCCAAGACCATACTCTTAACCACCCTCATGCCTAGATTAATATTCTCTTCCTTTAAAAGATACTGTTAATCCTTTTCAATCTCTGGCTATTCCATTGACTTAACAATTTACAGAGTTTTGTCCCCTTAACCTAAGTATTAGCTGTCAAAAACTGGAAAGTGGGGCTGGGGAGATAGCTCAGTCGGTAGAGTGCTTGCCTTGCAAGCACAAGGCCCTGGGTTCGATCCCCAGCACCCAAAAAAAAAAAAAAAAAAAAAAAAACTGGAAAGTACCTAGGACTACTTTGGGTATAATAGATCCTCCCTGACCCAGGCCTGTCGTGACAGGAGCAAGTTTTATCCCTGCCAGGCTCACCGCTTCTGGTTGGCAGGCCTGTATAAATCTTTTAATAATAAGATGTGATTAGTACTAATATTGAATCTTTTGTAATTTTAATATTTTGCCAAATATATTTTTATCATACTGTTGTAATAGTGATGATTTCAGAATTTGGTCATTAATAGAGTTTTTTCAAACACTCTCCACTATAAGTACTCAATAAAACCTTGAAGTGTGGGCTTCTTGGCAGATCTTCCCCCATCCTGTGAAAGGGGAGAATTGATACCTTTTCTTTCCTTATTCTCCACTAAGACAGTAGTTTTTCAAAAATGAATTTCCCTTACTTGTCTATCTGTACTTCAAGACAGGCTTACCACTTACCTGTAAGTATTGAAAAGTTGACTTCCTTGCCTGACTGGTCTTCTGCCCCAGAACCCTGAATTCTTTCCCTGTTACTATCCTTTATAATCCTTGAATTTGAACATTTTATGACAGTAGGGTCAAATAAATTAGATAAAGTGGGTTCAAAGTCTGTTTCTCTTTATGGATTCTTAGAGAAGATAGTAATTGAAAAAGACATCTTCTTAAGATCTAAGTTCTTCTGTGTACCTAGGTTTCTAGGTGGGGCAGGATATTGCTAACAGGGGTGTATTGTTTCAAGGAAGACTGAACTTGTGCAAAAGTTTGTAGCACATCTTGCTGAACTCATACTCAATGGGATGACTATGCTTTGACGATCTGATAGCCTGGGGGTTGTGATGGGACAAGTCCAAGGAGAGGTTTGACTTTTGCAACAGATGAAACACTAGAAGATTCCACACAATTTAAATAATATTGGCAAAGTATTACTTACTATAGGAAACCTGGGCACAGTGTGTAAGCTGTGCCAAGCCAGGGATAGTTTTAGCTCATTGAGGCTCTCACCTGATTGGGGAGTCCTTGCAATAGACTTTTAAGAATTAGCAGTTGGGTATAACTTATTTTGCTGATAAAAACACATATGTTTATGGTGTTATTACCAGTGCAAATATTATCTGCCAAGTACTATTGTGTCTGTTTATACAAAAATAGAAGAATATTTATGTTTATTCACACATTTTCATACACTGGTTAAGCACACCAGAGATCTGATTCTTACTAGCTGTAAGACTTCAAAAAGTTATTTAACTTCTCTATGAGATTCAGCTTCATCAATACAATGGGGATAATAATAGTTCCCTCCCTACAGAATCACTGTGAGGAGTAAATGAAATGGAACATGTAAAACTGCTCCACAATAAGCTCTTATTAAGCAGTAACTACTTATTAGTATTAATATTATTATGATAGGCTGGGCAGGGCATAATAAACAAGCACAACCTCACTATGACATTGCTCAAGCAAGGATCATCACTAAGAGCAACTCCTGTTGGCTGGGGCCAAGCTCCCCTTAAAGCAGGTATTGAGTTTGCTTCTCTATGGATCCAAGAGCAGTGTGTTCTATGATTATCATTTAAAAATGAATTTGGCCAGGGACAGATGTCTTGGTTCTTAGTTCCTGCAAAGCAGACCCTGAGACAAAGTTTTGGATTCAAATAGTTTATTTAAAGGTGATCTCAGGAAGCACAGTAAGAAGATAGAGAAGGGAGGAAAACTAATAAAGGATGTAATGGACAAGTTAGTGATGTCAGCAACTATCAACATGGAACCTTTGACATGTCTGTAGAACACATCGTATGATCAACTCATGATGGGAAAGGGAGTTTGGGTATTTATCCAACAACTTCTCTCCAGCCATGGAGTGTTGTCCCAGCCCTTTCAGCTTACCCTCTGAGGGACAGTGTACTCTCTCAAGCCAGAGCCAAGAATGTCCAGAAAAAGACACAAGAAGTTACTTACTATATGAGAATTGTTTGCAGGTAACCTCTATGTAGGCCAAGGGGGTGTGGATAGGGCATCAACAACTTCTACAACTGGATATTAGATGATATAATGGTTAAGTATTCATAGGTGTAATAATGGTATTGAAATTATTTAGGAGAATGTCCTAATTCCCAGGAGATGCCTGCTGAAATATTTAGGGGTTAAGTGTCATGATGAGTACAACTGCCTTTCAAATGATCTAGCAAAAATGGGAGTGGGAATCTAGCTCAGTGGTAGAGTTTGTGCATGCACAAGGCCCTGGATTCTATCTCTAGCATCCAAAAATAAATAAATAAATAAATACACATACATATATAAAATAAATATAACAAATGTTAACTAACATTTACTGAATCCAGGTAGGAGTATATAGATCTTCATTGTGATATTCTTTTAACTATTCTGAACGTTTGACATTTTTTATAATTAAAATGTTGGGGAAATATATTTAGCAGATATTTATTGAGTATCTACTATGTGCCAAGTATTCTCATATTGGGATACAAGTCTCATTAAAACCAATATGGTGGTTTTGTTTTGGATTAGGAAAATATGGTTTCTTAAGTCACTCTATTGCCATCTGTGGAAAATTATAAAAGTTCTATAAAACTATGATGAATGGTGTTCACTGATCTCCATATTAAGTAAGTACTCTGAGAAATAGATGAGGAAAACAAAACTCTGGAGCTTCAAGGGTCTTATATTCTAGAGTGAAAAGTTACTAAGATGATCCTGGAGACCCATAGATTACCCTCAGGTGCTGAGGAAGGATTTCCAATAAGAAAAATGGTAGCATGGCGCCTCTTTTGGAGAGTCAAAGAAATTATATGATTGTCCAAGGTCATATACATTCCTGGAACATTCCTCTTTCCTATAGCTGACAGAGGGAGAAAAGATTTTTCCATAATTAGGTAAACCTAGTAGTTAACCATTAAGCCCAAGTAATTCGGCTGGTTTGAGTATTAATAAAGTTCAGGGCTGGGGTGTAACTCAGTGGTAGAGTGCTTACCTAGCATGTACAAGGCCCTGGTTTCAATCCTTAGCACCACAAAAATAAACAAAACAGAGTTAAATACTCCATAGCTTCCATAAATAGCTTAGTCCCTGGAAAGTAGGGAAGGAAGGGCAGCATTAAATCTGGAAATTCCAGAAATAGAGACCCATCTACTCCATATTCTACAGGCCCAGGCATTTCTGGAAAGGTAAAAGAAAAAGGAGTCTAGGAACTGGCAGCCACGATTTTCAGACTAAGGTGAGTATAAGAATTACAGGGGCCTGGAGTATATACCTCAATGCTAGAGTACACTCAGCATTTGAAAGGCCCTCGGTTCAGGCCCCAGTTGCAAAGAAAAGAATCACCTTTCCTTCATTCTTTTTGATAAGACCTAGGAATCTTACCTTTAACAAGCCTCCTGGGTTTTTAAAGACTATGGGACTAGGCATTGACCAGGGTGATGAAGATGAAAACCCTTTAGGAAAGGGGATATATCTAGCACAGTGCCTAACGCATGGCAGGTACTCAAGAGGCAGGAGTGAAGGAAGAAAGGAGTGGGCATCCTGCCCACTCAGATAAAGTAGAGGTGCAAGCTGGGTGCCCTTCCCCAGGAGGGGGATGTATACTCGGGCCTGCCCTGTGGAAGACTGGCTTCATGGATGCACACGCCTCCTAGTCCTTTCCATTGTGTGGGAGTGAAAAGTAGGAGAGAGAAGCAAACAACTAAAGTGTAGAAGAGACCTGACAGGTGGTGCAGCCAAGTATTGAGTGAGGCCATCCATGGGTCTTCAGCCTCAGTCTTCACGTCACTGTAACTAACTTTGATGTGACAAATACAACAACTCAGTGAAAGGCGAGAGGGTTGCAGTCCAGCAGGATTGTCTGGTCAGGTCATTGGGAATTCCACTGAAGGTTTTAGAGTGAAAGAAAAGCTAGAAATTTGGAGATCTTAGCATCGGGATGATAGAGTTGTTCTTGGACTGATGCAGGGTCCCAGTGTGTTGCCTTTTTTGACCCAGAATCCAACATAATGTCCACTAAACTTCTTAAAGGTAGTCATAGGAGTTCAGCTAAACAGTGATCAATGATGATCCTCTACCCACTCCCCAACCACCACATATCAGGATTCATTTATTTATTTATTTTTTTGTACCAGAGATGCTTAACCACTGAGCCACATCCCCAGCCCTTTTATTTTTTTTTAAATCATTATTATTTTTTATAAATTATTCAACTGTTTATCATACATAAGACCACATAACTATAATACAAAGGGGGGTTCTTTTTCATTTAACTTTACAATATACACAGCAAGTCTGGACTAGATCTTACAATCTGAACACAGGTATTTAACCTTTTCCATGCTATTTATGTTTACAATGCTCAGAAGTCCTGTAAGCAAACTGTGTAGTAAAGCACAAAACTGGACTGTAACATAATAGAGGATGCAGAAACATTGGATTTTATGATTTTCTTTATAAATATTGGTTTAAAACTGTTTTAGGATTTTTGGGGGTTTCTGTTTTTTGGTGCTTGCTAAGATGTGTTAATTTTATTTTGAGGCAGGGTCTTGCTAAGTTGACTTAGGGCCTTGCTAAGTTGCTGAGGTTGGCTTTGAATCCTCTTGCCTCAACCTCCCAAGCCACTGGAATTACAGGTATATGCCACTGTGCACAGCTCAGGATACTTTCCTCATCAAAAATCTTAAAACTTAAATCAAGACCTGAATTGCTACTGGGGGTGTAGCTCAGTGATATAGTATGGTTAGCATGTGCAAGGTCCTGTGTTGGATTCCCTGAACACACACAAAAACCTGAATTGCCACCTCAAGGGTTGCAAGATTTAGCAAGTCAAAATACAGGGCACTCTATTAACTAATAATTTTTTTTTTTAGAACAAGTATGTTCTATGCAACTACTAATAAGCTTATTCATGAGAAAGCCAATATTTGGCATATTGTTATATTTTTAAAGTGATAGTTTTCCTGAAACTCACATTTAACTTATCATTCTATCTTGTATCTATTAATTCTACATCAGCCTAACCCTTGTTTTTTTTTTTTTTTAATATTTTTTAGTTGTTGATGGGCCTGTATTTTTATTTATATATCTATTTATATACAGTGCTGAGAATGGAACCCACTGCCTCACACATGCTAGGCAAGCACTCTACCACTGAGCCACAACCCCACCCCTCCTAACCCTTGGATTTTTAAAATAGCTGAGGAGATGAAATGCAGGGAGGTAAAGGGATTTGTCCAAGGGACATAGCTCTTTAGTGGCAGAGCAGGAGATCAAAATCCATTATTGGTTGCCCCCTGCATTTTTTTCCAAAAGTCTTACTTCAGAGTTTCTTAATTTGGTTTCTTAGAACATCAAGGAAATTACTGAAACTTTAAGCAAAAATTGTGTGTGTATGTGTGCGTGTATATACATATGTGTGTTTTTCTGGGGGATGGTCTCCCATCTTAGTCTGAATAGACTAAGACATCGTCTTTCCCTCCACCACCTACCTAAATCAAAACCAAAAATTCCTCTAATCTGTCCTATATTCTTCCTTCATTGCCCTCCATGAAATTTTAACTTGAAGAGAGGAGTAAGAGAACTAATTTATTTTGTTGGTACTGGGGTTTGAACCCAGGGATGCTTAACCACTAGGCCAGGCCCCCAGCCCTTTAAAATTTATTTTTTATTTTGGGATAGGGTCTCGATAAGTAGCTTAGGGCCTCACTAAATTGCAGAGACTGACTTTGAACTTGTGATCCTCCTGTCTCTTGCCCCATAAGAGAGAACTAATTTTACTGACTATATATTACTTGCTCTTTCATCTGATCTTCACATCCACCTAAAGGTGCCCATGATTATCACCTCTGTACAGGTAAAGATACCAAGGCTTAGCAGGTCTTTGGCTAAAGATCATAAAACTAAGATGGGGTTGGGGATGTAGCTCAGTGCTACAGCACTTGCCTATCACATGCCAGGCCCTGGGTTCAATCCCCAGCAACACACCTGAGCATACACACACACACACACACACACACACACACACACAAACACAATGAAATAAAACTAAGACAGGACCTGTGTCCTTTTCCCCAAAACCCCCTGCCTCCAGATTGCTAGCAAGTTAGAAACTATGTTGGGTTTTTATTCCCCAGTTTCCTCCACTTCTTGGAACTACAGCCCCAGAACACCCTGCAGAGAATAGGTAGAAGTTGGCAGTGATGTGACCTTTGTGACTGACCACTAGAGGTCCCTTCTTGCCCACAGAGCTTCTGGAACCAGGGGTTGGAGAAGATACTTCTTGAAGCAGGTCTCTGCTTGTTACAGGCCTGACTGGCCTCTCCAAGCAGTGAGGTAGGAGCCGGGATATAGCAGGAGAAATATAGAATAAAATGACTTCTTCAGAAGACGGTGTCTGGGCTGGGGATATAGCTTATTTGGTAGAGTGCATGCACAAAGCCCTGGGTTCAATCTCCAGCAACAAAGAAGGTGGGTGACGTCCTCCAGTATCAGTCTTGAAGGCAGAGTTTGCAAGTGGGAACAGGATTCATAAAGCTTCTTCCTCATCCGAAAGGAAAAAACACAGGACATTCCACCACCTACCATCATCAGGCAAACCGCCAATTTCCTCCTGTGGCTTTGGAGGGCGTACTTAATGAAAGTTAATGAAACATCAGGGACCTTCATTTGCACAGGTCCCTTCTAAAGACCCTGACTCTAGTCCTTGAATGTTTGTCATTTTGTATCTTTTCCCTTGAAGAACTCCCCCACCCCACCCCACACACAAAGTATAGACACATTAGGCCCATAGGTCCTGACTAGCTCTAGGATACAGATTTCAGAGGAGAGGAAAGAGGGTGGGGAGTTTTAAAGGGAAGCCCCCCTGGAGACCATGAGAGGGTTTCCTGTGAGATGAGGAGGCGGTTCATACTGATGCTTAGGAACCTGGCACCCACTAAACTTCCAAAATGCCAAAATTGTGGGGGCACCAGAAATAAGGTGTTCCCTCCTCCTGCATGCCCAGAATTTTCTGCGGCCAGCAGGAGTCTGACAAATCTTTAGGGTCGGAGTGGTTCGCCAACAGGTCTGTAGCATCCTGTTGGCTGCTTTCTGAATAAACAAATGGTCTTGCCAACCATTGTGTAGATTTTGAAAAAAAAAAAAAAAAAAACACCAAAATTACAGTTCCAGAGTTCCTATGAGTTGTGATGAACTAACTATGAACTTTACAAAGGAATAAATGATCAGGGTGGAATTGAAATTGAGGGCAAACCTGAACAAATAGTTCCTGAATAACCCCATCAGATTTAACCTGCTTCTTCTATTCTTAGTGACCTCCAATCACCTTTCCCCATGCCCGAGCTCATAAATATTCCCAATTCAGGGAGGCAGATTTGAGATCCATTTTCCTGTTACTCTGCATGCTTGGCCTCCTCATGAATAAACTTTTTCTCCTTTGCAAAACTTTCACTTCAGAGATTGGTATACTGCACAGTGGGCAAAACAGAGCTCGATTTGGTAACAATGAAGAAACTGGGAGCTATGGATGGGTTCCAGAATAAAAGCTATATCCATACCTTTAGAAGCAGATAACAGTAAGGAGCTGGGAGATTTTCCAGTTTTGAAAGAAATTGATTCTGGAAACCTGTAACAGCAATGTGCTGAAATTGTTTTATACCCACTAGTGAGAACTAATTCTGTGTATCTTTTTCCAACTCTGCATTCAGTGACTTGTTTTGGTAGCTTGAAATTGGCCAGAGTGACAATATTTGCATCATTGAAATTGGCAATTACTAACAGTCAGGGCTCTCCCCTTTAGAATTGTTTGTTAGATATTTACATCCTTGCTTGCACCACACCCCAAAGAACCCATGAGTACTTCTCCTGTGTATTTGTATCTGCATAAACACACACAGGAGTGTATATGTACACTCTCTTTTTTCCAGCCAGCTTGGATCTCAGCAATCCTCCATTTTCTGTCACTTTGACATCTGTAGTGTTTTTCTACTAATTACATCCTGATCCCAGACAGTGATCTGTCTTTCTTGAATTCACAATTGTTCTCACCCTTACATCAGGAGGCCCTCTGTACCTCAGGGATTAAGTACCTGACCATGAAACCTTCTGACGCAGGAATACAATCAGGACAGCAGATGACCCTATTTTTCCACAAGGGAGAAGCACATATAGACAACTTTCCACATGGAAACCATGTTAAGATTTGGCCAGTGGTTGGTTGGTTTGCTTCACAGTGCTAGGCATCAAGCTCAGGGTTTCTTGAATAATTAGCAAGTATTCTACCACTGAGCCCATGTTCTTTTGAGAAGATCAAAGCTCTTCTAGAGTTCTCTCCAATGGACATCCTATTCCTCTAGCACACAGAGAAATTTGAGATGAGCATCTTTTTATCACATGGATAGAAACCAGCAAAGTCATGTGATTTGCTCGGGCCAGGTCTAACAATTGATGTCATCTGACATCTCAGCATAAAGACCCTTAGCTGTAAAAAATTATGTGAGAGGTATGAGGGAAGGGACTGACATTTGTATGCCTACTCCGTGCCACATATTCCTGTAACGAATATTCTTTGAGGAGCCTAGGGTGGGTAGGTCTGTGGTAGAGTGCTTGCCTAGCATGTGCAAGGTCCTGTATTCAATCCCAGCATCTCAAACAAATAAAAACTCCTTTGACAGAGAAATTATCTCTGATTTCCAGATTAAAGAACTGAGGTTCAAGGAATTTAAGAACTCTATTTTAAGAACATATAGCAAGTAAAGAGTAAAGTATTTTGTTAATTATTTAAATAAAATTTAAATCAAATAACATAGTGGAACTTACCAGGAGAAGCAATCACTTATTATTTCTCTCCATGCCTCCCCTTTCCTAAACCTGTTCCCCCAGGCAACTCTTTCAAGACTTTTAGACTGTTTCTTCTGGTAGTCACTGTAAGCTTGGGGGCACGCTAGTGGTCAAATAAAATCAGACAGAAGACAGAAAGTGGCCAAAGCAAGCTTTATTGGAATTTGGCTCTCAGCGAAATTCCCAGCCCCCCTCCCCCTTACAGGTCAGGGTAGGGAGCAGGAGAAAATCGCATGTGCCTCCACACACACACACCCAGGGTCTTTATAGGCCGGAATGGGCGGGGGTCCTGCTCAGTGACAGGTGGAGGTAGGGGCCAGTGGAGTTTTCCTGCCCATTTGATTGGTCGTGTGGCGCACTGCCCTTTGCCTCAGTTGCTCCGCTTTCCGTCATATAGTCACCCAAATTCCGACCTAACAGTCACTTTGATGTCTCTATCTTTAACCAATAGGTTTATAATTAGAATAAGAAGTGCAGTGACTTCCTTTTGTTTATTTTGTGCCTGAATCCCCAAAGCTTGAGCAATAATTGGTACATGGTAAATATTTGTTGAAAAAAAATATAAATACCTTTTTTTCCTCCCTGTGCTGGGGATTGAACTCAGGGCCTCTGAGCTATGTCCTCAACCCCCATCATTTCTTGGTTTATTAATTGACCTCCTGTTAGGAGGCTCTAGTATGCTAAGCACACTTCCTTTCTGTCTCCCCCAACTGATTCCCATTAAGGTGTTGTCAATATTTTTAGTTTCTCACCTGCCTTTTTTAAATGCACATCACAACTTTCTTCTTCTTCTTCTTCTTCTTCTTCTTCTTCTTCTTCTTCTTCTTCTTCTTCTTCTTCTTCTTCTTCTTCTTCTCTTCTTCTTCTTCCTCTTCTTCTCCTTCTCCTTCTCCTTCTCCTTCTCCTTCTCCTTCTCCTTCTCCTTCTCCTTCTCCTTCTCCTTCTCCTTCTCCTTCTCCTTCTCCTTCTCCTTCTCCTTCTCCTTCTCCTTCTCCTTCTCCTTCTCCTTCTCCTTCTCCTTCTCCTTCTCCTTCTCCTTCTCCTTCTCCTTCTCCTTCTCCTTCTCCTTCTCCTTCTCCTTCTCCTTCTCTTCTCCTTCTCCTTCTTCTTCTTCTCATTCCATAACTACCAGTAATCTTTGGACTCCAGTATGAGAATCTTGGTTTCAGGGCAGGTCTGTCTGACTTGAGGGGCCACACTGAGCCTCCCACACTAACCATTTCTGGACTAACCCTAATCCTCTACCTATTGGAGAAACTATATTTTAAAACAGTAGACCCTGGGAAATGGATTTTTGAACTAGAGACATTCTTGGACCAGCATGTACTCAAGGAAGAACAGACTAACGATAATGGAGTGAGCTCTAGACAGTTTATTTAAATGTCAGGGCTTGGGATGTGGCTCAGTGGTAGAATGTTTGTTTATCACCATTGAGATCCTAGGTTCAATCCTCAGATCACATTACATATAGGTCAGAATCTCTTGGAAAAATATCCACAGTCCACATTTTTTCTGACAAACTCCTGTTCCCTAAGGTAAATTCTGGTCCTTTCCACAACCCAGGAGTTGCATTTTGCAACCAAATACTTTGAGCCTAAGAAACTGATAGATACTATGGTTCTACATTGCTGTTGTTGACTCCAAAGACCCTCCAAATCTTTCAGCATGCTGTGAAAAGGAAAGTGAGGGCAGCATAGCCCTGACATAAGCCTGGGTGTGGGTGACACTAAAGAAAGTCACTGACACCACGGATCAGAGGCCTCCAAAGGAAAACACAGAGCCTTTGTTTTCCAAGAGCCTCTGGCTGGCATTGCATATACAACGCAAACACTGTACACGTTGGTGCCTTATACAGATTTTTTGTTCCTTCCTTTCTCTTCCAGAAGTAGACAAGCTTTGTTTGTCTTTTATCTGCACTTCCTCATCCCTGACCACTCCCATTTTGTTCTTAAAGGTACCTGACAGCTCTGAGAATCTGAGTTAGGCACTTGACCTACAGGTCTTATATCTGGCAGGCTTTTGGATCTAGATAGCACTCAGGGAGATGGCAGGAGAGCTTAGTTCAGGTCTCTACAGCTCCTGTTAATCCTTCTATGTGCTAAAACCTCCAGGACTAGCTCCTGCTCTGACCTAGCTCTGGCCCCATCCCTGCGGTTCAGTATAGGAAGTCAGATCTTTGCAGATTGCCCATATTCTGGACACAGTCAACCTTGTACACATCCTGGCTCCTTATCCTATTACCAGTGGAAACCTGGTAATGGTTTGTTGTAACTTTTGCCCTTTTCTTAGGGTCAATACCTTCCACAAGAAGAACATTGTAGCAATAGTGGGGCTGCTCAGATTATTACACAGCTAGATTTAAATTGCATAAATTTAGGATTTGAAGTTGAACTAAGAAAGCTGCGTTGTTAGTTTGGATTTGATCCAGGAGTAACAACAACAACAACAAAAACCAGAAATGATTTTCAAAATGCAAATTCATTTTCTGTCTCATATTTATGAAGTCCAGGGATCGCCCTGGGCTGGTATGGCAAACTTTGTTCCTCCCATTTGGAAGGAAGAACAACAGGTTTAGACCTGTTCCACCAAGGAGACAGGGGAAACCCACCAGTTCCATAATGGGTGTGTACCTGAGGACACCAGACTTTTCAGTCAGATCCAGCTGACTTAGACCTTGTACCTATCTCTAACACGGTAACACAGCCAGTCAAGTTCTACCTACACTTTTGTGTGTGTGTGTGTGTGTGTGTGTGTGTGTGTGTGTGTGTGAGAGGGAAGGGGATTGAACCCAGGGCCTCATGAATATTCAGCATGTGATCCCCCACTGAGCTATACTCCCAGCCAGGCTTTGCCTGCTTGAATCACAGAACACTGAGAATGCAGGCCATGTCAGATGGAGGACCCTTAGAAAACTTCACTGACCAAGACCTGGTGAATTGTAAGGCATCCTACTCCAGGCAAAGTATGGAAGTCTGTGAAATTTGTGGGAGGTAGCCTCTGAAATAGCTCCAAGGGATCCCCTCTTCCTGGTATTCATGTTGAAGGAAAGTCTTACATTTATTATTTTCTCTCTGAAGATTTGATAATTTTACTCCATCAAATAAACTGACAATAGATAACAAAACAGAACAAACTTCATTGAGCATACATGGAGTGTGAAACTCAAAGAGAGGCAAGACGGCTTTGGGGGGAAGGGAGCTGGTGGTTGGTGGGAGAAAGTGCAGGCCAGCCAGGTCTGTCTTGTGATGCAGATGAAGTCCCAGGTAATAGCCACCTGTGGTCACTTCTGTCTGGGTCAGGTGCCAGACCCCCATTCTCTCCTTTTTATGAAAATACTTTTCCTCACAAAAGAGGAGAGTATAAAATAGAAAAACCTTTTCCTCCATTTGCTGTTCACTTATGTAAATTTCTTTTTACAAAAGGACAGCTTCAGAGCCTTCAGTGTCTGCAGTTTCTTTAAGTAACCAATTAGAAATATGCCCAAGAAATCTATTTGGGGTGGAATATTTTACTCTCCCACAATGCCCTTGTGTAATCTCCCCTCGAATGCCAGCTGGACCTCATGACTCATTTCTAACAAATAGAATAGGGCAGAGGTGATGGGATGTCACTTCTGAGATCAGGTTACAAGAAGACTGTGACCTGCCCAACTTGCTCACCCTCTTTCTCCAAGCTCACTTGCTCTGGGGGAAGCAGCTGCTGTGTTTTGTGATATTTGGCCCACGTGGCAAGGAACTCATATCTCCAGCCAACAGCCAAGGATGACTGAGATCTGACAGCATCCTGAGTGAGCTTGGAAACCAATCCATGTCCCATTAAGTCCTGAGATGAATGCAGCCCTAGTTGATGAGTTAGCCATAGCCTCATCAGGGATCCACGCCAGAATCTCCCAGCTAACCTGCATCCACATTCCTGCCCACAGAATCAGTGAAACAATAAATATTTGTTGTTTTAAGTCAGTAAGTTTTGACATTACCTGTTATATAGCAATGAATAACTAATACAGAAATGCTACTAGTTTATACTCATTCTCAATATATAAAATTGTAACTCAATCAGTCCTGAAGTAGCAGGTTCGGATCATACCAGAATGTAAACACAGAACTGAGATTATCCACTTAAGAAAAGAGAATTGTCTCTACAGGCATGGAGTGCCAATGAAGAATACTACAAATCGTTTCATTTATTTAAAAAATTTGTGGGAGTATCATGATAGACAACATGCAACGCTGTAAAAAACAGTCTTATTCTCATTGCCTGTTTATCTCATGGAAGGATAAAAAAACATTCAGTGGTTGTACCCAGATCACATTTGGGTGATTCAACCCTGATTCAAGGTCAGGGCACACGTTGTCTACTAATTGCTTTCTATAAATTAAGTAGTGGATGGATTGGCATTCAGGTGCAAACTTTTATTCTTAGAGCAACCCCTTCTTTACTAAACTAGGACCTGGGCTGGTGGTGTAGCTCAATGGTAGGGTGCTTGCTTAGAGTGTACTATTCTGGCTTGGTGGTTTCTTATGTTCTCTATTAGAAGAATCAGAAAAAGGCACAATGTAACAGGAACACAATTCTTTATTGGAACCTCTTGCTTGAGCAGAAGGGATACATAGCATTGATTGAGAGCATCAAGCTGGCTCCCTGAAAAAAGAAGCCAGCTAGTGTTTATTCCGATGTAAGGATTGCAGGGGTGGGCCAGGGTCTGGGAATTTTAACTGACTCTTGGTGCATTTTCTAAGGTGTTTTCTCAGCGAGTCCTGTGCAAGCACCTCAACCTTGAGGGAAGGCTGGTCAGTCTGGAGCCAAATGTCATATCTCTCTCTGTGTAATCATCTTTGCCTTGGAATAAGGATAAGTCGATGCAGCTGTTAAGAGAACACTTAGGTGGGGAGTGGAAGAAAACACAAATCATATGAGTAACAGAGAATTTGCTTTTTCAGTGAATCCTCAACAGTTTTACCCTTTATGTTGTTTGTCCTTAGTCATGGTGACCTCCTGGATTTCATGATGCACTTGGTTTCTGAGGCTAATAGGACAATTTGAGAGGGAGTAAGTAACAGGATAGGGAAAGGCACAAACCATGCTCTTACCAGTCAGCAAGCTATATGTTAAGGTCCCTGAAGGGCATCTGCCCTCATCCTCCCCTCAGGGTTTTTACTCCTTTAATCTTAGGGGATGTTGCTTTTCTGTCTCATTGCTAAAACCCTGGGTTGGACCTCCAGCATCACAATGAACAAACATATGGCCAGGGTTCCATCAGTATTATCTCTAACATGTATTTTTCTCACACAAAAAAATTGTTATAAATGAAATATCTCTTTTCCTACAGCACAAGTCTGCAATGGTGTATAGAATAAAATGTCATTGCATCTTTTTCTCTCATATATGTGGTACACACATTGCAAAGGCAGATTTATATTCAGCATATTGGTCATTTACTTTCTATTGAAGGGATGTATCTTCTAGGGTGCATACATAATAGCATTTCCTTTTTGTGATGTTGTGGAATGTATATTTGGTCTTTCTGTTTCCTGGTGCATAACTCCTATAATCCTTGGAATCTTCAAAGCAATGTCTTTTGTATGCTAATGAGATGACTGGTGATTGGTAGACCCTAGATAACTTGAGGATGAAGGTTGATCACAGGAAGGACTCTAAGGCAGGATTAGAGCATTGGGAATTTTAGTTCCTGTCCCCAACCTCTAGGAAGTGGGTAGGGGAGAGAGTGTGAAGGTTGTTGATCATTAATGCATTAATGGTCAGTGATGTGATCCATCATAAATAAAGAATCTTGCATAAACCAGGCATGGTAACTCATGCCTATTATCCCAGCTACTTGGGAGACTGAGACAGGAAGACCACAGGTTCACAGCCAAACTGTGCAATTTAGAGAGACCCTGCCTCATAATGAAAACTAAAAAAGGCTCAGTGGTAAGGGGCTTCTGGGTTCAGTACTTGGGGAAAAAAAAAAAAAAGATGAAGCTGCATCCATAAAAACCTAAAAGGACAGGGTTTGGAGAGTTTCAAGGTAGCAGACAGAACACATGGAGGTTCCTGGGGGGTTGTGTACTTGGAGAGAGGATGGAAGCTCTTCATCCCTTTCCCATCTCTTGTCCTATTCACATCTTAATGCGGTGCTCATCAGGGTTGGTTTTGGTTTTTGCAGTGCTGGGGATAGAACCTAGGGCTTTGTGCATGCTATGCAGGTGCTCTACTATCAACCCCCAACCCTATTTGTATCCTTTATAATTAACCAGTAAACCTAAGTGTTTTCCTGAGTTGTGTGAGCCACTCTAATGGACTCTGAGGAGGGAATTGTGAAAACCCTGATTTATAGCCTCTAGGTCAGAAGCACAGGTAAAACAACCCAGGACTTGTGATTGGCATCTGAAGTGGGGGAGGGGTGGCAGTTGGGAACTGAGCCCTTAACCTGTGGGATCTGACCTTTCTCCAGGTAGATAGTGTCAGAATGAAATTGAATTAGAGGACACCCAGCTGGTGTCTGCAACATAATTGATTTCTTTCTGTGTGGAGGGAAAATCCCTACATATTTAGTTACAGAAATCTGATTGTTAAGTGAGATATAGGAGAAACTGAGTTTAGTTTTTCTTATATATTCTCAGAGTTATTTACATTGTATGCCATTGAATTTTTGCAACAGCCTAGACTGTCATTAGATAAAGGATTTTTGTTTGCTTTCTCTTCAAGCATAAATTGGTTCGACTTGGGCAAATGGATTTATACCTATTTGGCAATAGAGTGATTTATAGCCTTATTTTGCTAAAGAAATGGAGATATCAGTGATGTTGCTATGGTTTTTGTATTTTCTCTAGTTAGAAATAAAATTCACCAGTTGGGAAAGTATAATTTTGTTCTTATTCTAGAAAAAAAAATTTTTTTTCCTATTCTAGAGAAGTCCCTATGTTTTGTTTGAAAATACTGTTATAAAATCTTGGATGACTTTATGTTAACATATGAACAAGTTTGTAATAAATAATATACCAAGGAATAGGGATGAACAAATTGCTATCAGTTAGGGTTCTCCAAATAAATAGAACCAATAGAATCTATCTCTTTGCCTTTCTATTTGTTGACTTATTATAGGACTGATTCTTGACTATGAATGGCACTATCTGCCATTTGTAAGCAGGAGATCCAGGAAAACTGGTGGTACAGTTCAGTTTAAGTCTGAAGGCCTTAGAACCAGGACAGTTGGTGTTCAAGGACATAAGAAGATGATGTTGCAGCTCAGGGGTGGGGGGCAGAGGGGAAGGGGGAAGGGGGGAGGGGAGGGGAGAGGGAGCGGAGGGGAGGGGAGAGGGAGGGGAAAGGGAGGGGAGGGGAGGGGGAGGGGAATTCTCCCCCTCCCTTCACCTTTTTGTTCTACTTGATCCTTCATAGGATTGGAGGATGCCTATTCCAATTAGTAAGAACTGGTGAGGACCAGTCCTCTTTACTCAGTTTACTGATTTCAAGTGTTAATGTCTTACAGATGCACCTCACAAGCATGCTCTCAAATAATGTTTTACCATATATCTGGGACACCTGTTAGCTCAGTTAAGTTGACACATAAAATTAACCCTCACACTCAATAAGATCCAAAAGTTGTAGTCATTGTTCCTTTTACTATTTGTGTTGTTACTCTCTGGGTGCTTGTGTTAAAAAATATTTTCAGATGCTTATCCTATAACATACAGAGTCTATTTTAACTAGTATCCTATTCACCTTATAATACTATTCCGATCTGCGATATTTACACTATTATATTCATGATTTTAAAAAGACCTTAAAGACAGATTTATTGAGATATAGTTATCATAAACTTTGCCCCTTTAAAGTGTATAATTCCATGTTTTTCAGTATATTCACAGAATTGTGCAACTGTTATCTAATTTCAGACATTTCATTACCTCAAAAGAAACCCTTAGCTGTCATTCCCTGTTCTCTCTGGGACTTCCAGCCTCTGGAAATCACTAATCTCCTTTCTGGATTTGCTTATTCTGAACATTACATTCAAATGTAATCACATTGATTTGGAAGTTTGAGGCAGGAGGATCACAAGGTCAAAGCCAGCCTCAGCAACTTAGCAAGGCCCTAAGTAACTCAGTGAGACTCTGTCTCAAAATAAAAAAAATAAAAAGGGCTGGGATGTGGTTCAATGGTTAAGTGCCCCTGGGTTCAATCTCCAGTAAATAAATAAATAAATAAATGTAATCACATAATATGTGGTCTTTTGTATCTGACCTCTTTCACTTAGCATGATGTATGCAAGATTCATCCATGTTGCTGGATACAGTGGCACATACCTATAATCCCAGCAATTTGGGATGCTGAGGTAGGAGGATCTCAGATTCAAAACCAGCCTCAGCAACTTAGTTAGGTCGTAGGTAACTTAGCAAGATTCTACCTCAAAATAAAAAAATGAAAATAAAAAGAGTTGGGGATATAGCTCAGTGGTTAAGCAAGTGCCATTGGGTTTAGTCCCTGTACAAAAAAGAAAAAAAAAAATTCATCCATACTGTAGTACATAACTTCATTCCTTTTTTGGTTAAATAGTCATTGTATAGATATAACACATTCTGTTTATTCATTAATCAGTTCATGGACATTTGGATTATTTCCCAATTTGGGCTATTATGAATAACACTGCTACGAACATTCATATACAAGATTTGTATGAACATACGTTGCCATTTCTTTTGGGTATATACTTACAAGTGCAATTACTAGGTCATACAGTAACTCTATGTTTAACATTTTTAAGAATTACCAACCTGTTTTTCAAAGTGGCTGCACCATTTTACAAATCTATCAGCAATGTATGAAGGTAGCAATTTTTACACATTCATCAACACTTGTTATTGTCTCTCTTTTCTATTTTAACCAACCTAATAAGCAAAAAGTGACATCTCGTGGGTTCTTGGGGGGGACGGTTTATTGAGATATAATTCACCTACATACAATTCAACTATTCAATATACACAACTCAATGTATAAATTTACAGTTATGCAATCATCACCATAATCAATTTTAAAACATTTTTATCACACCCCAGAGAAACCCTGTACTCATTTGCAATCTCATTGTGGTTCTCATTTGCATTTCCCTAATGAATAATAATGTTGAGCATCTTTTCATGTACTTATTGGCCATTTGTATATTTTCTTTGGAAAAATATCTGTTAAAATCCTTTGTCCATTTTTTTTTTAAAACTGGGGATTGAACCCTGGGGCACTTTACCCCTGAGCTACATCCCCAGTCCTTTTTACTTTTTATCTGGAGTTAGGGTTTTGCTAAGTTGCCCAGGCTGGCCTCAAACTTGTGATCCTCCTGCTTCAGCCTCTCGAGTTGCTGGAATTATTGACATGCATCACCCCCACTGGGCTCCTTTGCCCATGTTTAATTGTTTTTTTTTTCTTTTTATTAATGAGTTGTAAGATTCTCAATGGGCTTGGTGGTGCACTCCTGTAATCCCATTGACTCAGGAGAATGAGGCAAAAGGATTACAAAATCCAGGCCAGCCTGAGCAATTTAGGGAGACCCTGACTCAAAAGAAAAAATAAAAAAGGACTGGGGAGGTAGCTCAGAGATAAAGCACTGGATTCAATTCCCAGTATAGCAAAGGAAGCTTTTTTATATATTTTAAATAGAAGTCCCTTATCAATCATATTGTTTCAAATACATTCTCTTATCTTGTCAGTTGTCTTTTCGCTTTCCTGGTAGTGTTTAAGGCCAGTTTTGGCAACATAACAAGATCGTGTCTCAAAAAAAAAAAAAAAAAAAAAGTAAGAAAGAAAAATAATGTAGCTTAGTTTTTTTTTTTCTTTTGTCACTTATATTCTGGTGTCTAATCCAATGTCACAAACATTTACTCCCAGGTTTTCTTCTAAGAGCTTTATGGTTTTTTTAATTTATTTTTTAGTTGTTGATGGACCTTTATTTTTATTGATTGATTAATTTATGTGTGGTACAACCCAGTGCCTCACGAATGCTAGGCAAGCACTCTATCACTGAGCCACACCCCAGCCCTAAGAGCCTTATGGTTTTAACTCTTACATTTAGGACGATAATCCTTCCCCCCTCCACCTCATGACTAGAATTGAACCTACAGTCCTGAATGTACTACCCAAGTGTTCTTCCACTGAGTTATATCTCCAGCACTGCTCCCCACCCCCCCCCCCTTTTTTTTTTTAATTTGAGACAGGCTCCCACTAAATTGCCCAGACTGGCCTTGAACTTTTGATCCTTCTTCCTCAGGCTCCTGAAGAGCTGGAATTACAGGCCTCAGTCACTGCACCTGTCAGGATCATAATCCATTTTAATGGATATAGTGTGAGACAAAAGTCAAAATTCATTTTTTTGCATGTGAATATTCGGTTGACCCACCACACCACCATTTGTTGAAAAGACTCTTCTTTTGCCCACTGAATTTCTTGGCATCCTTACTAAAAATCAATTGACCAAAAATAGGAAGGCTATTTCTGGACACCCAGTTCTATTCTACTGATCTACATATCTATCCTTACACTGTTACTACACTCTCTTGATTACTGTAGATTTTCATTAGATTTTGAAAACAAAGTATAAGTCCGTCAACTTTGTTCTTTTTCAAGATTGTTCTGGTAATTCTGAGTCTCTGGCATTTTTCATATGAATGCTAGGAGCATCTTATCAATTTCTGCAAAAAAGATACTGGCATTTTGATAGGAATTGCATTGACTTTATAGATCAGTTTGGAGTATTGCCATCTTAACCATATCAAGTTCTCTGACCCAAGAGCATGAAATGTCTCTTCCTTTTATGTAGGTCTTCTTTAATTTCTCTTTCTTTTCTTTCTTTTCTTTCCTTCCTTCCTCTCTCTCTCTCTCTCTCTCTCTCTCTCTCTCTCTCTTTCTTTCTTTCTTTCTTTCTCTTCCAGGGATTGAATCCAGGGGTGCTTAACTACTGAGCCACACCTCCAACCCTTTTTATATTTTACTTTGAGACAGGGTCTCACTAAGTTGCTTAGGGCCTTGCTAAATTGCTGAGGCTGGCTTTGAACTCATGATCCTCCTGCGTCAGCCTCCCAAGCCTCTGTGACTACAGGTGTACCCAGAAGGCCATTGTGCCCAGCCTTCTTAAATTTCTTTCAATGATATTTTGTACTTTTCTGTATAAAAGTTTTGCACTTCTTATGTTAAATTGATTCCTAAGTACCTTATTCTTTTTGATGCCACTATAAATGGAATTGTTTTATTAATTTCATTTCTGACTATTCATTGCTAGTGTATAAAACTACAATTGATTTTTGCATATTGTTCTTGTTTTATACAATCTTGTTGAACTTGTTTGTTAATTTTAATAAATATTTAGTGGATTCCTTAGGGTTTTCTACTTATAAGATCAGATCATGTCATCTACAAATAGAGGAAGTTGTACCTCTTTCCTTCCTATCTATTTTTTATTTATTTATTTTTTTCTTTTCTAATTTCCCTGACTAGAATATGTAGTATGACATTGAATAGAACGCAGACATTCTTGGCTTGTTCCTGATTTTAAGGAAAAGACTTCAGTCTTCCACCATTAAGTGTACTATTAACTTGTGGGTTATATTAATACTTTAATATAAAGTGAGCTACCAATTCTTTAGAAATAGGGCGGATTGTTGATAATAATAATAAAAATGCAAATCAGAGTTCTTAGTTGCAAGTAACAGAAACTTCCTCCAGCTTATTTTAGCACAAAAATTCACTAAAGAGATATTGCTAAGGAGGATGGATAAGTAAGTTCAAAGAATGGTCAAAACAAGAGGGTCCCAAAAGCAACCAGGATCACAGCCTAAAAAGTGGGATATATCAGTCCAGAGAGACGCTGCAGCCACTACTGCTGAACTACTGAATGCTACAACTTGGAACAGGGGCTCTGGTGACACAGGGTATTGCCCTACTTTAGAAACTGAAGTTGCCCCTGGAAATAAATGTTTCTCCCAGTGGGCAAAAAAAAAAAAAAAAAAATTCGTTTTTGCCTTTTATTGGCAAAAAAGATTATGGACCTAAATGTAAAAGTTACTGAAAAAAATAGGTATTGCTTAGAAAGTAACAATACTTAATTTTGGGGGTCTCATTTGCTGTGAATTCGAAGTTGGAAGGGCTGGGGGTACAGTTCAGTGGCAGAACACTTGCCTAACATGCAAGGAGGCCCTGGGTTCCATCCCAGCACCACAAAAACAAAACAAACAAAAAATGAATTTGGGGGAAGGAGTGTGCAATTGTACTTCCATGCTTATCTTTCTAATCTCCTGATATTTCCCAGGGGTGAGGAGGTAGCCACCTTTGGAATAAGACAGAGACAGCTCAAGAGTGTAGCAATCTGGTTAGAAGGAGTTCTTGTGTTGAAACTGTAATTAAGAGTCAATGCAGGGTTTGGTGGTACACACCTGTAATTCCAGAGGCTTGGGAGGCTGAGGCAGGAGGATTGCTGCAAGTTCAAAGCCAGCCTCAGCAATTTAGTGAGACCCTCTCTCAAAATAAAAAAAATAGGGGCTGGGGGCATAGCTCAGTGGTTAAGCTGTTCAATTTCCAGTTTAAAAAAAAAAAAAAAGTTAACAGTGGCACACATCTGTAATCCCAGAAACTTGGAAACTTGAGAAGCTGAGACAGGAGGATCTCAAGTTTGAGGCCAGCCTCAACAGCTTAGTGAGGCTCTCAGCAACTTAGTGAGACTGATTCAAAAAAATAAAAATAAAAACGACTGAGGATGTAGCTCAGTGGTAGAGGGTCCATGGGGTCAATCCCCAGTACCACACACACAAAAAAACTGTTACTCATCTTTTCTGTCAGGCTATTTCTTCGCTGTCAGGTGTTTTTTCTTTGGAATCAACCAATCTCTGTTTTCCTCTCTAGCTTTCAAACCACCTATGGCTCCTGGTCTTCTTTCATATTTCAGCTCCCAGTTAGTGCCAGAATCTTTGAACTTGAAAATCTGATCCACCCCAGAGTAACACTGTATCATATTGAATTGGCATGCCATTGGCTGAAAGCTGCCTGACTTAGAAGTACTTTTCTACCCCTACCATAATAAGCATGGCCAGTTGCTTGAGGCAGGACAGAACAGTCCAGATTTATATACTCTGGAGTTGACAACCAAGAGTCAAACCCATTCACCTCCATCACTTACAGTTAGTAACTCTGGGGAAGTTATGTACCCAACCCCTGTTTCAGTTTCAGTTTCTATAAAATGGGGATATTAATAGTATTATCTCACAGTTATGGGAATTAAATAAGTGAACATATATAAAGCACTCAGAACAATAATAGTGAAGGAGTAAGTGATGTGTTGGCTGTTATTGTTACTTAGCCTTGGACTCAACCCCAAACACTGAGGAATGAGGGCACGAGGCAGGAAAATCTGTCCAGGGAACAAAGATCCTAAGATCAGCCAATATCCAGCAGAAAGGCTGGTTTAGGTGGAACAGTGAATTGCTGAGATTGGTCCCTCTGCTCAGCAGCAGAGCCAGTCCCCAAGTCTGAAGAATGGGCAGTTATGAAGGGCTCAGCAGTGTAATGTATAAAGCTGCTCCTCTGCCCATTCCATTGCAGTCATTTTCCCTGCCTCCCAACCACTTGTCAATCTGTGAATATCCTAGCTAGCTATTGGTTCATCAGTCAGCTTGCAAGTATCCTTCTCTGATATTGGTCCCATTAGCCCGCATTTCAACCACCATCTTTCCTCTCTTGCTTCTCTCCTACACACTTGCTTTTCCTCCTCCTTGCTTTCCACTCTCTTTAGCGTCCGCCCTTTCTCTTTCCTTTCTCTTTTCCTCTCATTTTCTCTCTTACCCTGTAGGGAGACACTCTGTTTGCTTAATAAATTCCCTTCTGTGATTTCCCACATCCAGTGTGGTTTCGTGGGAATTCCTTACAAGCAGAGCTAGTGAGAAGGCAGAAAGAACTGGGGAAGGAGTGTTACCAAGAAAGAGTTTGGCTTTTTCAATAGATAAATGGGAAATGGATAGAAAACAAGGTTTATTTTATTTGTTTATTTGTTTTTTGGTGCCAGAGAGTGAATCCAGGGCCCCTTAACTACTAAGTAACATCCTCAGGCCTTTTTTATTTTTTATTTTGAGACAGGATCTCGATAAATTGCTAAGGGCCTCACTAAGTTGCTGAGGCTGACCTCAAACTTGCAATCCTCCTACCTCAGCCTCCCTGGCTGCTGGGATTACAGGCATGTGCTACCACACCTGGCATGAACAAGGGTTTGTTGGCAGGGCAGTGAAAGGATCATAGAAGTGCTTGGGAGAGAATTAAGAGAGCAGCGTTATCAAGAAAGAGAGAGTTTGGCCTAGTGCAGTGATGCACTCCTGTAATCCCAGCCACCTAGGAGGCTGAGGCAGGAGGCAAGTTCAAAACCAGCCTGGGCAATTTAGGGAGATGCTGTCTCAAAAAATTCTGGCAATGCAGCACAGTGGTAAAGCACCCCTTGGTTCAATTCCCAATACCAAATAAATAAATAAAAGTGTTTGGGTTTTATCAATGGAGACACAGACAACGGAAAGAGAACAAGGGTTTGCTAGCAGGAGAGTGAAAGGATCATAACGGTTCATAGAGGTGTTTAGGACAGTGATCGCTAAATCGGGAAAGTGTGCTCATCCCTGGATGTGCAGAGGATGTAGCCCTGAGCTACAGAAGGTATATTAGAACTTCTACACATAGATTTTTAAAAAATTATTGAACTTTACTGACACCTAATCTATCGAGTGACGCTGGCAGTTACACTTGTCACTTGTCACAAATAGTAAGAGAAGTCTCCTGAGAGGAATTTGTGTGCTGTGGGTTGTCATTAAGACTATTTTTATAAAACACAAACTAACAAAAAGAACACACACATAAAAAAAAAAAAAAATGACCTTTAAGTAATAGAATCAGGGCTGGGTTTGTAGTTCAGTGGTAGACTATATCCTTAGCATGTGCACGATCCAGCACCAAAAAGAGAAAAAAGAAAGAAGAATCTTTCTACTGTGCTCGGAGATGGAGAACTACCATAAAAATCAATTGTATCAAACAACTTCATAGATCATTTGGGGGTAAAGGACTTAAGAGAACTGTCAATTTAAAAGATGAACGACACATTTTTTTTCTCCTGTAAAAAAACTAGTGTTTAAAAATTTCTGACCTTTTCTATGATGACAAATGACTTTAAATACCATACTGCTGGTCTGAGGATGTGGCTCAGTGGTAATCCCCAGCACCACAAAAACAAACAAACAAAAAACCTGCTACAGGTGATTTTAAAATAATAAATACATATAATCAGTACCTTTATGGAAATGGAAGTGTTCAACAGTGAATGAAAAGTAATTGCTTTTCAGAAATTCTATTTATTAGGAAAACATTTTGAAAATGAATTCCTAGAAATGTTTCCATGACTGTTTTATTCCAGAAAATTATAGAACTGTATCATTACTTACGAAGAACTTTTATCTGCATGCTCAAAAACACTAGGAAAAAATATTTTAACCTAAGCTGGGGTTGTAGCTCAGTAGTAGAGCACTTGCCTCGCATGTGTGAGGCACTAGGTTTGATTTCAGCACCACATATAAATAAATAAAATAAAGGTATTGCATCCATCTACAACTAAAAAAAATTTTTAAATTGTAACCTATTAATATTCCAGTTGTTGATTTACAATACCTTTCAATTAGCTTGCAAGAATAACTCTTTAACATCAGTCAATTCACTGACTGAATTCCAATAAAACTTTGCATAATTACTAGATGGTAATGAATATTAGGATTTAGTTATGCATTTTTGGTACATTCAGTACTTGTAACTTCAAGAATATCTTTGTCAGCTATCATGGCAATTAAAACCTATTTTCAAAATAAACTGAAATTAGAAACATACTTGTGAATCACTGTATCACAGCTTGTTAAACCAAAATATACATATATTTTTTAAAACAGTGGAATTTATTCAGTTACATGGAGAATAAAAATGTTTTGACTTCTGTAAAATCAAATAAAAATTTAAATTAAAAATCTATTTCAATTGCTTTTAAATTTCATGTTAAGATATTTATATATGTATACATATATACATATGTATGTTGGTTTATACACACATATACAAGTGTGTAAACACACACACGTGTACATGCACACACATACCCCCTTACATTCTATACACCATTAATTGTCAAGGGTTGTTACTTCTGTCTTCTTGTTACTCATTCTCTTGAATCTTTTCCTTTCCATTCAAAATTAATTTTTTTCCTAATTCAGCCTCTTTTTACCATTGACCTGGAATGTTGTGTGGCAGAGGTAACTGGGACTAGTGTCCCTTCTGGAACTAGTGTCCCTTCTTGGTCCTCATCTTTCTGCCCTCTCTTTTCCCTCTTTTTTTTTTTTTTAATTCATACATAGGCTCAGATTTGTCTTTCTAAAACACTGGTCTCCAAACCCTTTGGAGAGCACACATTATTAATAAAAATTCTTGAGCATGAATCCCTAGCATATTGATTTATTTCTAAATTATGTACACATGTGATTTATCATACATGTACATTGTAAAATGTACATAAATATATCTTGAAGTCAGGCACACTGACACATGCCTGTAATCAACTCAGGACGCTGAGGCAAGAGGACCACAAGTTCAAGACTAGTCTTGACAATATAGCAAGATTCCATCTCAAACAAAAAAGGACTGGGAATGCAGCTCAGTGATAGAGTGCCCTTGGGTTCTATCCCCAGCATCACAAATAAATTAGTTCATTAATAAAATATATTGAACTTAAGTACCTTTTGGGACATGTGGTGAAAAAATCTAAAGTGCAGTTGAAAAAAAGAAACTGGTGACCAGTGGCTAAAAATTACTTTTTACAGTTTTATAGGTTATATGTTTTATAATTCTAACATACGTTACTATAAAGATAATATGACATCATGGGAACCAACAGATTTGTCTTCCTGAGATATGAATATGCCTTGGAGGCATACACATTGTTTTTATCCCTTAGGACTCCCCATCATGAGAAAGAGAGAGTATTGTGTTGTGTGGACATTGCTTGAAACACTCAGATTCCAAACCTACTCTACCATTTAGTAATAATATAACTTTAAAGCCTTTCTAAGGCCTAACTCCTCATTATTAATAGCATAATAATACTTATTTTATATAGTTATCATAATAATTAATTGAGCCAGCACATATAAAGTACTTATATCTTTGCCTTGTATAGTTAAACATTAAAGTTGGGTGTGATAGCACACTCCTGTAATCCCAGTGACTCCAGAGGCAGAGGCAGGAGGATCACAAGTGCAAGGCCAGCCTCAGCAACTTAGTGAGGCCCTAAGCAACTCAGGGAGACCCTGTTTCAAAATAAAAAAATAAAGAAAGCTGGGGAAGTTACGCAGTGGTTAAGCACCCCTATGTTCAATCCCTGGTACCTGCCCCCACCCAAAAAATTTTATGAGACCCTAAGAAACTTAACAAGACCCTGTCTCAAAATAAAAAATAAAAAGGATTGGAGATGTAGCTCAGCTGTAAAGCACCACTGAATTAAATCTCCAGTACAAAATAAATAAATAAACAAATAAATAAATAAATAGTACTTCTAGGGAATGTAGGTCAGTGGCAAATTGCTTGCCTAGCATATGGGAAGCCGTGGGTTTGAGTTCCAGTACTGTCAAAACAAACAAACAAACAAAAAAAAACACTAAAAATTAGTTCTAGGCCTGAGTGTGGCTTAGTGGTTTTGTGCTTGGCTAGCATGTGCAAGGTCTTGGGTGCAATCTCCAGCACTTCAAGCACATACCTGCACGCATACAAAATAAAGATCACTTACAAAATTTTTAGTATCTGAGAACTGAACTGAGATAGAACATAAAAATTCTCATAGTTGGATCACACCTATGATAATAATTATTATCCTTATCTATACAGAATTTTGAAGTTATAGAAATGATACCTGGATAAAACACAACAGGAATACATCATATATATAATTTTATATAAAATAATTATATAAAAATATATTTTTTGTATCCCTGAGATACAAAAAAAAAGAAAGCAGAACAAATGGAAAACAAACATATTCAAAGAGAAAAGTGTAGTTTCCTGAAATGTAGAATCCACAAATGTGTTGTAGGAAAAATTAGGGATGTAGGGATGTGTTGTAGGAAAAATTAACATGGACATGAAAACATGGCATAGCTACATGAAGTAACTAAACTTCACAAACTAAGTGAATAATGTTACAGGATTCTAGACAGAAAACACAAGTCACTTGTAATAGGAAGAGGTAAAACTGGGTTCAAACTTAATTCACAGCCATGAGCCATGCCAGAGATTATAAGAATTATTTACAGAGTTCGTAGAAGAAATGAATGTGACTCAATGATTTTATACCCAACTAAATTTCTACTCATGTATAAAAGCAATCGAAGAACAGTATCAAACATGCAAAAATTTATCTCAGGTCAGGTACACGTAAACTTTTTGCAAAAGTTATCTGATGATGAAGTTCTGTCAATTAAGTTATTCCAGAATAAAAAACTAGGGAATGGGAAAATATATTTAATCATGAAATCTTGAATCCATGTAAAACTAGAAATAAGGCAAAACAATTAAAGATATTACAATTAGGACCCATATATATGAACAAGGAAGAAGAGTTACCGAGCAAACTGAGTGGAACATTCAAATGGTTGTGTGACCCAGCAAGGGTTTCAGAACCTAAGTGGAACAAAGAGGGCATACACATAAGGGAACAGCCCAGCACAGGGTGCCAAAATCTGAATACGGTACCTGTGTTGGAGATTGCTTCAGTACAGAAAGTTGGAGGGCTGGGGTAGTGGCTCAGCGGTAGAGCACTTGCCTAGCATGTGTGAGGCACTGGGTTCGATTCTCAGCACCACATATAAATAAAATAAAAAGGTCCATCGACTAAGAATATATTAAAAAACAACAACAACAACAAAGAGTTGGAGACTATATAGAGTAAGGAGGGTGTTCATGTGAGGTGGTGGCTCAGTGTAGTGTTAAGAGTCTGAGCCAGATGAGGAAGGTGTCAGTGCATGAAGATGACCAAGTGACAGTGTCAGAGCCCAGGAAGGGTTAGAAGAGCATCCCTGTGGAAGCATGTTCTGGCATAGGGTAAAAGAGCTTCAGCACATTGAAACGGGAATCCCAATAGAGGGGCATAAAAAAGTTTTTTGTGGGTCGGGGAGTGTAGCTCAATGGTAAAGCACTTGCTTAGCATATATAATGCCTTGGGTTCCATTTCCAACATTGGGGGGAAAATTTTTTTGTACTTATTTGCCATTTTTCTGAAAGTTTGTTGTCTTCAAAAATATGTCTAAACATATCAGATTCCCTGCCCTCCTTTGTTTTTTTGGTTTTTTTTTTTTTTTTTTTTTTTTTTTTTTGGTACTGGGGATTGAACCCAGGGGCACTTACCCTTAACCACTGAACCACATCCCCTGTTTTGTTTTTTTTTTTTTTTTTTAATTTTTTTATTTTGAGACAGGGTCTCCCTAATTTGTTTAGGGGCTTGCTAAGTTGCTGAGGCTAGCTATGAACTTGAGGTCTTCCTTCCTCAGCCTTCCAAGCCACTGGGATTTCGGGCATGCGCCACTGCGTCCAGTTTCCCTTTTTTTTTAATACATAATTTTGGATATACATTAAGGAACATTATCATGCTAATTTAATAAAACACTTTAATACCACTTAAAGAATATGAAGTGAGTAGACTGCATGTGGACCCTAAGAACTCCTAGACCATTTCAAATTTCAATGTCCATTCACTTTGTTCCTCACCACATGAAGCTTAGTCACTGGGCAGACTCTCAGAATTTTCTGAAACTCCATAGCAAAGATTGAAGCTTGCAATCAACTTTGAATTTTCTTATGGTCTTATATTTGTTACTTTTTACTCTTCTTCCCCAAACCAGCTGGGAATGGAATCAGGCCCTTATGCATACTGGGCAAGCACTCTACCACTGAGTCACACCCTCATCCCCCTATTGTTACCTTTTCTTGTTACCTTGCCATTACCACACAGGCTCAACCTTTGGGCTGCAAAAGCTAGGGTTGCTTCACTTCCTGCCTTCTGGGAAGCCACAGTTGCAAGAGCTCTTGCTGGGGAAGCTGGTGCCACATTAAAGGCACGCACATTAGAATATAGGTGCAGGAGAGCTGCAAGTGCGCTATTGTGAGTGCATCGGGCAGAATGTTGGGTTTCCCCACCATTGCTCTTTCTCTGGTGGAGAGACCGCGCTGGTCTTCTGTTTCCCTATAACTGTTCATGGGACATTTTTACATGATTTTCTTCTACACCTGCATGAAAGCATGCTTTCAGGATCCAGGAAATGTCATATTGGATCAAACAATGTTTCAGTGGGCTCAGGGTTCTCATCCCTGGTTTAACATCAACCCACTTTGTACTGCAGTGGTTCCAAACTCTGATCTCCAAACTGGTGATTATTGTAAATAATTTTTAAAATTATTATTAAACTACAATGAAATAAAAAACAAAATGATGTGGGGGAACATGTCCAAATGTAGGAAAAATTAACATGGACATGAAAACATGGCATAGCTACTTGAAGTAACTAAACTTCGCAAACTAAGTGAATAATCTTACAGGATTCTAGGCAGAAAACACAAGTCACTTGTAATAGGAAGAGGTAAAACTGGGTTCAAACTTAATTCACAGCCATGATCCATGCCAGAGATTATAAAATTTATTTACAGGGTTCAAAGGGGAAAAAAACTTAAAAAAAAAAAAAATCCTGAGACTATGTCCTTCTTACATTTTTAGTTTCAAAATTATCTCTTCTTTTATGAAAAGCAGGTGGTAGTAGATGGAGGCTGGTTTGCTGGTTTGCTGTTTTTCTATGTCCTTGCCTCAGAAAGTAGAAAGTAGGCAACTTCTTTTCAACACTCTTTTTCCCCCAGTGGTGGTAAAATATACATAACCTAAAATTTATCATCTTAAACCACTTTAAAGTGTATAGTTCAGTGATATTAAGTGCATTCACACTGTTTTGCAACATTTACCACTGCCCATCTCCAGAACTCTTGTCCTCTTGCAAAACTGAAACGCTGCACCCTTGAAATAACTCCCTATTCCCATCCCCCTGCCCTTGGTCTCCACCATTCTACTCTCTGTCTTTATGAATTTAACTATTCCAGGGACTTCATATAAGTGGAAACAAATAATATTTTGTGTATGTGACCTGATTCTTTTATTTACCCTAATGTCCTTAAGGTTTATTCCTGTTGTAGCATATGTTAAACTGTTCTTCCTTTTTAGGACTGAGTAGTTAGGGTTGCATAGTGTCCCAGGATATGTATTCACTGACTTTGTTTATCCATTCATCTGTCAATAGACACCTATATTACTTCCACCTTTTGACCATTGTAAATAATGCTGCTATAAACATAGGTGTATACAAATATATATATATATATATATATATATATATATAAATATTTGAATTCAGTAATGCAGTACTGGGGATTGGCGCTTTACCACTGACTTACAACCCCAGCCCTTTTATGAGACAGGGTCTCACTAATTTGCTGAGGTTTTTCCTGAACTTGCAATCCTCCTATCCCAGTCTACTGTGTTAATAGGATTACAAGAGTGTGCCACCACATCCCACCAAATATCCTTTAAAAACAAAAACCAATGGGCAATTTACATGTAATAAAATGCACAGATTTTAAGTGCGCAATTTGATGAGTTTTGGCAAATATGTACATCAATATAACTGCTACCCTAAGTAAAATATGGAACATTAGTATTACCCCAGAAAGTTCCCTTATGTTTCCTTTCCACCTCTCCTAGATAAACACTGATCTAATTTTTATCACCATAGATTAGTTTTGCCTGTTCTACTTTACATAAATGGAATTAAGCAGTGTGTACCTATTCCTTTGTGTGTGGCTTCTTTGATTTAACATAATATTTTGGGGATCAGTCACAGTGTCATTCCTTTTTATTGCTAAGTATTATGCTATTGCCTTATATACACAATTTGAAAAAAAAGTTCAATCTCCTTTGGTTTACTTTCATTTTGGGGCTCTTTTTTTTTTTTTTTTTGCGGTACTAGGGATCGAACTCAGGGCCTTGCAAGCACTCTACCAGCTGAGCTATTTCCCCAGCCCTATTTTGGGGCTCTTGAATAAAGCTGGAGATTCTGGGGATTGAATCCAGGGCCTTTTGCATACTAGACACATGCTTTACCACTGAGCCACATCCATAGCCCCCTGAACATACTTGTATATCTTTTTGTGAACATATATTTTTACTTTTCTTGGGTAAATGCCTCGAAGTAGAATTGCTATCCAGAGAATAATATGTATAACTTTATTTTAAAATGTCAATTTTCCGAAGTGTTTTGTTTTACCATTTTACCCTCTCATACCTCCCTCCCCAGCCAGGTAGAAGAGTTCCAGTTTTTTTCACATTTTCACCATTTAATATTGACAGTTTTTAGAATATTAGCCATTCCAGTGGGTATGTGATCTTATCTCTATAACTTTTTTTAGTTTTTATTTTTTGGTGCTGAGATTTGAACTGAGGGCCTCACACATGCAAAGTAAGGGCTCTACCACTGAGCTATGTCCCCCAGTTCCCTGTTCAACTTTTTATAAATTCCCCCAGTCAATTTATTTCAGAAAATATTCCTTGATGGCTGTCCTAGGATAGGACTCTGAATCGAAGTTGAAGTAACACAAATTAAAGTAGAAAGCAGAATTGTTGCCTCCCACAACCAAACCATGGAGGAGACAAGGCACTGCCCTGGGAGTGACTGGAACCACCTTCAGAACTCTCTCCTGTGCACTGCAGCTCTCCCCTCTGCTTCTCTCTGCACATGAACTTCGTCCTTACAGTTCACTTGTTCCCACTACACTGCAGCCCTGTTTTCTGGCAAGTCAAGACTTCTATCCAGAGTCTACTTGAGCAGAAAAGAAAGCACCTTCCCAGCACTTCCAGCTAGAGAACTCTGATTATCATCAATTGGGACTTGTGTTATCTATGAACCAATCACAGCATTAGGAGAGGAGACCAGCTGGGTTTTGTTCACCCTGTGGCTGAATAATGGAGAAGCTGTTATTGGGCAACTCTGCCATAACTATGTTTGGAATGGGGAGGGGAAGTTCCCAAAGAAGTAGAGTACTCTTTGAGGCAGGTAAAACAATGTCTATGTAGTCTTCCTGATTTTTAAAGAAATTTTTACACTTCTACAAAAATCCCAAAGTCTTGAAATCCTTGTTTTTTAATCCACTGACAACCACAAGCCAGGGACATAGCCTAGACATGTCTAACCTCACTTAATTTTTACATCTCTCAGCTATAAATTTTTCTAAACCAGCCATGAACTCATTCTATTTAGGCTAACTAAGGAATCTCTCAGGTTTGCTGAGGAACTGGGAAGGTAGTACTCTTGTTAAGCAGCAAGTTGTTGGGCCCAGGAGCCAAAATCCTACTTTGCTAACCTGCTCACATTCTCTCTTTCTGTATTCTCTTTTGACTACTTAATCCTCACTTTTGGAATCCAGCACTACTGAGTAAATCATTGATTCTAACACCTCTTTCATTGTCTAGCTTGTAACTTTCTCAGTTTCTCGGGTTCCAAATTTAATTCTCTTGGCTATGGAAGCCATCTCAGAAACTTGGCCTTGACCCATTCCAATACATCTTTTCCCTGGACCTTCTATTCACCAAGTTCAACCCCAAGTTGGTGTTATCTGCAAAGTTCAGCCTCTGGATTCCAATGGTACCTGTATTCAGTTCACTAACCTCTAATTCAAGTGTTCAAGGATATGCAGACTAAGTCCACAATTGCTAAAGCCATACCTTCATGATTCATGTTATTTTTCTCCCCCTGTGTTGGGGATGGAACCCAGGGCCTCATGCATACTAGGCAAATGCTCTACCACCAAGCCCTCCAGCCCTCTCCAGTGAGCTTTTTAAAGGCAAGGAGTACCTATAGCTGAGTCTCCCCTGAAGGGAGACAGCAAGAGTTAAAGATTTCATCTTTAATGAAATCTGAATTTTGTAATTCCTAATTTAGAAAGACATTATTTCAGCATATAGGTAAGGGCTTGTATCACTTTGAAAAATAACATTTTATTTTGAATTTTCTTTGGGGAAGGCAACACCCTAATCTTTTATTGCTTAAAGCCTCTGAGGCTCTTAGTCTGCCCTTAGTTGTGTTCTCGTCACATCTGTATCCCCAGAACCTTGTCCTGGGTCTGACATAAAGATTGTGCTTCACCAAAATCTGTTGGATGAACTAATACGTGAATGGAAGACCTTGTAGAGTAGAACCAAGTGCTGGAATTGATACCACTGTCTACTGGTGATGAGTTCTGCTTCCTCAGGTGTTGAAGTATAACATCAGAGAAGCACGCCAAGGCAAGCATATTAAGCAGGTTTTATTTAAAGGTAATAATACAGTTTTATTTAAAGGAGGGAGAAGGTGGCCATGGCTGATGGTCTAGAAAGCCAAGAAGTGAGCACCCCTGCATCTTTTATAGGTTAGGATCTCTTTTGTTCTGTTTTCTCCTCCCTTATCTCTCCTTCCTGTCTATGTGACTAGGCCCAGGAGATGCCCGGTGACATAACAAAAAGGTGAGAAGCACATGGCAGCAGGAGGGCCAAAGTGATTCAGGCAGCCTGTAGTCCTTGACAAGGGCAGGTAAATTTGGGAATCAATGGGCTCCTGGGATCCTTGACATTCCATTCTCCCAGAGGCAGTCTCCAATTTCCAGATGCAGATGGCTTTCATGGCCTCCATTTCCTCGATTTGACCCGATCCCCTATTTCTACGCTAACTGCCTGTCCCCAATTCTGGCTTCAGAATGGGACAAAAATAAGGGGTGAGGGGCAGGATTGGGAAGACACACTAAAGAACTTGACTGAAACATCTGCTTTGGCGCCTGTAGAGATGTGCTATAATTTCTACCAGTTCTGTCTTATCTTGGGTTGCACCAGTTCACCCTATTTTCTCTGGCTTCATTGTCTGTTCTTTCCTTTCCCTACCGAGCATATGAGTTGGCAATGGCTTCTCACAATTGCTTCTTTCATTTTGAAAACCCACTGCCCTATTTTGTGTCCCTGGCTTTCAGGTTCTCCCAGGGAGCTTCCGCATTAGCATGGGTTTGCAGTATTTCGGTAGCTTCTTTCTGTAGGGCTCTAAATCCCTTTGCATCATTTTCCATCCAGACCTGTAACAGAGAGATGGCTGCAGAGTGTTCCCATAAATAGCATCAATCTCCTCACCTTCTGGTGCTTCAGCTTGTATTCTTGAGATGGAGTCCAGCTGGCTGGGTGTGAATGTGCTTTGTTTATGCCAGTTCAGTCTCGGCAAGTATTTTCATTAAAATTGGAGGCTGAAATTACTGGCTACCAGAGCATCGCTGGTAACTGAATACTTCTCTGGTTACAGGGCGTAAGTTGTGCTCTGAATCCTTTTTGCAATAGTACACAGTCCTAATTTCTTGCAGTTTTAACTGGAAGATGTCTTCAGATCTGGGCAAACTTACTATGTCTGGGTGACACAGCTAGCACTTGGTCCCATTTGAATCTGTTGCTAGAATCTAGGTTCAGCCTTGAGCAAACCTATAAAGTAAGTATTAATATAGCCCAAGCTAAAGTAAGCTATATTTAACCTTATCTCAGCATAGAGACACATCCAAAAAAAAACCCAAATCTAATTTCTAGAAGTCTTAAAAAGTCAAGTATGGTAGATCTTCACTGAAGATATCTTGAGGGCATCAGGAAGGAAGTTACTGAGCTCATTACAGAGCAAACATATCTTTCCTAATAGAGCTGTCTCCAATCTTTTCTTTCTAAAAATTTCTGTCCTGATCTATGTTCTTTATTTCTCTCTCTCTCTCTCTCTCTCTCTCTCTCTCTCTCCTTTCAGGGAATGTGGGGAGCCAGTATTTTTGTTTGTTTGTTTTACAATTAAAGGCAAAGTTCACATGATATAAAACTAACCATCTTAGGGGGTTGGGGTGTAGCTCGGTGGTTAGAGCATTGTACATATCATTGTACATCTCATGTGGGAACTCTATCTAGTTCCACAACAGTTGTGTCATCCTGAAAGGAAACTGTACGGTAGTCTCCCCTTATCTGTGGTTTCACATTCTGCAGTTTTAGTTACCATGGTCAACCAGGACATAAAAATATTAAATGGAAAATTCTAGAAATAAATAATTCATAAGTTTTAAATTGTACACCATTCTGAGTAGTGTGATGGAATCATCTCACACTGTCCTGTTCAACCCATTGGGACCGAATCATCCCTTTGTCCAGTGTATTCACACTGTATACACTACCTGCCCGTTTATCACTTAGTATTCCTCTGAATTATCAGATCCACTGTTGCAGTTTCACAGTGTTTGGGTTCAAATAACCATTATTTTACTTAATAATGACCCCCAAAGCACAAGAGTAGGAAGGCTGGCAATTTGAATAAGCTAAAGAAAAGCCATAAAGTGCTTTCTTTCAGTGAAAAGGTGTAAGTTCTTCTCCCTTTAGTAAGGAAAGAAAACAAAAACTGATGTTGCTAGATACATAGTAGGAATCTTCTGGGAGCTAGGGATGCGTAGCTAACTCAGTGGTAGAGCACTTACCAAGCATGTGTGAGGCCCTGGGTTTGATCCTCAGTCCCAAGAAAAACAACAACAGCAAAACCCTAATCTTCTATCTGAGACATTGTGAAGAAGGAAAAAGAATTTCTTTTTCCTTTTGCTGTTGCACCTCAAACTGCAAAGAAATATTATCATTGCTCATAAAGAAAACTTACCAATATTTAGAGAGAGAGAGGATGAGGGAGGCCACATTCACATAACTTTATTATGGTATATTATTATAATTGTTCTTTTTTATTATGTTATTGTTGTAATCTCTTGATGTGCCTAATTTGGAAATTAAACTTTATTATAGGTATGTGTAAACTTTATTATAGGTATGTATGCATAGGAAAATACATAGTATATAGAGAGCTTGGCACTATCCATGGTCTCAGTCATCTGTTGGGAGTTTGGAATGCATTCCTTGAGGACAAGGGGATGGGAATACTGTACCTATTAAATAGCCATTCTTCATTCCCCACTGCACCAGTATTTTTAAAATTCCCTTGGTTATGCTAAATGGATAATCAGGGCTGAGAACCATCAGTATCAAGCAATCTATTTTTCCTTGGGGCTTCCCCTACTTAGAGCTCCACTCTTTTTCCAAATGCAAAGCTGAGCCAAAGATCCTCTTGAGAAATAGGATGTAAGTTCTATTTTTTGCCCTTCACATAGGTAGCCTTGTCTTTGGCAACCTAATTCCTTCTCTTCAATATTTCTCCCTTTTCTATGTCTACCCCACCGGCATTCCACTCCCATGGGCCGTTGCTCCCAAGCAGCCTGCTAAACAAGTCCTCTGGAAGCTGAGGTTCCTCACCTTTCCCACCCACTCCCTAGGTTTCAGCAGATACATTCTCAAGATCCCTGGAGTGTTTGCCTTTTAATTGAGAAAACACAACAAACAAACAAACAAACAAACAAACCTCAGGTCTCAGAGAACTCCTCTCTAATAGTGCATTTTAGGCACTAGACAGAAAAGGAGAGGAAAGGATTGTTTTGGGAAATGAAGGAGCCTGTCCCAGTTGCTCTTTATCTGTAAGTGACACACATACTGAAAAAGTGTGTAGTTTGAAGTTGGAAAATAACATGGTCCTAGGCACCAGTTTTGTCATCTCTCTGAGTCTGTATTCTCACTTGTAAAATGAGGGTGGTAATACAGAACTCAAAGGGTTTTATTTCAATAAGTTGCAGCCACAGAAACTGATTCTAGTTGAAAATGCATTTACTGAAAGGATAATGGTTTGAGGATGTAGCTCTGGTAGAGCACTTGCCTAGCATGTATGAGGCCTTGGGGATCAGTCCCCAGCACTGAAAAAAAAAAAAAAAAAAGATATTGGCTTTCCTTGTAAGTGGTCCTAGGTGATCTGTGGAAATGGTATATTATTGCTTGACCCAGAACACCCCCACAAAGTTGTGCAAAGCAAGAGGTTCAAATCTTCATGTTCATGGTAAGAACACTTGTGAGGACTGGGAAGGTACCTCAGGGGTAGAGTGCTTGCTAGCATGAGCAGAGACCTGGGTTCAATCTCCAGCACCATATACACAAAACAAAGCAAAAAACGCCCATTGGATTACCCAAGCCACCAAGGGTAGGCCTAGCCAAGAAACCACCAAGTACCTGAGAGATGTCACTTTAAAGACACAATGGGTAGCATTCCCTCATTAAAATGGTGGAGTTGGTAGTTGTTTCCCCTTGTCAAACAGTGGGAGTTGGACACAAAGTTGGTAGCCTAAAAAAAGTGCCGAATTTTTACTGTATATTTTTTAAAAAGCAGAGAGTAAGGCTGAACTTAAGAATTTAGATGTAGATTCTCTGATCTTTGAACACATCCAGGTGGACAAAGCACCCAAGATGCCTAGCCGTAGTTAGAGCTCATGGTTGGATTAACCTGTACGTGAGTGAGCTCCTCCTGCCCCACCAAGAGGATCTGAACAAATTGTTCCTAAGCCAGAGAGGAGGGTGCACAGAAGAAAATATACTGTAGAAGAATCTGAAGAAACAAAACTTAGGGCATGTGTGTTAGTCAGCTTTTTTTTCTCTGCGACAAATACCTGAGATAAATCAACTGAAAGGGAGGAAAGATTTATTTTGGCTCATGGTTTTGGAGTTTTCAACCTACGGTGTTGGTGCTATTGCTTTGAGCCTATAACAGCACAGTGTATCCTGGCTGGGACAAGTGGCAGAGGAGGTCTGTTCAGTTCATGGTGACTGGGAAGCAGAGAGGAAGAGACCAGCATCCTAATATTCCTGCCAAGGGCATGCCCCTAATGACCTAACTTCTTTCCCCTAGATCCCATCTCTTAAGGGTTCCATCAACTCTTAATCGCGCCATGGGCTGGTGGTCAAGCTTTTAACACCTGGGGGGACATATAAGATCCAAACTATGATAACATAGGAATCAATTCAGCATAAAATAAGTGGAGTTAAACATAAATTTTAAAAATAACATTGGTTAATGCACAGATTTGTTAGACGGGTTGGAAAAGAAGAGATTATACACAGATAAGAACAATGCCCCAAAGCAAGTGGCAGAACTTAAGAAACAACTCTACGTCACCAAGTACCAGCTGCTGCAGCTTGTCCTGCCAACAGAATTGGCACTGGGAGCTGAGTGTCCTGTTTTCTCTGTTGCTCCAGGAACTATAGGTTGCTTCCATCTCTACTTCACCACAGTCAGAAAGAATTATCCCCAACTCCACTTCTTTGTATCACTAGTTCCCCATATAAATTGTCACGGGTTCATCTGTTTGGCCAAACCTAGGCCACATCCCCTATACTGGCAGAGCAAGGCCCTAGTCATTTCGGCCTGTGGAGTGGGTAGAAGGTCCTGCCTTCTGCCAAGACGCTAAGATGGAGTGTTCCCCAAATGGGGGGAGAGGGTCAGAATAACCCAGAATAAGGACAAATGCTCCTTTTCAAATTGTATTAGGGAGACAGACTGTATGAAAAGTATATTATAAACTCTAAAGTACCATGAAGGTGTTGGCTATTAGCACTTTGTTCAAATTGCACTTAATTCACAACATTGTGGGACTTCTTCTTCTTTCTTTCCCATACACAGTTATACCACCACCAAGTCCAGGACAAGTCATGCTCAACATTCTGCTGTGTTTGCTTTTCTGATAAGGAGATTGGTATTAATTGGTGCTTCCATTCTCCACTACCCCCTTGCCCAAGGCTCTGATTTCAGTTTGGTGGGGTTTTTCCTTTTTTTTTTTTTTTTGTACCAGGGATTGAACGCAAAGGTGCTTAACTACGGAGCCACACCCGCAGCCCTTTTTATTTTTTATTTTGAGATAGGATCTCACTAGATTGCTTACAGCCTCACTAAGTTGCTGAGACTGGCTTTGAACCTGTGATCTTCCTGCCTTAGCTCCAGAGCCACACACCCAGTCCTGATTTCCATTTGTGGATCCAAGTAATTCATGGGAATCGAACTCCATCCCTGGACCCAGCAATGGAGTTTATGTCCTAAGACTAGCCAATTGGCATATTCTGTATCCCTGGTGACAGTTATTGGTTCAGGAGTGGGCACATGACCTAAACTGCTCCAATCTGTGTGAAACTAGGCAATTTTGCTAGGACAAAGGACATCTTCTGTTTTCTAGCTGAATGTGAATGAGAAAGCATGTGACTTTGGGAGGTCCTATCAGCCCTCTTGGAATCACAAGGAGAATCAGACTTAGAATAAAGTGAACATTGTGGAAGGCAAGTCCAAGGATAAAAAGAAACCAGTGCTTGGTGACCATTTAGCCACATGATAAAGCTACACCTGAATTCAGATTTCTCCTTTGGACTTCTCAGTTATATAAGCCAATAAATTCTATTTATTATTTAATCTAGATTGAGTCAGGTTTTCTGATACTGAAAGTATCTGATAACCACGTCCCTTACTCCCTGCCTCATGAGACTAGAATTACGGTCCACTTGGTGATGGCTAATAGTTAATCTTTTGGAGATACAGATCAAATCACTATCCTGGCCATGAAGGGGCAGCAGCATATCCATGCCCTAGGTCTAACAAAAATGTAAAATGGGCTGGAGGTATAGCTCTGTGGTAGAGCACTTATCTAGCATATGCAAGGCCCTGAGTGTAATCCCGAGCACCAGAAAACAAAACAAAACAAACAAACAAACAAAACCACAAAAAAACAGGTCTACATAACCAAGAGTAAGTCTTTTTAATTTAGTTTAATTTATTTTAAAAAATTTATTGTTGAGTTATAATTATAAATAATAGTGGATTTGGGGGCTGGGGCTGTAGCTCAGTGGCACAGTGCTTGCCTAGCACGTGTGAGGCATTGGGTTCCATCCTTAGAACCACATAAAATAAACAAACAGAATAAAGACATTCTACTCATCTATAATTACAAAAAAAATTTTTAAAGAAATAGTGAATTTGTTGTACATATTTGTACATGTACATGATACAACAATAAAATTTGGTCAATTTCATTCCCCAATATCTTCCCAAGGGCAAATCTTAAAAGGAGTCTCAATAAACATATTTCACTTCTCTTTGGCCTAGAAAGGTGAAGAATCCTAGGAATTAAGAGCAAACTCAGTTTTAAAAAAACAACAACATGGAGGGGAAGGAAAAAATAACAGAATGAATCGAACACCATTACCCTATGTAAATGTATAATTACAAAAATGGTATGCCTCTACTTCATGTACAAACAGAGAAATAAGATGTATTCCATTTGTTTACAATAAATAATAAATTTTAAAAAAAATCCAACAAAACATAAAGCAAAGGAAGTAAAATGTATTCCTTCTAATCTACAGAGGAAGGTATTCTAGAGTTTCATCCTACCTGGTGTATTTTTTTTTTTTTATCAGGGATTGAACCCAGGGACACTTAACCACTGACCACATCCTCAAGCCTTTTCTATATTTTACTTAGAGACAGGGTCTCACTGAATTGCTTAGGGCCTCCCTGAGTTGCTGAGGCTGGTTTTGAACTCGAGATTCTCCTCCTGTCTCAGCCTCCCAAACTGCTGGGATTATAGACCAGGCCCTACCTGATGTTCTTAAGGGTTCTCTTAAAAACATAGACTGAGACAGGAATGTTTGTATGAGTGATTTATTGAGGGAGTGCCCTTAGGAGAAACCTGAGGGATTAAGGGAATCAGGACAAGAGAAGAAGTTAAGGAAGGATGAAAGAACTCTAACTTCAGCCTGATTCCACAGAAAACTGTGGAGCATTAATTACTCCAAAGTTTGTCCCTTCCAGAGGCGAGGGAGCCTATTATATCCTGGCAAGGGATGTGGGGGTAGGGGTAGGGGGAGGCAATGTGTGTAACTTCTCAGGGATTGCTGGACAAAGAAGATTCTGTCAGCAAAGAGAAATCTTCCCCCAGAAGGGTACAGGTGTAAACTGCAGCAAGGAGGTGGTTGCATTGGCCTGGCAGAGAAGATCTGGGTACAAAACCAACAGCAACTGCAAGAACTGATCTGGCCAAAATTTCTTGCCCTTTTTTTTTTTTTTTTCAATGCTGAGGATTGAACCCAGGGACTTGTGCTTGCAAGGTAAGCACTCTATCAACTGAGCTATATCCCCAGTCCCTTATTTGCCCATTTTGAGGTTTTGTTCCATTTAAAAATTCCTCTTCAGAATTAAAATTGTTCATGATTTTTGTTTTGTTTTGTTTTCAGCTTGTGACACATCAACAACTATATGGAAATCCTAATTGAATGCCACTTTGTATTTTCATCATCCTTTTTGTCAATTCCTCTAAGTTAAAGAATCTTTGACCCTCAGTTAATTCTTTTTTTCAAACATTTTTAGTTCTAGATGGACACAACACCTTTATTTTGTTGATTTTTATGCAGTGCTGAACGTTGAACCCAGTGCCTCACACATATGAGGCAAACACTCCACCACTGAGCTACAACACCAGCCCCCCAGTTGCTTCTTCAATTTCTTCCTTCAAGGCACTAACCATATGCTGGACCACCTGCATGTTGCATTTCTTTTTTCTTCTTTCTTCTTTCTTTCTTTCTTTCTCTCTTCTTCTTCCTCCTCCTCCTCCTCCTCCTCTTCTTCTTCTTCTTCTTCTTCTTCTTCTTCTTCTTCTTTCTTCGTTATTTGGATTAAATTCTTTGTTAATGCTCACTTAACCTTGAAAATTATTCCCACATCCTGTCCACAGATTTCCCCAATATGTAAATCTGTTTTAGTCTTGCTTGCTACTTTCTCTCACCTTTTCTCCTTGTGAGTTAGGTGTGCACACAATACACACATGCCTAAGGTTGAGTGAAGTGCAATGAACTTCAAGGTATGATGGTAGGGAGCTCTGGAGAGCTTTTGCAGACAAAACTGAAGATCACAGCTTTGCTGTATGTCTTTCTGTGATCCTTGCCTGAGCTGATTACTGGTGACTTAAAACTAGAACCTTTCTAGGCTGTCCTGCCAGCTCTGAGTTGTTGTCAGCATTGAGAAGATAACATCACAGAAACACACATAAATATAGTGGTGATCACTCTGACTGTGAATGACATTTGCTATTGGATGGTTGCCTTTTGGGTTCTGAGATGACTTCACCATCACTAGTTTCTTGGACTGCAAGTTTTTTGGGATTTGATTTCTTCTTGCTGAGGTGATCCAGAGGGAGTGGCCACTTGGGGCATTAATAAGGTGGACCCAGACATAGAGCAAAATTGAAATGGAGGTTTTAATTATGATCTAGTACTTTCCTTCTCTATGTTCATCAACTCAGAGGCCTCCCATCCCTTCAGGGTGAGCTACTGGTTTTTCAGAACCCAATTCATTGAACTGTAACCACAACCACACTTTTTATGATATCAGACAGTTTCTTAAACAAACGAAAAAAACAAAACCTTTCTGTTCTATGTCCCATTAGCTTTCAGGTATAGATGCTGTGTTAGGAAACTCTTGGGTCCTATTAAGTGTTAATGGCTGAAAACTTCTATTATTATTCTCTATTCTTTCTCCCACTCTTTTTTTTTTTTTTTTTTTTTTTTTTGCAGTGCTGGGGTTCAAACCCAGGGCCTTATGCTTGCAAGGCAAGCACTCTACTGACTGAGCTATACCCTTGGCCCTCTCCTACTCTTTGAGATGACTATTTCATACCTTTCTCTTTCCTCAAACCTCCAACACCTACTCCAACATCCTTACTCTAAGCTGATGGCCTTGTTTCCCAATTCATTAAAAAAATAAAAGCACTCATTAGAGAACATCAGTCAGCTCTCAACACCTCCCCTACTCACTTTTTTTTTTTTTTTTTTTTTTTTTTTGCAGTACTGGGGATTAAACTCAGGGGTGTTCTCCCACTGAACTACATCCTCGTCCTTTTTATTTCTTATTTTGGTATAGTTCTCACTAAGTTGCTGAGGCTATCCTCTAATTTGTCATCCTCCTGCATCAGACTCCAGAATAGCTGGGATTACAGGTGTGGGCTACTACACCAGGATTACCTACCTAATGATTGTACCCATAGGTTCTGCCTTTCCATTTGTGACCACATTTGAATATTTGTGCTCCTACCTAAAATGAATCCCTCTACTGGTCTGTAAGAGTCCATCCTTCTCAATTAATCATACTCAAAGGCGAATTTCTAGCAATTCTCTCTTCTAATACATAATCAAATTTTTCTCTCTGTTTTAGTTATTTACTCTATCATGGAGCTGGGGATGGAATCCAGGGCCTCATGCAAGCTAGGCAAGTGCTCTACCACTGAGCACCTCCTTAGTCTAAATTTTCTCTCTTTACTAAATCATTCCCATATGATTATGGGAAATAATGGACAATCTGTAATTTCTCCTATCTTAAAACCAAAAACCAAGAGCAAAAACTAAACTAAAACCTCTCTCTTGACTTTATGGCCCCTTCCAGCTTGTTCCATTTTTTTATTTTTCTTTATAGACTCCTGAAAAGAATTATTTCACCAATTCCACTTTGCCTCCTATTCTATCTTGAACCATTTTCATTCAGGTTTTCCCTGTACCATTCCCTGAAAATTTCTCTCAGAAAGTCCATCAGCAATCTCTGCATTGTTAAACCCAATGGGTTCTCCAGCTCAGTCCTCATCTTACTTGCCCTCTGAGTAGCATTTTTAACACAATTGATCCCTTCCTCCTTGAAACATGTTCTTCATGTGGCTCCTTAGAGCTTACCCTCTCTTGACTTTTCTCCTGCTGATCACTCCTCAGTTGTTTTTGTTTATTCCTCCTCCTGTTCCCACCTGTATAGATTGAAGTGACCCCAAGGATTCAGGATTCCACCTTCTGATCTGTTTCTGTGGCTCCCCTACTTTCTTACTCCATTGGTGATCCCACCTCATGGTATAATAATCATTACACCCAGGACCCTTGAGTGGATATCTTCAGTCCAGACCTCTCCTAGAACTACAGATTTATATGCCTAACTGCCTATCTCTTTGGATGTCTAATAGACCTCTAAAAACTGAGCTATTGATATTTTGGCACAACCTACTCTTCCCCAAATCTTCTCCACTTAGTAGATGGCACCTCTCTCCTTCCAGTTAGTTGATAAGGTCAAATCCAGAATTTAGCCTTGATTCTTCCATTTCTCTCACATTCAACCCATCAACAAATTTTGTCAATTCTATCTTCAAAATGTACCGCAAATCCAACCACTTCTCACCAGCTTCACCTCTCTCAACATGCTGGTCCAAGCCATTTTGTTTCTTGGTTTGATTTTTGCACAACCTCCTATGTGGTTCCTTTGCCTCTGGACAGACTGTCAAGGTCATCATCAAGGTCAAAGTGATACTTTTAAAGCTTAGTAAGATCAGGTCACATCTCTGCAAAAATCAAAGTCCCCGACTGTGGTCTATAGACCTAAATGATCTGCAATAACTCTTACCCCTGGTCCTTTATATTGTGATCCATCTTCTACCACTTCGCATCTTGCACCTTCCACCCGTTCCCACTGATCTCCCTGTACTCAGGCAGTAGATCCTCTCCCCACCCCGCCTTCAACACTTCAGGCACACTCTTCCCTCAAGGCTTTCCCACTTGGTTTTCCTCTTCTCCTAGTCATCTATGGGGCTCAGTTCCTCATCTTGTAGGTCGTGAACATCCTCTCCTTAGTGAGCCGTTCCCTGACCACCACCCTATTGAAAATAGCATCTACTCTCTCTACTCCCTGCTTTATTTTTCTCTACAGTACTTATCACTGCCTAAAACTCAATTCACTTTCCATCTGTTTCCTCCTATCATAAGCTCTCCTGTAGGAAGGAATTTCCTTTTTTTTCTCTCTCGCTTTTTGTGCTGCTGGGAATTGAACCCAGGGCCTCATGCTTACAAGGTAACTGCTCTACCACTTCTACATCCCCAGTCCCAGGAATTTTCTTCTATTTTGTTCACTGCTGTGAATTGTGCCTGACTAAATATAGTATATGTATAATTCATATCTATTGAATAAATGAATAAATGTGTTCACTTTTAAATTGACTTAAGAGATGCAAAGTCTAAATCTGAAGGAAGACTCTACAATGCTCCAATTTCTGATCTGTGAGAGAAACTATTTGGGGTCAACTGGGCCTTTCTGCTTCTCTTCATGCCTTTACCTGTGGGGGTTACACTTCACTTTGCCTGTTCAACTCACCTGAAACAGGCTTCAGAAACTTCCAAATGCCTGCTAGATATATCCACCTCTGGATTACATATAGATATCTCAAACCTAAAAGGTCCCAAACCTAATAACCATTTTTTCCCTCCACATACCCCAAACCCCTCCTGTTTAGTTTCCTTTCTCTTGCTGTCCTTATTTTGAATAATGACAAGGTCACTTACCTGATCATCTTTATAGGCCTATGAAGTCATCTTTTACTTCTTCCTTCCTTCTTAGTGAAGCAATTGCTCAGTCTTATTAATCCAAAAACCTAAACATCTCTCAAATATGGTGCATGTTATATACCCCTAAACATCTGTCATCCTAAATTTGCCAGAATCAGTTCTTGTCTGCATCGTAACCACTCTATAGCCTGCCCCAGGTAGCTTCTTAAATTCTCTTGCTTAAAAAAAAAAAAAAAAAAAGGTGATCTGCACCATTCCTTCTCACAAATGGCTCTGCAAGTTTTCAATTTGCTGTAGAATAAAGCAAACCCCCCCTTGGCATGGTGTTCCAGTCCTTTCATCATCTGGTGCTATCTTACCTTTATAGTTTTGACTCCTGCTGCTCCTCCCAAAATGTTTTATATTTCTGCCACTGTTCACTACATTCCTCTGTGCCTCTATCCTTGCTGGTCCCTCTGCCTAGAATGTTCTTTTATTCATTATTTTTTCAGTTTGAGAATTCTTATTACTATTTAAAAACAAAAATTGGGCTGGGGGTGTGGTTCAGTGGTAAAACACTTTCTATGAGCTCTAGCATGGTAGAGGGTTAGCATGTATGAGGCCCTGGCTTCCATCCTTAGCAACACACACACACACACATACACACACACACACACACACAAATAGTAATAATGATGATTTGTTATATATCAAGCATTATGTTTTATGTATATATCATTTCATTTCATTCTCAGAAAAACAAAACAACCTGTTGAAGTTAAAGCAGCTGGAAAATGACTGATCCAGGATTTGAAGTCGGTTCTAATATCAAAGCTCATGATCTAACAATATTGGAGAAGTTTTCTCTGACTTCTTATAATAATTGCTTTATCCTTTGTGTGCCAAAAGCAGGTTTTTGTTTTTAAATTCATGACATAGAAGCCGTTTTATTGTAGAGGTTAAACACATGGATTCTGAAGTTAGACTTCTGGAGCTTACTAACTGTGACCTTGTACCTCTATCTTTTATTTTTGAAACGGGAATGATAATATTACCTATCTGATAGGACTACTCTGTGGATGAAATGAATCAACCAGTATAGTTCAGCATGGTGCATGTTACATACCTTTGGTCTTCAGATATATCTTACCCTTTGTTATGGTTATGTTCTAGGTACCTTTACTAGGTTCTGACATCTAGGAGGGAAAATATCTCCCTCATTCATCTTTCAATCTTCCTGCACCCAGCACAGCAGAACTTTAACTAGCTTGGGTGCTCCAAAAATGCTTGGCAAATTAAATTTGTAAATCTGTGGGTGTTTGTGCCAGACAATGAGGCATTTACAAGTTTATGATCTATGTTGTGACTCAATTACCTATGAATCTTTTAAAGAAAGTGGTTATTGGATCAGGCTGGCCATCCAATAGCTTCTGCCTTGTTTTTAAAAATCCAGTCATTGTCACTCCACTTACGTGAACAGGAAGTTTTTTACCTTCAAGCCTTTCCCAACTTCCCTCATGTGTGAGCCAAGACTTTCCAGGGGGCGGGGAGTAGGAAAGAGATACCTGTCACAAGATTCCAGGCTCCTGGGACACAGATGAAGGTATTCAGCTGTAGGCAAATACAAAGTGGGCCTTCTGCCCGCCCTGCTGTTCCCCTCCAGTGAGCTGTGACTTGATTTGGGGCTTTGGGTTTCACTTGCAACCACAGGCACAGTGTACCTGCTAAGAAAGCTCCTGCCCTGAAAAAAAGCTTCAAATGCAGATGGGAGGCTTGAGGATTCCTGGGAGGGAGCTGGCTCAAGTTACGTCATATTATTCAACTGCCCTCATGCTTGTTTATTTACATTTAAGCTGGCCTTACTAGGTAGGGCTGCAGGACACAGGGGCTGGGAAGAGGATTCAAAGGAGAGTAAAATGGTAGAAAAGGAAATGCTTGATTAGAGGTTAACATGTCCCCAGGGGCTCCTTTGATTTGGATTATTGTAAAAGTGCACAGTGTAATAATTAAGCACTCCCTGGGGGGAGAGGTCTCTGCACAGAGTTGGGGCTTTGTTTCTGATGAGTTGCAGCTGCTGTGCATAATAAGGTAGAGTAGACCAAATGGGTCATGGAGAAGAGTTCCCAGGACTGGAGTGACTTGCTTGCTCTCATGCAGAGTATTCTCATCATCTCCACCTAAGCCTGTGCTTTCTCTTGTTCTATACTTCAAGTAACACCTGCAAATTGCTTAGGCTATAACTTGGAGCCAGCTGACTATCCTCTTTCTTCTTGGATTATATCTTTCTCACACGTCTCTCAGCCTTGTGTCTCAGGTCTCCCATTCCATTCTTCATGTTACTGTCAGAGATTTTTCCAAATTAGTTAAAAATCCATCTGTGGCTCTCCATAGCCTTCTTAATCAAGTGTACCCACCAGATCCCAGTATGCAAGTCTCTTCAGGTTGGCTTCTCTGGCTTGTGTCTTGATATCTCTACACCTGTGATTCCCTTTACACAGTAATCCTAATCTGCAGTATGTGCCCTCAAACCTTGTAGCCTTCTATTCTTTTTTTTTTTTTTTTTTTTTTTGGGGGTGCTGGGGAGCCTTCTATTCTTGCTTCTCCTTTTGTCCGGAATCCCCCATCTTCCCTGACAGCTTCTTTCTTCCCTTTCTCATTCTCAGGTTGAAGGAGAGTTCCCTTACCTGTGCTCCTGGATCTCTCCTTAAGTACTCACCACAAACTGCATTAAGTCTCTAGTTTGGCAGAAGAAAGAATTGCTTACCAGCACCTAGCTTTGGCATACAGTATTTGCTCAATAAATATGTGAGAAATGAATGAACCCTACTAGTCATATTAGGGTTCAATTATAGTTCAGGGACTGGGTCTTGAAATATCTGGCTCTGAAAGAAGGAAATACAACAGTTATTGCAATTATGTTGTTAGAGGGGTAGAATTTCACACTTTATAAAAGTTTTGTGTTTCTTTAAGCTAATGTGATTAAAACCTACTTTAAAGAACAGTTTAGAAGCCCTCTTCTCTAGTTTTGATGAAACATTGTATTCTCCAGCTTTAGACAAACATTGAGGAGTCCAGGAATTACGCTTTACAAGCGTTTCCAGAAATGTCAAGCCTACTTAAAAACATGTCACTCCAAGGTCACAGTTATACACATATGATTGGCTCAGAAAAGGTGTGAGAGGTGGACAGGTGAACTATGAAATACAATCTGCCTAAGGAGGTCTGAAACCACTACACTCAGGGAACTAGTGGCAGTAATAAAACAATTGGGGTGACTCCAAAGAAATAAATAACACAAAGGGGGCATACTACCTAGCCATTTTCCACTTAACATTAAGGAAACATCTTTCTACATAGCAACTCGAAAAAATGGAATAGACTGCCTTGTGAAGTAGTGGGCCTTCTACTCCAAGTGTCCCATTCTCTTCACAGCATGCAGGCAGCTGGCTTCAAGCTAAGGCAGGTGGCATCCAGAGGAAAGGGGGCGGAGGAGATTGGACTAATGCGTCCTTTGATTCTTTGAACGTTGATTCTTTCAAATCTATTGGTTTTCCTCGAGTCTTTTGATTCTTTGGCAGTTTTTGATTCTTTGGATTCTCAGCTCTAAATGTTAAAACGCAGCTGAGAAAAGCTGCAACAAAGATGGAAAGAGAGTTAGTAAGAGTACTCAGGAGAAAGGGGTGACAATTTAAGGGGAGAAGCCATAAAGAAGAAACAGAGTGAAGAAGAAACAGAGCAAGCATGGGAAAGGAAATAGGAAGGCAAGGAGGAGAGGGAGAAAAACCTTCGGGAAGGAAGCAAGTGACCAAACTGCTCCGGGACTGGAGCAGGGAAGGCACGCCCAGAGGGAAACGGTCGCTTTAAGGATAGCCCCGCCTCCTGGCGTGACGCAGCAGCAGACCCGTTCGCGATTGGCCGCGACCGGAGGGCGGGATGGGGTTGCTAGGCGCGGAGGGGATCCGGCGGGCCCCGGCCGCCCGGAGAGCGGAGCCGCGGGAGCGGAGCCGGGGTTAGCGGCGCTGCTGGAAGATGGCGAGCGGCTGGGAAGCGCGGCCACCCTGGCGGCTCGGGCGCCTCCATCTGCCGCTGTGCCTGCTGCTGCTGTTGCTGATGAGGAGCCCAGCCCGGGGGGCACACATCAAGAAGGCGGAGGCGACGACGACGACGAGTGCGGGCGCCGAGGCTGCCGAGGGCCAGTTCGACCACTACTACCACGAAGAGGAGCTGGGCAAGGCGCTGAAGGAGGCAGCGGCCGCGGGTCCCCCGGGTCTGGCTCGCCTCTTCAGCATTGGCCGCTCAGTGGAGGGCCGGCCGCTGTGGGTGCTGCGCCTCACCGCTGGCCTGGGGCCGCTGTTCGCGGACGACGACGCGGGGCCGGACGCTGCGGGGCCGCTCCTGCCCGGCCGGCCGCAGGTGAAGCTGGTGGGCAACATGCATGGCGACGAGACCGTGTCGCGGCAGGTGCTGGTCTACCTGGCCCGCGAGCTGGCGTCCGGCTACCGGCGCGGAGATCCGCGTCTCGTCCGTCTGCTCAACACCACCGACGTGTATGTGCTACCCAGCCTCAACCCCGATGGTTTCGAGCGCGCCCGCGAGGGTGACTGCGGCCTCAGCGAGGGCGGCCCGCGGGGGGTCAGCGGCCGAGACAACAGCCGTGGCCGTGACCTCAACCGCAGCTTCCCGGACCAGTTTAGTACCGGCGAGCCCCCAGCCCTGGACGAAGTGCCAGAGGTCCGCGCCCTCATAGACTGGATCCGCAGAAACAAGTGAGTGTTTTCCGACCTCTCTCCTGCATCCACGTGAGCCTTCAAGGGCAAGATGCTGGTTCTGACACCCAGTAGGCGCTCAAACAATGCTTGCCGGCCTAAGGGGTGGAATAGTGAGGATGGAGGGTGACACCCTGTAACAGAAACAGCCCAGGCCTAGGAGCCTCCTAGTCCCGCTAATTGTCAAAGAAGCGGTGCCTAGAGGATGTCATTTGGTCAAGGCATGGCTGAAGGGGAGATTCCTTTCTGGCATTCTGTCCCTCTTCTTTCAGGACCATGGAATATAAGCGATGGTTGAGACCCTAAGGATAACCTAGGTCAGCTCACTCATTTTATAGATAAACTGTCAATATTGTTATTTTATTTCTAGAAGCACTGTTCTAACCACTTTCCGTGACTGCATTATCACACTTGATTTTGGCCACAACTGGATGACATAGACACCATTCACATCTTGGTTTTGCATACGGGAAAATTGAGGGTGAAACTGGTTAAACTAATTTGCCTAGTGAGGAGTATAACTGGGACTTAGACTCAGGCAATTCACTTCTTATTCAGTGCCCTTACTAGGGCAAGAGACTAAAGCCCAGAAATGGCAAATGACAACCCCAGAATCTTCCTCTTGATTATTTGATAGAAACTGAATCTCCGCCAGTTTTTACTTCTGACTCTGCTAAGGAGCAGATGGACTTGGCTGGAGAAATTGCACAGATCTGTGAACTGTTTTATTTTAGACTGCAAGAGTTTCTGATGTCATTTTTGCACCTTATTATGGAGCCTGGGCAGAATAACTAATTGTCACACTTGATATACACCTTGAGTGTTATTAAGTTTGTGTAGGATTTTTAAAACTTTGTAAGAATGAGGGCCTTAAGAAATTAGTGTATAAGAAGAAAATATTATAAATCTATATGAGATGTTTACCCAGTTATACTTGAAATTGTACCCACCAGCAAAGTGTGGTTGAGCTGAAATAATATTGACCATCTCAGTGGAAGAAGTAGAACTTGAACTGAGTTTGAAGATAATAGGTAGGATTTACAGCAGAAAGGGAAGAGAGAGGAGTGAAGGAAAAGGGAACTTACTACAAATGGAATAGTCTCTGAAGTGAGCATATACAGCTTTGTTTTTTCAAGCATCACGGTTGCCAGCATACTCCCCATTTTTGTGTCTTCATAAGACTTCTTAAGTAGTAGCTAATTTCCATCCTGATTTGGAGATTTCTGAATGACAGGTAAGATAAGATAATAATAAATGAAGAAGTTTCTCTGTGGGACTTGGAATCATTTCTTATATAAGATTTCAGTCAGATACAGCAGATCTAGAAGATGGGCATTATGACAGCTCCAGATTCTTTTTCTTTCACTTTTCACTTTACTCCCTTTAGAAGAGCCCTTATAGATATTTCACATACACTTTCTAGGACGATTTTTTTTTTTTCTTTTAAAGATGACCACGTCATGACCTCTGCACAGTTGCATAAATTTGACTTTGACGTAACACTTATTGTCAAAAGCTGTGATGGCCAGCCTTTTTCTGAGGTGATATATCAACTGAACTGTTTTCATTGCTTAAGTGTTCACAATACCCTGGCACAACCCTTGCAGGGATTTTTCTCTTCGGTATTAGTTCTGCTGTGACCAAATATGAAAATTTCCTTTTAGTCTAAGTCACCTTGAGGTTATACTGAAAGCCTTAAGTTTTTAATCTGGCACCCCAAATTTGCTCTCTGATTGTCTCTTTCATATCACTAGTGATTTAACAGTTTTGAGTTTTGGTTCAGTATGGTTAGTTCAATGATAGGAGCTTGGGAGGATTTTAAAAACTCATGTGGGTCAATTGGTATTATATGGAGAGTCATTTTATTCTGTGGTAGTGGACTACCCTAATCATACTGCACTGTTTTTTTAAGCATGTAACTGATCAGAAAGAAAAAATAGGTGATTGTATAGGCTAAAGAGTATATCCATTCGTCTGTAGACTTCAAAAATTAACTCAAAATGTGTTTTTAATTATTAATCAATAACGAAGGATACCGATATGTGAATTAAATTAAAAATGTAAGTACACACATAATTTGAGATTGGTGCTTTGATAGATATTAAAAAGAAAGACACAAACAGGCTGTATGAGAAAACTACCTTTTTCTTTGTATTTAGTGAAGTAAATTTGGGGGGTAATTTCTTGATCTCCTACTCACTGAGCTATGTTAGAAATAGACTTGTTATTTTGAATATGTAAAATTTTAAGACTCATTTCTTCCAGTTTAGGAAAGGGAAGTTTATTTTTATTTTTTGTTTTACTTTATATGCTTTACCCAAAAGGTGTTTTTTGTACTATTGATTATTGAGACAAGTATTTTAGAAATTATAAAAAATTTTAGTGTCAGTATTGAAGTTTAGAATTTATTTGACCCCATTTAAAAAAATATTTTTTTTAGTTGTAGATGGACACAATACTTTTATTTATTTATTTTTATGTGGTGCTGAAGATCAAACCCAGTGCCCTACACATGCTGAACTACAACCCTAGCCCAACTCCATATTTTTGACACACTAGATTTCTTTAAGTAAATTTACTTGTTCAGACTTTAAAAGAAGATAGCATATAAATGATTTTTTGATGGTGCTGGGGATTGATCCTCAGGGCCTGTCAAGCACTCTACCACTGAGCTATACCCACAAACCCAATTTTTTGATGTTTTGAAGATCATTATCATAGTTTTGGGGTGGGTGCAGATTATTTTGGGAGGCTTGTGCATATTCATCTACCATTTCCTGAATCTTTGTAGTTTTTCAGGCATCACATTCTCAATTTTTTATCTATAGTATTGTCTAGTGAACATAAGAATTAATTTAGTAATTAACTTTTTAATATTTATAGGCTTATTATCATATGTTTAGCCGCTATTTTATTTAATTAATTAATTTACTTTTTACAGACTGCATTTTGATTCATTGAACACAAATGGGATACATCATTTTGTTTCTATGGCTGTACACGATGTAGATTCATACCATTCGTGTAATCATACATGTACATAGGGTAATGATGCCTGTCTCATTCCATGATTTTTCATACCCTGCCCCCATTTCCTTCTATATAATCTAAAGTACCTCCATTCTTCTCTCACTACCCCCCCCATTATATATCATCATCCTCTTATCAGGGAAAACATTTGGCCTTTGGTTTTTTGGGATTGGTTTATTTCACTTAGCATGATATTCTCCAATTCCATCCATTTATTTGCAGATGCCATAATATTATTCTTCTTTATGACTGAATAATATTCCATTGTGTATATATACCACAGTTTCTTTATCCATTCATCTGTTGAAGGGCATCTAGGTTGGTTCCACAATCTAGCTATTGTGAGTTGAGCTGCTATAAACCTTGATGTGGCTGTGTTACTGTAGTATGATAATTTTAAGTCGTTTGGGTATAAACCAAGGAGTGGGATAACTGGGTCTAAAGGTAGGTCCATTCCAAGTTTTATGAGAATTCTCCACACTGCTTTCCAGAGTGGCTGCACCAATTTGCAACTCCACCAGCAATGTAAAAGTGTGCCTTTTCCCCACATCCACTCCAACATCTATTATTGTTTGTGTTCTTGATAATAGCCATTCTAATTGGAGTAAAATGAAATCTTAGAGCTGTTTTAATTTTCATTTCTCTAATTACTAGAAATGTTGAACATTTTTTCATATATTTATTAATCATCTATATGTCTTCTGTAAAGTGTCTGTCCAATTCCTTGGTCCGTAAAAATATGGAACACTTCACAAATTTGCTTGTCATCCTTGTGCAGGGGCCATGCTGATCTTCTCTGTGCTGCCGAAGCGAGCACTATATTTTATTTTTTTGAATTGCTGGGAATTGAACTTGGGGCTTCACATAGGCTAGGCTCTACCATGAGCTACTAGCCACTAGCCCAACTATTTTAAAGTAAGGAGTGATATATAATATTGAAGTCAAGTATGAGAAACACTTGAGAGAATTGATTTGAATGGAGTCCATGAAATACCTTTCAAATAAGATTGGAATTGATATGTAAAATTGGTTTGACAAAAACTCAAAAGAGTAATCTTTTAGCCATTGTGATTGATGTTACTTTCTCTTGAAATCCTGACATTAGTACTTAAAAAAATAGAGTATGGAAGATCTACTTGAATTTATCACTCAAGTAGATTGCAGATATTTTATTGCTCTGAGAGTCCATGGTTATACCTTTTTAAATATATTTCTGAGAAGTGTTACAGGAAATTTGAACAAAATGAAAAATAGCATTTAGTAGAGAATCTTGGATTTTAAAGTTTTAATTAAAAATATGGAAAGTGGCATACTTCACTTAGAATGTTCAGGGCTTTTTAATTGTTGTTCATAATGTATTCCTAGTGCCTAAAACAGTGTTTAGCTCATAGATGACACTCAGAAAATATTTGTTGCTGAATGGATTGCCTGAACTGGGCCTGCCTTCTTATAGCTTTCTCAAAGTTCAGTGGGGGAAAAAGTACTTAAATCGTAGAAATACAAACCATAAAGTAAATTTTTAATACGTAGGGTTGGTGTGGGGCAGGGGGGAGGTTGTTAGTATAGAGTTAGAAGTTAGAATATGTACTTAGTTTTTATTTCTGTGTCATTTAAGAGGGACAGTGGGAGTAGACAATACAATGATAATCAGTATGTTAGTGATTCCTTAAACATGATGCTAGATATCTCCAAAGGAATGAACTGTTGTTGAACAGGAGCTGTAAAGCAGTCATTGTGCTGGGAAGCAGGTAGCATTAATCCTCATTTTATAGATAAGAAGGAATCTAGGGTTTATTGATTTAGGGACAGAAACTTCTGATTGTCTTACTCTTGAGCCACAGATCTGGGAGACTGAACATTTTTACCATAATTTCCTGGCTCCAAAGCTTGTGCTATTGCCACTATACCAAATGGTGTCTGGAAGAGTGCTAATCCCCAGGGCCTTGTGCTTACAGGGCAAGCACTCTACCGACTGAGCTATCTCCCCAGCCCCTAAACTAGTCTCTTTTTATAGTCTTTTCTAGTATTTAATTACAGCATTATTGGCTAATTTTTTTCTTCTGATGTGAACAGATTCTGTGTTACAAGTAATTTTCATTATTTGATCTCTTCTGGGATGATGCTGATCATGCTTAAAATAACCTTTCAAATTAGACATATGATAGATTTAATTTTCTTCCAAGTATATATAGAGAAATGTTATATATGTATCAACCCCCTGTAGAATTTCTATAGGTTAGTTAATTTCAACCATAGAAAGGCAGAAGCAAGAAAATCCAATTTACAGTACAAAGAGAAAGTATTTAATATTTACTTGTAATGGTTTGATCTATTACATAAGGGAAAGATGCGTAAACAGAATGTAAGCAATTTTTTTTCCTGTAGCTTTCACCAGAAAAGAAGTTTTTCAGTATTTCTATATCTATAAATTTGACCAGATTAGCTGGGTACAATGGCACATGCATGTAATCCTAGCAGTTTGGGAGACTGAGGTAGGAGGATTGCAAATCCAAAGCCAGCCTCAGCAATTAAGTGAGACCCTTTCTCAAAATAAAAAATAAAAAAGGGTTGGGTATATGGCTCAGTGGTTAAGTGCCCCTGGATTTAAAAAAAAAAATGTTTTTTTTTTTTGTTTTTTTTTTGACCAGCTTATAAATTGATTAACTTAAAAATAGAAAACACAGGGCTATGGCTATAGCTCAATAGTAGAGCGACATGTATGAGGTCTTGGGTTTAATCCCTAGCAAAACACAAACACGTACATACACAGAACACTAGAAAAACTTTTTGATGGTGGTATTTTTTTTTATTGTTTTTTAATTTTCTCCTGAGGATTGAACCAAGTGGCATTTAACCACTGAGTCAGATCCTTAGCCTTCATTAAACTTTTTTCTTTTGAGATAGGGTCTTGCTAAATTACATAGGGCCTTGCTAAGTTGCTGAGGCTGACCTTGAACTTGTGATCCTTTCGCCTCAGCCTCTTGAGTTGATGAGATTGCAGGCATGTGCCATCATGCCTGGCAAGAAAAAGGTTTGTTTGTTTGTTTCAATGGGAGCAGTCTTATCTCCAGGTCAATTCATTTTTTAAATGTCCCCATTTCTTGGTGCAGTGGAAGACTAGTCTTTGATATGCTATATTATTTTTCTCTGAAAACATCTAGCTGTATCAGGTTGTTTTTTGTTTTTTCCTGAAACTTCTCAACTGTGGCCTCTTTCTTGAAAATGTGATTTTAGTATAGGTATTTTGTGAAACAGGAGTAAAACACAATATATCCTGTTTTAAACTAGACTCCCTATCTTTAAAATTATTTGAACAGTAAATATAGAAAGCATAAACTAACTTAGGTATTCAACAAATATTTATTTGTACAGCCACATTTTTCTATGAAATTAACATATTATGGAACATAAACGATAGGTTAAACTATATGAAATTGTCATTTTTATAGGTTAAAAAAAGGTTGAATATTAGAAAAGTCATAATAAAGTATATTACACGTGAATTTGGAATTCCTTAAATAAGACATCTCTTGAAACATTAATTTATACTGTGATTCAACTACTTTTTTCAATGATAGAACATTCTTTAAATGTTACTGGTGGTTAACTTGAAGCTGTTTGAAATTTTAAATTGATGATACTTTCTTTCCATTTTCTTTTTTGTTGCTGTTAGTAGTGGTCTGCTTATAACAGCTGATAGAGTTGTCTTTTAGGTCTCCAAGAGAGATACTTGAATTTGTTTATGGGTCTGGGGATATAGCTCATTGTTAGTGTTTGTTTAATATATAGGAGGTCCTTGGTTTGATCCCCAGCAACACACACACACACACACACACACACACACACACACAGAGAATGAGTTCATTTATGAATGATATATTGTGGTACTTTTAAATGCATTATGCTTTCTTTGTCTTTCATTTATTTTTTAGTGATATGTGATTTGGTTATGTTTTCAAAGGTTCGTGCTTTCTGGAAATCTGCATGGTGGCTCAGTGGTAGCAAGCTATCCTTTTGATGATTCTCCAGAGCACAAAGCAACTGGAATCTATAGCAAAACCTCAGATGATGAAGTCTTTAAATACTTGGCAAAAGCTTATGCTTCAAATCACCCCATAATGAAAACTGGTGAGCCTCATTGTCCAGGAGATGAAGATGAGACTTTCAAAGATGGAATCACAAATGGTGCACACTGGTATGATGTGGAAGGTATGCAAAATGCTGAATATGCTATATTTCCCTCTTTTATTTAGCTTTCTTTAGCATAGTCAAGAGAGGAAACTTTGTGGAATTCTAACTTTAAAAAAAATTTTTTTTTATATTGAAAATTTCAAACCCATAGTAAAATTGAAAGACTACCTATAGTAGTCTTTATATATGAACACCTATATACTCTTTATTTAAAATTCACCCACTGTTATCTTATTGGCTACATGCTTTGCCTCCACACATACCCATGTCCTCCCCTTCACAGACACATATAATCTTTTGCCAAGCCATCCAAAAATAGGTTGCAGTTTTCACGATACTTCACCCATAAGTTCCATCGCATATGTTTCCTAAAGTACAGGGACAAGTACAGTCTTCTATACAATTATATATCATTATCATAACCAAGAAATTACCAGTAATTCAATATCCTACATCTTACATGCTCTCCATAATTCAAATTTCACCTGTTATCCCCAAAATATCCTTTGTAGCTCTGTTTTCTCCAGATCTAGAATCCAGTCAAGGTTCAGGAATTGGCATTTGATTCTTGTGAAGAGTCTAGACCATTTTCCTATGGAACATTGCATATTCTGAATTTGGCAATTTTTTCATGTTAAAATTCATGCCCAATTTTCTAGCACGATCATCATTATATAGACCACATCATATCACATCACATCAGAAGACATAAAATCAGCTGTAAGTGACTATGTTGGACAACTTGGTTAATATAACCATCAGTGAGATCTTTCCATTTGGTGTAGAGCCACATTTTCCTCGTGTATTTTATTCTGTGGGGTGATCATGGAATTATTCTATTTTTTTAAATAGTGAAAAATTTTGCCATTTTAGGCTTTTTTTTTTTTTTTTTTTTTTGTTCTTTTGGTATTGGGAATTGAATCCAGAGGTGCTTTAGCTACATCCCCAGCCCTTTTTTATTTTTTGTTTTTATTTTTTGTTTTGAGGGTCTCACTGAGTTGCCATGGGCCTCAGTAAGTTGCTGACACTGGTCTCAAACTTGGGATCCTCTTGTCTCAGCCTCCCAGGTGGCTGGGATGACAGGTGTGAGCCACTGTGCCTGGCTTAGCCATTTTAAAATGTAAAATTAATGTTTTTTTTGTATTCACATCTATTTCCCATCATCATAGTCTGTTTCCAGACTTTTTTATTATGTCAAACAGAATCTCTGAAATTGTTAAATAATAATTCCCATTCCCTTCAACCCTGTAGCCACTGAGAACCTCTAATCTGTCTACCTCTGTGAACTTGCTTGTTCTAGATATTTCACATAACTGGAATCTTCCAATATTTGTTCTTTTGTATCTATTTAGTTTATTCACTTAGCATAATGTTCTCAGTTTTATTCATTGTGTAACATGTTTCAGCACTTTATTCTTTTTTATGGGTTGTTTTCCTTGAATGTATAAAATACATTTTGTTCATTCATCTGTTGATGGGCACTGGGTTGCTTCCACCTTGCTACCATGAATAATGCTATAATGAACATTGTTGTACAAGTATCTAAGTTCTCGTCTTCTCTTCAGTTATTTTGGGTATGTAGCTAGAAATGGAATTGCTAGAATCAAATAGTAATTCTGTGTTTAGAGGACCTGCCAAACTGTTTTCCATACTGGCTATACTATTTACATGCATTTCTACAAGCAACATACAAGGGGTTCAGTTTTCATGGAATGCTATTTTAAAAGAATTGTTAAAGTAAACTTGAATTGTTTACCTGTTTTTAAGTGTCATGAGAATGGTTATTGCTCTTTTAAATTTTTTGGTATACTTCGAAGAATAACTTTTTGTGCACAAACAGTCTATTTAAGAAAAAGCAGAAGGAACAAGTCAACTCATGGAAATGTCATCATTATAAACATTTTCTCTTAGAATCTGCTTATGGTGAAATGCCTTTGGGCTTTCTTATCTTTTTATTGATGGTCACATACAAAGTGTCTTATTATGTGTCTCTTATTTGCCTTTATTTAAGCCTTTTAAATTGCTTTCTGACTTTTTTATGTTCAGTCAATTTAAAGACTTAATATCTCTGTAGAGTTTTCTGATCTCACCATAGTTCATACCTGTGTTTCTACAACAAGCATCTACAAAGAAGTTTGAAATATTTAGAAGCCAAACTGTTCCCCATAACAGTTAGAGGTGATTTGAAAACCATTGAAACTTTTTTTTTTTTTTGATAGATAAGGGACATACTTTAATGTGTAATCCTTACATGTCAATCTTTAGTAGATACATTTAATAAAATCTAATTTTGTGAACTGGTGGTTTTGTGAGTTAGTCAGATTAATTTGGGATGATGTTACTTAAAATAATAAGTTGAAGAATAATTTACTTGCCCTTTTTGGAAAAAGTTCTAGAAGGTTAGAAAGTAATTCCTAATCAACAATTGAGGAATATAAGTCTATATTATACTATTTCAAAAACAAATATCCTGCCTTCACAGAAAGTAAGTGTACTGTGATATTAAGGTCAGAGATCATTTGGTTATTTAGTTACTAGATCATTTGGTTATTTCATTTTTCTGAAGAAGCAAAATTTTGTTGATGCTATTATTGTTTTTATGCATCAACTTTTCTCATTTTAGCTGAATGGTCAGACATGTTTTATGTTATTTCTATAACAGCTGCTCTTTCTACCTTAGCAAATTTAAAACAATTTCTCCTTGAGGAGGCTGTGATGGTTTCAGTCATTTCAACAGGGCAAACTCATTTTGTTTATCTTAGGCAGGACTGCAGTGAGTAAGATGCTGTGAAACCTTGTGACTTGGCATATATACAAACCCTGATGTCCTAGAGTGATTTTACTGATATTCTATATGATGTATTTAGGAATTATAGCTCAAAGAAGTATATGTAGACCTTTAAAACTGAAAGGGAATATATTGATCTAGTCCAGTCCTTTTGCTTTACAGAAATTCAAGACCTGAGAGAGGGAATGACTTATGCAATATAATTTATTTATTTAGCAAACATTTACTGCAAACATTACTTGCCACATTCCATATGCCGTATTAGGTGAGGGGGACATAGTGGGAGCAAACCAGAAACAGTTCCTGCTTGTGAGGATCATACAGTGTATTACTAGTGTGGAATGTGGGGTAATTGGCCTCTACCACTTTACCTCCATAGCCAGGGTTGACTCAGCATATCTAGCTGCCTATGTAGGAGGTCCCTGCTTCTCTCAACATATCTTTCAAACCCTCAGGATTCATCTAGGGGATGATTATCCTGATAAGGCCTGTGAATAGTTATGCTTACCTGCTAAAGCCTCATTACTCTGCAAGCCTAAGAAGGACTTGTTCATGGAGCAGGGCACCTTCTTATTTTTTATTTTATTTTTTTTAAAGCACAACGTGCTGAGTCGAATGCCTTTTGCCTACCTTTTTTTTTTTCCTGTGGTACTGGGAATTGAATCCAGGGGTGCTCTACCATTGAGCAACCCCAGTTGTTTCTTTCTTTTTTATTTTTATATTTTTAATTTTTGAGACAGGGCCTCACTAAGTGACCAAGGCTGACTTTGAACCTGAGATCCTTCTATGCTTCAGCCCCTGGGTTGCTGGAATTACAGCAATGTAGTCCTACAGCACCCAGCTTAGATTTTCTATTTTTAGTAGTGATCTATAATATGAAACACCTTTTAGTTTTTAGTATATATTTCATATATGTGTGTACATAAAATTAAAACAAGTCTATGAATAATACTTATTTTTTAAATCTTTTTTAAAAAAGTATTTTGGTTATTGATGAACACAGTACCTTTATGTTATTTATTTATTTTTATGTGGTACTGAGGATCAAACCCAGTGCCTCACACGATAGGCAAGTGCTCTACCACTGAGCCACAACCACAGTACCTTAAATCTTAACCTTTTAAATATATTGCGGTATTATTTCTTATAGCCTGTTCTGTTTGTTTGTTTTCAGTTTGTTTATTTATTTTAGTACTAGGGATTGAACCCAAGGGTGCTTAATGACTGAGCCACATCCCCAATCCTTTTTATAAAATTTAAAAAATTTTTTAGTTGTGAGTGGACATAATACCTTTATTTTATTTTTATGCATTGCTAAGGATTGAACCCAGTGCCTCACCTGCTAGGTGAGCGATCTACCACTTAGCCACAACCCCAGCCCCACCCCAATCCTTCCTATTTTTTATTTTGAGACAGGGTCTCACTAAGTTTGTTAGGGCCTTGCTAAATTGGTGAGGCTAGCCTTAAACTTGTGATCCTCCTATCTCAGCCTCCTGAGCGGCAGAGATTACAGGCATGTGCTACCATGCCTGATGCATTTCATTTTTAAAAAGTAACTTCTTTGCTTTCCCCCTGACTTGCTTTCTCTCTCCTCCTCGCTTTTCACACTCTTTCTTGCACGCTCCTTTTCTCTTTCCCTTTCTTTTCCTCTCATTTTCTCTCTTATCCTGCAAGGAGACACTCTGTTTGCTTAATAAATCCTCTTATGTGAAGGAAAAAAAAAAAAAAAAAAGTAACTTACCAGTTATCACAAACCACTAATATATCTTACTAATGGGTAATGACCTATAGTTTGAAAGAAAACCCTGTTATTCATTACCATATGGTAGACTTTATTTATTTTCAACTTCTAAGTAGGAACAAAACACCTTCATGTTGCATTTGATTACTTATTACTTGAGGGTTTTCTTTTGCCCTGACTTGTCTGTATGTCTCAGTCATTTCAAGTGCAGACTGAGCCACAATTTATCGCAGTTTCTCCTCCCTATAATTTGAATGAGTATTGAGATAGGAAATTTTCAGCTTTCCATGTTGCTCATGTGTCTATTTATACTATGATTTGTTAGGACAACTGCCATAATGTTTTATATTTATGTTTTTTAAATTATTATTATTGTTTTTTTATTTTAAGTCATTGCTGACTTGGGGACTAAGGTTTTTCAAATTGGTAATTTTGATTTTTTTTTTTTTTTTTTTTTTTCCTTCGGGAAGAAGAAAATGTTCTCTGGATGTTTCAAACCTTTTTCTCTCCTTTATTCCCTGGGCAGAGTTATAAACTGTAACCAGATAGCATATGATGTACCTAGTTCTTTTTTTTTTTTTTTTTGTGAATATGAATACCTTTGATCATGTGGACAACCATTTTTTCTCTAAAGTGGCGATCAAACTAAGCAGTATGTATGTGCTCTAAATATTGAGGTATACTTGACTGGAAGTAGGTGACTGCTGGAAAGGAAAGAGCATGAGGAAAATAATTACCAGTTTTCAGTGGTATAACAAGCAGATTTATCCAAGAATGGACCAGAAAACTTATCTAGAGCAGTGTTTTCAGGACATTACGTGTTAACTCATATGACACCAGAAAATTGGAATCTAAAACAAGGAAAAAAATCAAAAGAACAAACCCCACAATATCTGATATTAATGAGTAGACAAACTCATAAGTAGAGTGGAGAATTTAAGTTGTGCTTCTCTCAGTAACAGATCATGAAGACACATGAATAAGATCACAGTGGAGGTGCTGGGTGTGTGGTGCAAGCCTGTAATCCCAGCAGCTGGGGAGGCTGAGGCAGGAGGATCTCAAGATCAAGATCAGTCTCAGCACCCTAACCAGGCCCTAAGCAACTTAGTGAGACTGTCTCAAAAATAAATAAATAAGTAAATAAATAAATAAATAAATAAATAAATAAATAGAGCTGGGGATGTGGCTTAGTGGTGGTTAAGTGCCCCTAGGCTCAATTCCTGGTACCAAAACAAAAAACAAACAAATACCCTCAAAAACACAGTGGATTTGAATAGCATAAATAAACCAATTTGGCTTAGTGAACATGTACAGAAAGAATATTGCCCTCATATCTAATTTTCCTGTAGTCTCTTAACTAATCTGAGGTATAGATAACTAAGTAATTTACCAGTTGTCATTCTTAGGGAAGATATGTCTAATTCTGTTAAATACTTGTGTTATTTTGTTTTTAAAAAATAATGTATTAAAAGCAAAGCAACAAACATACAAAAACTTAAAGGGTTCTTGTGTCTCTGTTGGTTTTACATTTTGATAGAATCAAATCTAAACTTGAGCAGAGTCCAATCAACCTCTTTTTCTAGCCTTATCTTCTACCTCTCCTGCAATGCTGAACTACTTGTCCTTCCTCAAAAATGAACTTTCACACATTAGGCTATTCTTTGTCTAGAATGTTTTCCTTCAGTTTACCTGTACATCCTCTGAAACCTCCCCAGTAGTCACTCTCCTGCCCACCTAGTGTTTTTTTTGTTGTTGTTATCTTAGCAGTATAATGCTTATCCAACTTATGTTAATAGTTTCTTTGTATCTCATGTTATATGTGAATTTTTTTAATAATAAGGACAGGGTGGTGCTATTTTTGGAGTTCTCTTTGTATAAAATGTATTGGAAGGGACAGTCCTAGAGGAAGGGAGATTAGAGAGGTTTTTACAGTTAGTTGGAATTAGTCTCTTTAGGAGATAAGGAGTTTAGAGGGATGTGTGGGAATGAAAAAGGAATATGTGGGAGAAGAATTGCATAATTCTGATTAAATGGTAAAACAGAACATCAAGGAGAGGAAGGACCAACAGAGATGACTTTGAGGATTTTGAGCCAGAATAAATGAGATATAGAAAAAATGATTTGATTCATCCCCCCCCCCTCTCTTATCTCTCTCTCTCTCTCTCTCCCTAACTTTCTGAAGAAGAGTTAAAATTGGAGGTGGTACTTGATATTCTGATCACAAGTACCCAAGGGCAGTTAGGAAATAGGTTCTGAGATTTAGGAGTTTGTTTGGTTTTGGTATTGGGATTGAGCTGAGGAGTGCTTTGTCACTTAGCTACATCCCCAGTCCTTTTTATTTTTTGTTTTGAGACAAGGTCTCATTCAGTTGCTCAAGGTCATGCTAAATCGATGAGGCTGGCCTTGAACTTTGAATCCTCCTTATAAGCCTCTCACGTTGCTGGGATTATAGGTATGTGCCATTGTACCTGGCAGATTAAGGAGTTTTGAGAAATTTGGAAAGCATATGTCAGAGTACATGGTTTTGAAAATTGAATTGATATTTTTTCCTGGCATAATTAATTGCTTGGAGCCAGAAATTCAACTAAAACATTTCTATAAATGAACAGATGGACACTTTTTCACCTCCAAAGTGAATGAAGGATGTACCAGGATGTTTTCTTTAAGGAATGCTGACAATTCAGCTACTAATTATCAGTCTGTTCATTTGTGAGTACAACTGATAATCAAACGTATATCAGTGCAGTACTTTTGGTCTTAGCTGATCTCATACATTGAAGAGTTGATTGACTCTCTTCTTCCTCTTTTGTTCTCTTTTTAAAATGGAGTGTTTTCTTATCTAAAAGGAAAGCAAAAAGGTACAACCATAATTCAACAGAATATTTGCTTCTACTTGAGTCATGAGTTTGCTTTAGTAAACTGAAGTATAGCCTAATATAGAATCTGACCTTTAGGAGCATTGCGCTAGTGTACTTTATAATGTGATAATAGGGCCATGTGAAGACTACTATTTAGGGTTTGGCCCCTCAATCTTCACAAATATGTCTATAAAGTGGATGTACTCCCTGCCCGCCACAGCCCTTTTTTTTCCTCTTTAACTCAGGTGATACAGAATGGGAGAGAATGCTTTTAAAAAGAGGGAAATGCAGTTCAGAGATCTCTGTGAGAGATGGTGTTGACCAAGTTGGAACTAAAAACAGAGGCAGGACTGTTGAGCTCTGTAGAATCATATCATTAGCAAATATATATCTAGTGGGAGTGGTGAAGGAAATAGATTTTCAAAGATAAGTTGCTCAGAATGTAAAGACCAATTTCAGTTAAGGTTTAGTCAACCTGAATTTAAAGATTAGGAATTTGTGGAATTTTTAAAGACAACCTCTGTTTTCCATTCATTTGGCTCATATTTTCCATTTAACATTTTTTATGAGCATCATGCCATCAACTTGTAAGATCACTTCGGTAGTGCAACATCATCACTTAACTTACTTATTTTCTGTAAAGAAATTAAAAGCAGTCAGAATTAATTTTAAGAATTTCTCACTGTCCTTTGAACTAATAGTCTTCCCTTATCTGCAGCTTTGTTTTCTGAGGTTTTAGTTAAAATTACTGTAGTCTCCCCTTATCTGTGGGGTTTGGTTCAAGAATTCCAGTTTTCATTCATGGCCTGAAAATATTAAATGAAAAATTCTAGACACAAATAGTTCATAGGTTTCAAATTGTGCACTGTTCTGAGCAGCATGATGAAATTTGCAGTGTCCTGTTGTCTCACCCAAAAATGAATCTTCCTTTTGTTCAGTATATCCATGCTGTACATGCCACCTGCCCTTTGTCTCTTGTGTATCAGATGACTGTTGAGATATGGCAGTGCTTGACTTCAGGTCACCCTTACATAGTAACCTAATGCTGTATCAGACCATCACATGAAGAAAGTGGGGGAGTTCATTACTATATTTTGAAATAGAGACCAAATTCACACAACTAACAATATACTGTTATAATTATTCTATTTTATTACTTATTTTTGTTAAGCACGTACTGTGTTTAGTTTAGAAATCAAACTTTATCATAGGTACATATGTATAGGAAAAAACATAGTATACATAGAGTTAGGTAATGTCTTTGGTTTCAGGCATTCATTGGGGTTCTTGGAACATATCTCACATAGATCTACTATAGTTTTGAGCTCTAAATTTAAATATAAACTGGAAATTGTTTATCAATATTCCTGTATTCTGAAATGCTTTTCCTATTTAAAAAAAAATCATAGTTTTCCTGTAAAAGATTAATAAATTTCTTGACTAATATAGTTTTATACTTAATAATTGGCCTGGTGAGGTATTTAAAAAAAAAAAAAAACCTACATGTTTTATGTCTAACACTGAAGCATTGACTATATTTTTTTCTATTGGATTTCTGCTTGAGGCTGAAAAGCAAATCATTGGTTTGGGGAGAAGGAGACTAGTTAGTTTAGATAGCTTTAAGAAAGTTCAATTCCAGATCTTTGGTGTCTGTTTCTACTCTTTCCTAATGTTGGTCTGCCTGGGAGGTTCTCTCATATCTTCTTCTCCCACTTGACTGAAGACTGGCATCCTTTTATGCCCATCTGAATCACATTGTAGTATATTGCTTTGGAGTTTTTACACTTTTTTGGGACAGCAAAACAGAAGGGACAACTTGGTGATTTCTTTAATACTATTGTAAAAGCATCACCCCAAAGCTTTTATTAAAAGATGTATTTTCAACTGGGTGCTTCAAAGTACAGGATAAGGAAACACTATACCTATGTCATTAATGAATTGAAGACTTTGCTTGTTCATTTTTAAAATATTGTTTTCAGCTTCTTTGCTTACCAAGGGAGACCTGATTTCACTCAGTTGATTTGAGTAGTTTTAAATAAATGCAAATGAAAAGAAAAATTGCAGATGCATATATGAAAGATATATTTTAGTAATTATTTCTTGTTATGCTTATTATTTGTAAAACATTGTAATGAAACCATGCCTTTTTTTTTTTGTGGTGCTGGGGATTGAACCCAGGGCCTTGTGCTTGCGAGGCAAGCACTCTACCAACTGAGCTATATCCCAGCCCCTGAAACTATGCCTTTTTGATAAATGTAAGCCAGTGGTTATTGTAATAATACAATCTGGATGACAGAGTATAACACTAGGGCATTATGATCATTGGAGATAAGAAAAATGTAAATACACATACATAGTCATTATAGATTGAAACATTTGTAGGATGGCTAAAGCACGCAGGTATATCACATTCAAATTAAATTCTGCTGGAGGAAGTGGAGTGGGAAAAAAGTTCAAGGAAGAAAAGGGAAGTTGTAAAATTTCTACTGTTAAAGAAGAGGTGTGCTTGTAAGCACAAGGCCCTGGGTTCGATCCCCAGCACCTGCAAAAAAAAAAAAAAAAAAAGAAGAGGTGTGTTCATGTACTTTTTTTATAAAGACAATTCTAGGAATCAAATCTCCATGGTGTTTTCATTTATTTGGAAACATTTAAAGTAATGTAAAGGTTTTATTTAAAATTTTGTATTGTGCAGGATATTACTTTGTTTGCAGTTCTTTGAACTTAAAATCAAAACTTTTGAATACCAACTTAAAAATTTGTGAGCTGGGCTGGGGTGCAGCTCAGTGGTAGAGCATTTACCTAGTATTCATAAGACTGTTTTCCATCCTCAGTAGCAGCGTGCCTCGTGCACACACACACACACATACATACACACACACCCGATGTTGCATAATTTTTTAGTTATTTTAGTGTGAATAAATTGAAGATCATTGGTTTGGATAGCTTTGAGAGACTGATAGATAATAGAAGCTTGCTTATTTATGATAGTTACTAAGTAGGGTAAGTAGCAGATACTTCATACTATTTTTAAAGTGTTTTATTATTTTACTGAAGCTGAATGTTTACTCCCCAAATAAAAATTTTCTTTGGCTAGCTGAGCATGGTGGTGCATGCCTGTAAATCTAGCTGAGCCTGGTGGTGTAAGCTGTAATCCCAATGGCTCGGGAGGCTGAGGCAGGAGGATCATGAGTTCAAAGCCAGCCTCAGCAACTTAGTGAGGCCCAAAGCAACTCAGCGAGACCCTGTCTCTAAATAAAATACAAAAAGGGCTGTGAATGTGGCTCAGTGGCTAGGTGTCCCTGACTTCAATCCCTGGTACCAAAGTGGGGGGAAAAAAAGATATTGTAAAATCTGACATTTTTCTTTATGTTGAACCAAATGAAATATCAGCTAAAAAAATAAACAAATGCATTAACTGAATCTGGCAGTAGCTACAACTATTAGTAGTATTATATCTACTTACAGATCAATGCCTGTTCCCTTTATAGTGAGGCTAGCTTTGTGTGGATAGATTTTGTATTGAAGAAAAGAATCAAGGAAGGAAAGATAATGGAATGAGACGAACGTCATTACACATGTACTTGTATGATTACACAAATGGTGTGACTGTACGTTGTGTACAACCAGAGAAATGAAAAGTTATACCCCATTTGTGCACGATAAATCAAAAAAAAAAATCAAGACAAAAAATTGGAATCAGCTACTTAGTTAAAATTACTTATACTTACTTATTATACAGTCTTTGACATTTAATATGGAAAAATGTTAAATTTAACATAGATGGTAAATAATGCCTACTTGTGGTATCTCACAAAAATTTTTTTTACATTATCCATAACTCAGACAGTTAATGTTCCCATTTGTTTCCAGGTTTTTAAAGATCTTCTAAATTAAAACTTGAAGTTGGTGAATACTTTCTGATATTCTAAAGCTAGTAAAGGTCTATCTTCTTTGCCTTGTGAAATAAAATTAATTTATTGCTCTTCTAACATTGATTGGCTCTTGAGAGTTTTGAAAAATATAGATTAAAGTAGTTATCACAACTCACTGGCTACCTTCTAAGATTAGTTCATTGTTATAGACTCAGAGAAAATATGCTTTACTTTTATGAGATTGTGTCAAGTTTGTAGATATATTCCTGTTATTGATTTCTACTTCATTCCATCATGGTCAAAGAAAAAAAAAAAAGAGAGAAAGAAAAGTAATGTATAAACCCTTCCTATCATCCTGTATCCTCCCAGTTTATGTTGTATTTGTCACAAGTATTGTTTCTGTATACATTGACAATGCCACCAATGGCATGGTTTTTTCTTTCAACTGTCTGTCATATGTTGTCTAAAGAACTTAAGAGAAAAATGGTTTATTATATTTACCCAGATCATTACCATATCTGTTACTTTTCATTCATTCTTGAAGTTCCAGATTTCTCTCTGATAACATTTCTCTTTTGCCTTAAGAACTTCCTTTAGAATTTCTTTTAAATCAAATCTACTTAGATTTTTAAGTTTTCCTTCACCAGGTATCTGTTTTGCCTTTATTCCCAAGGGTTATTTTCACAGGGTATAAAATCGTGGGTTACGGGGTGATATTTTTTTTTTCTTCTTTTTTTTAATGTGTTTGTTTGGTTTATAAAGCACTTTACAACTTTGTGTCAGGCCCTTCTGGCCTCCATGACTTCTGCTGAGAAATTCAGTCGTTTGAATTGTTTTCCCTGTGTATCAATTTATCATTTTTCTTTGGCTACTTTCAAGACTTCTTTATCTTTGGTTTTCAGCAGTATGATTATGAAGCATCTAGGTATAGATTTCTTTGAGTTTATCCTGTTTGGGATTTGCTGAACTTCTTGAAATGTAAGTTTATGTCTTTTTGCCAAATTTGGTTTTAGCCATTATTTCGTCCAAAAACTTTTAAGCATGGTACTACTTTTTTCTCTTCTGATACTCCAGTGACAATGCTACACCTTTTAATATTGTCTGTAAAATTCTCTTCTTCTTTTTCTTTAAAGAAAAAAATTTTTTTTTCAGTGCTAGGGATGAACCCAGGGCTTCACATATGGTAGGCATGTCCTCCTCACCTTTTTTCCACCCCTTTCTCAGTTGTTTAGCATGTGCAAAGGTAATCTCTCTTTGTCAGTCTTCAAGATAACTCACTCTTTCCCCAGTCATTTCCATTCTTTTGAACATTTCCAATAGATTTTTAAATTCAATTACTGAGTTCTTTACTTCTAAACTTTGTTTATTTTGGTTCTAGGGATTGAATCCAGGGATGCTTAGCCACTGAACCACGTCCCCAGCCCTTTTTATTTTTTTATTTTGAAACAGGGTCTTGCTAAGTTGCTTAGGGCCTCACTGGATTGCTAAGGCTGGCCTTAAATCTATGACTGTCCTGCCTCAGCTTCCAGAGCTGCTGGGATTACAGGTGTGTGCCACCATTCCAAACCACTTCTAAAATTTCTATTTTGTTCTTTGTATGTGTGATACACACACACACACACACACACACACACACACAAAGAATGAATAAGCAAATTGTATTTCTTTCTTTCACTGCATTTTAAGAATGTTTAATCATAATTCTTTGAAGCATGATTATAATTGTCTGGGTCATCTTGGAATTGAAGTCTGTTGACTTTTTTTCCTTGTAATTTGTTGAGACTTTTACTAGTTCTTTGTATATCTGATAATTTTGGATTGTATCTTGGACATTTTAGTGTTCATGATTAGACATGTTAGTTTGTTTTGCATTCTCCAGTCCCCTACTTTTCCACCCCTGTCATGGGGATTGAACCCCATCTTTGAGTGTGGTAGACAAGGACTCTACCACTGAGCCACACCTCTAGCCCATAGGTCTTGTTGAAATCATATATGTATATTTTTAAATGGTAACTTTGTGTTTGTTTGTTCTAGCAGGGAATGACCCAGTTAGGTTCAGCTACAAGTTTTGACTCGCCTATAAAAGGCAGTGATTCCAATGTGAGTTCAGTTTTCAAAACCTTTGTGGTGTTGCTGAGATCTATCCGTGTGTGCATCACTGAGGGGCCAGTCTAGGAACCAGGCATTGACCTATTCTGTACTTGTGTTCTCTATGCTTTTGGTGTGCAATTTAACATCAGAGCCACACATGCGCAGCACAGGAGTGAGCCAGGAATTCATAGACAACTTTATGGAGTCCCTTTCACAAACTTCATCATATCTGCAATGTGACCAAGTCTCTGACTTCCAGGGTCTCCCAATGTGGATGATAAATAAGGACATGAAAGATACCCTTTTATGGGAAAGAAAAAAAAATTCAATATCAACATTAGTCATTAGGGGAATACAAATTAAAACCACAAGGAGAAACCACTACACACTCATTAGAATGCTTAAAATTTTAAAGATTGACCAGTTATTTGAGCAGCTTTTTAGCTGATGATGTGGAGTAGTTGGAACGTTCATTCATTGCTGGTAGCAATGTAAAAATGGTAGAAGTATGTTGAAAAACAAACTTCTTATAAAGTTAAGCTTAAATTTCTTTTATGACTCAACCATACCACTCCAAGGTATTTACCTCAAAGACATGAAGTCATCTGTCCACCCTAAGATCTACGCATAGCTTTACTCATGATTACCAAAAAATTGGAAACCGCTAAAATATTTATCATATAGAGAATGAATAAACAAGCCTGGAAATGATGCAGGCCTGTAGTCTTAGCAACTCAGGATGGTGAGGGAGAAGGATCACAAACTTGAGGTTAGTCTTGGCAGCTCAGTGAGACCCTAAGCAATTTAGCAAGACTGTCTCAAAATAAAAAAGATGATGGACTGGGGATGTAGCTTAGTTGATAGAGTGACCCTGGGTTAATCTCCAGTGCTATGCACACACAAGAATGAATAAACAAATTATATTACATCCATATAATAGAATACTTATTAATAAAAAGTTCTGTTTACCTGGGCATGGTGGTGCATACTGGTGATCCCAGTGGCTTGGGAAGCCAAGGCAGGAGAATCATAAGTTCAAAACCAGCCTCAGCAACTTAGTGGGACTCTAAGCAGCTTAGCTAGATGCTGTCTCAAAATAAAAATTAAAAAAAAAGGGGGGCTGAAGATGTGACTCAGTGCATCCCTGGGTTTAAGCCCCAGCACCAAAAAAATAATTACTATTTATAAATATATAAAATAAATAATAAATAATAAATATATATACATATATTCACCAACATGAATGAGTCTCAAAAGCCTTAAGAATTGTGCTAAATGACAGAGGCCTGATACAAGACTATATATATTACATAATTCCATTTATATGACATGTTGGGAAAGGCAAAAATATGGGGAAAGCAATTAATGATTGCCCAGGACATGGAAGCTGGGGCAAGGAGCTTTCTGGGGTGGTGCAAATGTTCCATATCCTAATTCTATTAATACTTATATGACTCTATACATTACACTGTATACTTAAATAAGGTGAATCTTACATCATATACATTATACCTCCATAAATCCGACTTTAAAAAAACTTCAACTTGTTTTTAAGAGAGGTTGTCAAAGTATTTTGAGTTGCTTTATAATTGAGTAAAGGAGAATTGTTTAAAATTCTGTATCCTATGAAAAAACTTACAGATATCATGCAAAAAGATGTGCATATAACCTTTTGACTAATATGTGGTAAATATGTCTAACACTTTAAAGGGTTGCATGATAGTTCATTTTTATATGATAATTTACTGAACTGGTCTTCCTCTGTTGTTGTTGTTTCCATGTTTATTTTTCTTCAATTTAAACACTGTAGTCTTTCTCCTCATAGCTGCTATCTTAGAATAAATTTCTGGAAAAGAAATTTCTGTGTTAAAGTCATGACTACTTAAAAGATTTTATATAAATGTTTCCAAATTGTTACCCAGAAACATTCTATAATCCTTTGTCATTTTTTCATAGTATTGTATTTTATGATTTTTACAATGTTTATTAGATGTTTTATAAATTTTAAATAGTTAAATCTATCATTATTTTTCTTTCATGCTTTCACTCACTTTGATGTCATGCTTAAAAAGACTTTTCTTCATTCTAGGCGCATATGGAAATACTTATGTTAGCTTCTGATTTCTGTTATGGTTTTTTTTTTTTTTTTTTTGAAGCATTTAATTAACCACCTTTTTTTTTTTTTTTTTTTCTTTCTTCTTCTTCTTCTTTTTGGTACTGGAGATTGAACCCAAGGATGAATTACATCCCCAGTCCTTTTTATTTTTTATTTTAAGACAGGTCTCACTGAATTATTTAGGGCCTTGCTAAGTTGCAGAGACTGGCCTTGAACTTGTGATCCTTCTGCCTCAGCCTCTCAAGTTGCTGGGATTACAGACTGTGCCTGGCACTATGATTTCATTTTATATGTGGATTGTAGAGTTCATTTGGTATAACATGAGTAAAGCTCCCCCCCTTTTTTTTTTTGCCACCTACTTTATCATTTTTATGCATGTGCACTTATCATTGAGCTATATCCCTAACCCTTTTTATCTATTTATTTATTGAGCCATGATTTTGCTGAATTGTTGAGCGTCTCACTAAGAATTTGTGATCATCCTGCTTCATATTGAAAACCAACAAAATACTCTCTGTCCTCCCCACCCCGTACCCAGTGCTGTAGAAAAGCAAGGAAGCCTTTATCCCCAGCCTCTTAGACCCTGCTTGCCTTTCCAGCCTTTGCTTTTAACTACACCCCTGCAGTTCTGTGCTCCTGCCCTAATACTGTGGCTTATCAGCCTCACAGATATTTGTCAACAAATGCCAGACCCTCCTATCCTGCACCTTTTACAAAGCCATTTCATCTCCAACTGGAGTGCTCCTGATTCCCCTGCATCCCTTTTTCTGGCTCATATGGTTTTACTCATCTTTCTTTGAGACCTAACTAAATTAAAAAAGAAAAGTCTCCAAGAAACCTTTCTAGGTCTTCCCTCAGCCCTAAAACTACTAGACTACTGGCATAGGCCCATAGGACCTCAATTACTGTTTTAAAAAATTATAGAAAAATATACATAATATAGTAATAACCTTTTTAATAATATTACATGTACAGTTCACTGGCATTAATATATTCACTTTGTTTTATAACCATTATCACTGCCCTCTATTCTCATGTTTACGTTAACTATTTATGGATACAGTTGTCTCTTCCTCTTGATAGTAAACAAAAACTTGGCCTCATTTTTAAGTACTTGATTAACATGGATGAATGTGAATGGAATTGGATAATCTCCTTTAATTATTCTGAGATACCTGACATTTCATATCTGACATCACATCAGCATTGGTGTGATCCTGCTCAGGTAACTTTGGGAATGTATTCAGTTTCTTTCTTTGTATTTCTTTTTCCAAATGGTATTTGTTGGAGTCCTGAATTTTTTCAAGGTTCCTTGCTCAATTTTGCCTTTACTAGTTTTTGATTCTTTACTCTTTACCTAGCCTTTTTTCCCCCTCAGCTGTATTTATTCTATGAATATATCAGTGAAATAGGGCATATTTATGAGGTAAGGTGGGCATATTTATGATGTAAGATAGACATAGTTCAAAAGCGGGTGTGTCTCAGAGCTTTTAATCAAACCTCAACAGAAATGAGATCGAGAGTTTAGGCTCCAATATTGTTGCTATTTCATTTCTGACCAAGTTTCACCAATTGCACTATATTGTTTGTTCTTCTGTTATCTAAGCCCCAGTTCTTTGATGAATTCCTTGTAAGCTGTGCTTTATACTGTGACAATGAGTTTTCTCTACCAACAGATTTCAGAATTATCTATTTAATCAAGTGTTCTGTCCTGCCTTTTCTCTTATAATCAAACCAGCATGTATTTTTAAACATCTTAGAATCTGAGAGTTGGAAGAATCCTTTGTGATCATCTAATGCTCACTTGCACATATGTAAAGACCCATGTTAATACCAAAGGGTTCTCAGCCAGTAAGTGGCAGAAGAATCTATGGCTTAAGTATACCTGTTGGTACTAAGTCAATGAAAGGGAAATTATTCTCCTTCCTCTGATCTGAAGGATCTTGTATAACATCACCTGAAATGTGCTGGAACTGGAAAAAGATGACCCTCAAAACCCACATTTGTACTATGCCCTATCAAAGGGGGAGAAATATCTGGGGATGATTTGGGAAAAAGGAAGTCTCCCTTGTCAGGCACAGGTACAGAGGAGGATTTTGATGAGTAGTGCATTGAATGAGCCAAACATGGGCTCTCAGGGCATCTTTCAGGGATCATTTAATATGCAAAAAAAGGGCATTGGAAACCATATGATAGAGCAAAGTAAGATCATAGTCTCCACTCTAGTCTTTATCCACATAAAATAAGATGTGAGAAAAATCAAGTGACAGGATTGATAAGGTAAAAGACTTTCTACAAAATGAGTTTGTGGGCTTGTGTAGGTATAAAAGTGGTGAAGATGATTGGCCAGGGATGCTTATTCCTCTTTTAATTCCGTCTTCTATTAAACCCATTCTGAAAGAGTTCCTGTGTTTTATTTTTCCCTGATTTATGTAGCTATGCCACCCTAGTTACTGTCTTTTTTTCTCTTGCTGCCTTGATAAAGGGGAGTACAGTTTGAATAGTAGATACTTAATGATGCTTTGGCATGAATATTCTTTACAACTTAAAGATCACATACACCCTTCGTTGTTATTCTGCTATAAATCTTAACCACTTGTACTTTACTTCTCACATCTGTAAAATGGCAAAATATTAATACCTACTTCATTTAATTATGAAGATTAAATGTTAATACATGTAAAGCTTTTCGGATAGGTCTGGCATGTAGTAAACACTCAATATAGAGCTCAAAGAGCTCTTATCAATATATATATTTTTTAAATATATATTTTTTTAGTTACCAATGAATCTTTTGTTCAATTTTATTTATTTATTTATATGTGATGCTGAGTATTGAACCCAGGGCCTCACACATGCCAGGCAGGTGCTCTACCACTGAGCCACAACTCCAGCCCCCTCAATATTGTTATTAACTGATGTAGTTATGCTCTTTATAACTGTTCATCCTACTAGTTAAGTGTATTTCCTTTATGTATATTCCTTTATCAATGTATATTCCTCTAACCTTCCTTATGGATGTCCAATTGAATAAGCTTCTCCAATTTCAGACAGCTTAATGAAAAGAAAATTCATACATGGCAAGAGAAGGGTGATTTAGTTTCTTCAGTCTTTTGGAGGGTAGAATTCCTTTCCTTCATCAAGTAAGTTTGTTTTTTTCCTTCATATTACAGGTGGTATGCAGGATTACAATTACGTATGGGCCAACTGTTTTGAGATTACATTAGAACTGTCTTGTTGCAAATATCCACCTGCTTCACAGCTTCGACAGGAATGGGAGAACAATCGTGAGTCTTTGATCACATTGATTGAAAAGGTAAAAGTAGCTGACTGGAAGACTGGAGTACAGAAATAATGGATTAAATAAGGGAGAAATTTGGTTACTTATGAATGACAATTTTTATTAGGTATCATTTATCAGATCAGTTTTTATTAAGATTGGAGATAATTTTTGGAGATTTTTATATTACAATCTGTTACAACATATTCTAGTTCTGCCTCTTCTGTCCCCTACTTCTAGTTCTCTGCTCCATTGTTGCTCCCTTTGCCTGTCTTAGAACACTTTTACAAACTAGATTAGCTAAATTTGTACTACTGGTGGGGTGGAGGTGTAACTCAGTGGGTGAATGTATGCTTGGCATGCATGAAGCTGTGAGTTTGATACCCAGCACCAAAAAACCTTTCCAAAAAACTCTGTAAATTTGTACTTCCAGGTTCTTACCATGTCATGTGTTCATATTTGCTAGAGAGCCTTTACCACTATATGAACCATGAATATTAGTTTAATTTAAATACCAGACAAATGAATCAACCATTAGATATACCAGAAATTATACTTTGTTGAGAAAATTAGAAGCCTGACTTGAGGAGAGGGAATTTCAAAAGCACCTTATTAATGTGGAGTCCGTGGAGTCCAGTCATTTATGACTTTAAGGATTTAATACTTTCATCTGTACTTTATTTCAAGTGTACTGAAAAATATTTTGGAAAGATAGAAAAGTAGTCCTATCTTTTAGAAATTCTATCAGTGCAGAGAGGTGTTATATTCTCTTGCTTTCCAAATTGTCTCTGAGATTTTATTCTTATATTTTAGGTTCACATTGGAATAAAAGGATTTGTCAAAGATTCAGTAACAGGATCTGGGTTAGAGAATGCAACCATCTCAGTGGCTGGTATTAATCATAATATCACAGCAGGGAGATTTGGTGATTTTCACAGATTACTCGTTCCTGGAACTTATAATCTTACAGTAGTTTCACCTGGGTAAGAATTTAAACTAGATTTTTAATTAAAATGTCAAGCCTCTTTTATACCTAAGACAGAAAAATAGGTCTTGTAAATGTTACTCACTGTATCTGGCTTTTATTTTTTCTTATTGTCTCATTTTTTTCTCCTTTTATATAAGAATATTGTCATGGAGTGTTTTGTCACAGTCTTAACAGCGTGAAGCATAATGGTAGCATTCGGAGGAAGAACAATTTTATAAGTTTGAAAAGAAGTTCAGCTGTGTAAAGCATTGCCTCAAGACTGGCTAGATAAAAAACTGTGGAAGAAACCCAGGACTCTGAAAATGACGTTCGAAGAATGTCATTGGCTTTCTAATATACCAGAGGAGTGGTTTTCTACCTCCCCTGTACACATCTGTGAAAACTCACTTTCATAAGGATTTAACTCATGATCTTTCATTTAATTTTGAAATTTACTACTTAGGAAAAGAGGTTGCGACGTCAGTTTGATAAAACACTGCAAAAGTTAGATAATTTATGCTTTGAGTAGTGTAGCAACAGTTACAGTGGAGTAATAAGCATATGCTTTCCCTTGAATGTGATTTTTTTTTTTTTTTTTTTTTTTTGGTAAGCAGTTTAGTGTGTGGTACCTGTAAAGGTTGTTAAGAAAAATAATTCTCTTTTTTTTTTTTTTTTTTTTTTTGTGGTGCTGGGGATTGAACCCAGGGCTTTGTGCATGCAAGGCAAGCACTCTACCAACTGAACTGTATCCCCAGCCCAGAAAAATAATTCTTTAAAGACTTAATCTGAGATTCTATATGAGATAACATCCTAAAACTCTTATATTTGCACATTTATCTTTATTTAGTTTTGAGTTTTGATAGACTACTAAGTGTAAGAGTATGTCAGGGCTACTGTTGTTATGATGTTAAAGTATCGTGTGTCTTAATCCCAAGCCATCTCCTTTTTCAAATATTTTTTTCAGATATATGCCATTGACTATTAATAACATAATAGTGAAAGAAGGACCAGCTACAGAGGTGGATTTTCCTCTTCAGCCAACTGCTGTGGTTGCATTAATTCCTGACACGACTGAGGCTATAGCAACTCCTAGCTCTGTTGCTATCCTTAATGTTCCTCAGGGAACATCATCTTCTCACCAGCCAATTCAACCCAAAGATTTTCACCACCACCATTTCCCTGATATGGAAATCTTCTTGAGAAGATTTGCCAATGAATATCCTAATATTACTCGTCTTTATTCACTGGGAAAATCGGTAGAGTCAAGAGAACTCTATGTGATGGAGATATCTGATAACCCAGGTGTCCATGAACCAGGTAATTGGTATGGTCTTACACATAATTTCTGACCTCTGAAAGCTTTTGGTTTATATTGCTGTGCTTTGTCCAGAAAGGTCACCTATAGTATATATATCTTGAATTAAAAAACATAATCAGGGCTGGGGAGATAGCTCAGCTGGTAGAGTGCTTCCCTTGCAAGCACAAAGCCCTGAGTTCGATCCCCAGTACTTAAAAAAAAAATAGTAATAATAATCAAAAAAGAAAATAAAAAAATGTAGCCCGTCTTTCCCCAGAAAAGAAGAAAATCCATCTGATAATCTGCATTAGGCATTGTATTTAATACGTACATAGATTTAATTTCTTCTCCTAATAGTATTTTTTTATATTAAATGCACATGTATGTGTGTGTGTATATGTGTATGCTTTAAACCTGCTCAGACATACATGTTAGTAAGGAAGATGTTTTATGAGATGTAAAGATTTTTCTTTTGCCAAAATACCTGTTCTCCTAAATTTTTGGCTCAGGATTTTTTTTTTTTTTTTTTTTTTTTAATACCAGGGATTAAACCCAGAGGTGCTAAACCACTGAGCTACATGCCTAGCCCTTTAAAAAAAAATTTTTTTTTTTTAATTTTGAGGCCTTCTGAGTTGCTGGAATTATAGGTGCATGCCACCACACCCAGTTTGGCTCAGGATCTTTATAAAACAAAGTCTGTGATAACTGAAAAGGATAAAAAAAAAAAAAAAACTTACATAAAATTGCTTTGTTTTCAGGTGAACCAGAATTTAAGTACATTGGAAATATGCATGGAAATGAAGTAGTTGGGAGAGAACTGCTTTTGAACCTCATCGAATACCTTTGTAAGAACTTTGGAACAGACCCTGAAGTAACAGATCTGGTTCGTAATACTAGAATTCACCTTATGCCATCCATGAATCCTGATGGGTATGAAAAGTCTCAGGAAGGTAAAGAATAACTAAATGCTGATCTTTTTATTATCACATGGCTTGATTACTTTGAAATAGAAGAGAATTTGAACTTGTTTCCTGTAATTTCTCCCTGTTTTTATTCTTTTTTTTTTTAAATATATGTTTAGTTGTAGATGGACATAATAGCTTTATTTTATTTTATTTTTTTGATCTGAGGATTGAACCCAGTGCCTCACAGGTGCTAGGCAAGCCCTCTACCACTGAGCAACATCTCAGCCCCCTGTTTTTATTCTTATAAGTGGTTTAATATAAGATTGTTCATTATGTGATCAAGTTTATATTTAATAGAATTTTTATTTCATTTTGGTAATGGTTCTTATATGTTAAAAATAGCACAAAATCTTTACAAATTTCTTGCGTTTTTAACAGTAGTTCTTATGTACAAGTAATTAGAACAAATAAAAAAATCAATAAAAAAATCTTTATTTTTAAGTAAAAAATCAAACCAGATATACTTGAAGTCAGATATAATCTGTTTTTGACCCAGTTCTGTTTCTTAGGCATATTCTTTTTATTTATTCTTGGGTACTGGGGATTAAATCCAGGGGCTTACCACTAAGTTACATTCCCACTCATGTGCTGAGGCTGGCCGTGGACTTGGAATTCTCTAGCTTTAGCCTCCTGAGTTGCTGGGGTCACAGGTGTATGCCACCACGCTGGGCTCCTTATACATATTCAAAATTTGCTCAATTGTTGACTTCCCGATCAGCTTCTCTTGTTAGGCCCACCTTTCCTTCCTCTAGGTGGGTCCACCTTTCCTGGGGGGCAGTATGGTAAGGTCGGGGAGAGGTTTACAGAGAGTGCCTTATGCAGAACACTAGGAGAGTGAGAATCTGTCTTTTCCTAGCCCATGATTCTATAGAGAAGTTTTATATTTTCTCTTTTCTCTCTGAAGGTTTGATAATTTTAGTCTATAATAAATTGACAATGGGCAGATTAACAGGGGAAAAGCAAATTTATTAATATGGGGAAACACAAGAGTCCTACACAAAATGAGATTCAACTGCAGGTGAGGTGTTTAAGCTTATATACAGCTAAACAAAGGGTTAGGGGTTTGGCCTTCTTGCAAGGGAAGTGCCTGCAGGCTGTGGAAGGTTGAGGGAAGAACGTACATAGAGAGAAAGAGTTGTTTGTTACATGGATAAAGTATCCCAGGTAAAGGACACCTGTGGGCCAAGTGTCAAATCCCCAATCTCTTCTTCCTATGGAAATACCTTTCCCAGGCAGAAAGGGGGTTATCAGATAGAAAAGCTGTTGCACGCAATTGCTGTTTACTAATGGAGATGAATGTAAATTTCTTTTTTCAGAGCTATTCCTATGCAGTTTCTCTGAACAACTTACTTAAAATATGCCCAATAAATCCCTTTGGGTTGGGATATTTTACTCTGCCACAATTACTTCTAGGTAGTGATCTCTGTCAGTAGAACAGGCCACTCAGTGTGAATATGCAGCCACATGGTTATTAGCACTGACCTGCCCACTGGGAGAATTAGCTGGTTGTTACTGCCCAGAAGCTCTCTTGAACAAATAGGCTAGGGTTAATCCTTATATATGATTCAGATTAATTCCCTAAGGAGTTATCAGCATCACAAATTCCTCCCACATTCCCTCCACCCCCTTTCCGAGAAAGGTGCAATGTTTGCCACTAGTGAGTCCTCTAGTTGTTTTCTTCATTCACATGTAATTTTTTTCTCATTTTAATGACAGTAATAGGGTTCTCACCTCCTATTAAAATGGAATATGTATAGTTAAGTGTAAATTGAATCTTTATCCTTCATCAAATTAAATTTTCAACTGTGTCCTTGGCTAACTTTACCTTTTCGTAGCACTTTAATGTAAGCTTATCAAAATTTTCTTTTCATTTCGTCTGTTTCTTTACAGTGTCTTAGTGAGCTGTATAAAAGTACAATAGAGTCCCCCTCTGGTCAGTAATACTCCCTCAACATTGTGATCATGTCATTATGTGTGGATTATTGACAGTTGAGCAATGCTTTTAACATAATTTGTGTAATTGGATTTTTTTCTCTCAAAGTATGACCAGAGGACAAAAATGAAAGGATGGTGTGTTTTACCTCTCGGTTCAAAAGACCTAGAAGAGATAGGTTTTTAAAGTATATAGCATAAAAAAGGTATATTTAATCACAGTGGAATTGATAATAGTGAAGCATGTGTTCGCAGTTACCTTTGAATTAAGATAGCTGAAGCAGTATGAGTTGGATTAAAATATAAGTAACATGATTTAAGTTTTAATCTTTCATCCCACAGGAGATTCAATAAGTGCAATTGGCAGAAACAACAGCAACAACTTTGACCTGAACCGAAATTTCCCAGACCAGTTTGTTCAGATCACAGATCCTACCCAACCAGAAACTATTGCTGTAATGAGCTGGATGAAGGCCTATCCATTTGTCCTGTCTGCAAACCTGCACGGAGGTATGGCAACTTTATGGTGTATTACCAGTGCTTGCTACAACATAGATTAACTTTTTATTTTTTTTCTTTTTAGAGCTTTAGTTTTTCTTGAGAGTATTTTAAAATCCTGGTGAAATTTTATCTGTTTATAGTCTTAGGTTTTCTTAAAATGAATATTCTATTACTGCTTCCGTGGTAGATAACAGTAAAGATCTTTTCTCACTACCCTTTAGGTCAGTTTCCTGACTTTTCCCCTACCCTTTTCCCCCCTTCTCCCCTTTTCTCTTCTACATTTCTCCTTTCCTTTCTCTTCCCTTTCTCTTTTTTTCTCTCCCTGCTTCTTTCTTCTCCCTCTTTCCATCCTCCATCCTGTTCACCCCTACTCTCTTATCCTCCTCCATCCTCTTCCTCTTGTAGTACTTCAGATGTTTTATATTTATTTCTCATACTTGAAACTTGGTAACATGCTTTTGTCATTCATAAAAAAGTGAACACTAATAGGTCCAAATGTTTAGTACTATTTTCTCCCTAAAATTTCATAAATTCTTCAATGTAAGCTTAGATTTTGGCATTCCTTTGTCTTTCATTGCTATATATATATATCTTTAACTGTAGCACAATGACCTCATTCTCATATAGTAGGGTCTGAGCTTATGCACCTCCATATCGTTCAGCAGGAATAGATCAACTGGATAGAATGAAAGGTCAACATTAAAAGTTAGGGGCTGGAGTTGTGACTCAGTGGTAAAGTGCTTGCCTGGCATGTGGGAGGCCCTGGGTTCGATTCTCAGCATCGCATAAATAAATAAGAAAATAAAATTTAAAAAAAATCCATTGACAACTGAAAAAAAATTTTTTTAAATTAAAAATCATACCAAAGTCCAGCTATGATTGTGTGAATAAAAATGAAGGTATCAACACCTAAGAGAACTAAAAACATGTACACAAACTTGTACATGAATGTTCATTGAGCATTATTTATAATAACTGAAAAGTGGAAACAACAAACAACTATTAACTGAGAAGTGGATAAAATGTGGTATAGTCACAAAGGATTACCATTTGGCATGAAAAGAAATCAAGTACTGGTGCATGTTACAACAAAGATTAACTTTTTTCTTTTTAGGACTTGAATGAAATTTTAAGCACTTACTGGTGCAAAACAGTAAACATTGGTTTTTGTATATATGACCTTGTTATCTATAATTCTTTTCAACCATTGTCTTCCAAAACAAGCTGATAACTCACACCAGCATAATTTAGGTTGAAATGTACACAAGGATCCAAATTTGGAATTCAGGTGTTTGGGAAGTGAGAAGCTTGTCCTAAGCAACTGTGCTACATTTCTGCTGCATCAAGTTATTTTGGACAATTATACCTAAACTGTCCTTGATTATTTAGCAAAATGTATAGGGTAAAATCTGGAAAGCATGTCAGCCAGTTAAGGGTTCAGTGCCATGATTTTTATTATCTTGCTATGCAAGTTTATCAGGGGGAAAAAATTAAGCCAAGGAAAGGAAGTCAAGATGTTTGGGCCTCATACTTTAAAAAGAAAACAAAACAAAAGCAGGAACCCACTAATTTGCTCCAGTATAGCAGGCTTAGTGGACCTGTATCTTAAAAAGTTAACAATGTTTTTTAAGGTTGGAGGGGGAAAACATCCACTACCCTTTTTCAGAATTTAAATAGAGGGTAGCAGACATTTTTTACACCCAAAAACTATGGCAGCAGTTTAAATGTGACCAAGGAAAATATAGAACAGAGATGTTCTAAACCCAGCTAGGACTCAGCAAATCTGTCACACTAAAATCATTACATTTTGAAAGAAAAAGCACAAAAACCAAATAGGAATTTTGAGATTTTTCATTTGAAGGTAATCTTAGTGCTATTAAATTCACAAATATGCTAATTTAAATACCCAATCCTATTTATCTAACACACATTTCAAACATACAAATATCTATTCTCTCCACATATCAGCTCCCATTGATATCTTGGTTTGGAAATGACAAGAATAGATTCCCCTTAAACTGCTCATCAGCAGGTGTTTCTTTACAGTTAACTTGAACGAAATAGTAGTCATCAATGATCTTCTTCACTGTTAACTCACAAGGAAACACCTTTAAAACTGCATTTTGTTAAAGTTTCTGTACTAAAATGTAGAAGAACTGAACCACACAAATATTGAAAAGTTAAAAATTCCTTAATTTTTTATTCCTGGTACCACTACCACAATTTACAGGGCAATATACCTGATGTAATGAGAAGAAAAAGAAAAAGACAAAACTACAACAGATAAAAGACCTCAGGAATTTACATCTAATTGATACTACTTTGTATTAATCATAGCTGCACTTTGTGCAAACTGTGGCTATGACAGTCCTGAATAAGAAGGGTTTCCTATTTAAGCTGCAGTAACTTTACTGACTATGGATCATCGTTTTTTCTGTGATTTCTAGTTCCTCTAATGCATTTGGGACAACTCTCTCAAAGTAACCTGCAGCTTTCCGACAACTTATCGCTCTCTCTCCTGCTAAGAACTGTGCTGTTTTTAAAACCTTCTGCTACCATATCCACCACTTGCACTACTAGATCCATAACTACCATCATAGGGACTGCCAGAATTTCTTCCACCAAAACTGCCCCCCTTCCTGGGTCCAGAATTTGATTGCTGTTTATAGTTCGCACCAGCACTGTAGTTGCCACCACCAAAATTTCCTCCTTCATTGTAACCATCATATCCTCCTCCTCCACCACCACCATATCTACCACTTTGGTTTCCATATCCTGGTCCACCATCACGGTAGCCTCCTCTACTACTATAACCAGAACCACTGCCATAGTTGCCATCATTACCTCCAAATCTCTTATATCCACCATCACCTCCTCCGTAACCACCTCTGCTGCCACCACCTCTACCACCATAACCTCCTCTTCTACCAAAGTTTCCACCATGGCCAAAGTTACCTCCACTACCTCAAAAGGTTTCTCCACAACGTATAAAGTTGCCAGATCCACCTCCACAACCTCTTTGTGATCCAGCAGATTGCATCTCTTGTTTAGAAAGGGCCTTTTTTGCTTCACAATTACACCCATTAATAGTGTGTGAACAATAGTTTTGTCAACTGTATCATGATCATCAAAAGTTACAAAAGCAAATGTAACTTCTATAGTTTGAATCTTGCCATACTTTTCAAAGTAATCTCTCAAGTTATATTCTTCTATATCTTCTTTAATACCACCAACAAAGTTTTTCTTCACTGTTAGATAGGCACCAGGCTTTACAGCTCTCTTTGGTTCTACTACATGTCTGTCAGCCTTGTGTGGCTGAGCACACATTGCTTCATCCCCATCTTCAACACAAGAGTAAGTCACAAAACTAAAGCCTCTGGAACAGTTTGTTTGGGGGTTTTTCATTATCACACAATCTGTGAGTGTGCCTCCCCATTTCTCAAAATGTTCTTTTAAACTATCATCTGTAGTTTCTTTCTTTTCTTTCTTTCTTTTTTTTTTTTTTTTTTGCGGTGCTGGGGATTTGAACCCAGGGCCTTGTGCTTGCGAGGCACTCTACCAACTGAGCTATATCCCCAGCCCTCATCTGTATTTTCAAAGCTCAAACCACCAATAAACAGCTTCCTCAGTTGTTCTGATTCCTTTGGATCATGGCCTTCTTGCCCCTGGTGGCAGTGGCAACGGCTGGAATGGGGCTGGTGGTGACTGGGCAGTGGTTTTACCTCTGTTTTGAGCCATACGTGAACCTTGAAAAACAAAGTGACAGGAGTCATTCACATATAATATGATCACATTTATTTGAAATGTTTAGAATAGGCAAATCCATAAAGACAGAAAGTTGATTAGAAGTTGCTTTGGGTTGGAATGAGAGGGAGAAGGGAAGTGACTGCTAATGGGTTCTGGGTTTCTTTTTGGAGTCATGAAAATGTTCTCAACCAGACACTAAGTAATGGTTGTACAATTCTGTGAGTACTCTAAAAACCTTTAAATGGGTGAGTCTTGTGGTATGTGAATTATGTCAATAAAGCAGTTTTTTAAAAGAAAGAGTGAAAGCATAGCTTTGCAGACAACAGGGAAGAAACTTGGTGTGAACATTTGTTGGACTGTCCAAAAGAAGCATCACAACTGAGATTTGATGGCATATAGAATACCTTTTTGAATAACAGTACATTTTTATGGATATTTAGATTTAGGAAGTAAATTGAGATTCTCTAAAAATTTCTTTGGAAGATTGCCAGTAGTAGAAAAAAATAATTCTACAGTTAATAATCATGGGCTGTTCTCAGAGAGTTGTATTGGAGTTACAAAGTTACATCCTGGCTGGCAAAATAAAGTTTTGATTTTTTAAATGTTTTGTGTATCTTATGCTATGTTTGGTAGAAAATATTTTTCATTTTGAACTTCTAAAAATATATTCAGAAGAAAAAATAAAAATATTTTCAGAATAATTCATATTCATGTTAGCTAAATCTGAAAATTCAATAATAGTTATATTCTAGGACATATTTTACAGATACCCATTCAAGACTTTGCATATAGTTAAGACATAGGCATCTTCATGCAGATGTGTTTCTTTCCATGGCATACTTTGTTTTTTTTATCTTAAAAATTCTTATATGGTTCTAAAATCTTGGCACAGAGATTTAAAAAAAGAAAATACATTTCTTTTTCTTTTTTTTCCTGGTAGGGGTGAAAAACTTTTTCCTCTACTCTCAGGTTTGTCAGCTGAAATTTGTGATTAATAGGTAATTAATAGTTTAACAGGAGGAAAGCATATGAATTTTGTTTGATGTTAATATTTTTATTGTGGCACAGGAGATGGGGGAGGCTTTGCAGGAAAACAGTAAAACTCTAAAAGAAGCAGCCATTAGACTTTAGCACTTATTTATTCTTTTAACCAAGGGTGATATGTTGTGAAAAGTGTCTAGACAAAGGAAAGAGATTTAGGATTCTGGAGGCAGTAAATTGTAGGAAACTTACTAGGAAATATATGGGTAAATTTATGGATGATAGAGGCTGTTACAGTAAGGTTTGTTTGTGTAGACTCATCTTGGCTTTGACTCCCTATCTTTGATAAGATTTTTTTACCCCTTTGGTACCCAGAAGGCACCTTTTTCACCAGAAATTTATACCAGGCATCTAGGCAGAAACTGGGAGAGCACAAAGCCCTTCCTATATCTGCTGTTTCCCAGATGTCTTCAACTCAAAATAATGAGCCAAGGTAATTTATTTTGAGTGGTATATTCTGATCCCCTTCACTGCCAACTTAACAATTTAGAAGAGTTTTGAAAGAATATAGGAAAAAGTAAGATTTCCTTTTTAGAAATTTTGATACCAATTTTTTAAATTGTGATGAAATTCTCAATTAACTATTTTAGAGTGAACAATTCTGGTGTCATTTAGTGCATTCACAATTGAGAATCTACTACATCTTTGTGCAAAACAGCTTCATCTCCCCAAATGAAACCCCATAACTGTTAAGCAGTTCCTTCCCATTCTCCCCTCTCTTCAACCTCAGAGAACCAACAATATGAGTTCTTTCTCTCTGTATTTATCTGTTCTGTATTTTTTCTATAAATGAAGCCATATAATATTTATCCTTTTGTGTCTGGCTCGCTCCTCTCTCCCTCCCTCCCTCCATCCATCACTCCTTCCCTCCCTCCCTACCTCCCTCCCTTCCTTCCTTCCTTCCTTCCACTATTAAGGATTTTTATTTTTTAATCTTATATCAAAGGTTGGGTTAAGTAAAAGAACACTTCATGTGACTTCCTCTAAGACTTCTGCTATGTATTCCCTCCACTGAGAAGTTTTTTGGGTCCCCCACCTATCCTTACACATAATTCTTGTCATATGGGTTTGTTTGCATGGGGTGTTGACTTCTACTTTTGCTGAGGGCAGAGCACCTTGAAGGGAGATTCTGTTTTACTTGTGCCAATAATAGTACACTTGCTACATATTAGGCTCATGGGTACAAACCTTTAATTTGTAAGCACATGACCAAGCTCCTAACTGTGGGAATCATGTCTTAATCATCCTTAAATCACTTGCTTAGCACTCTGTTCAATAAATCCTTGGTGAATGAATAAAATCCTCATGGACTCTCTTTTTAGCAGACTGTATGTTACAGTTCACACTCTTCGGTACACAACCATCTTCAGTGGAGAGAAATTCTCTGTTTTTAACTTAAATTCTATATCCTCTTGTATTCTGCATAAATATTGAAACAATGGGATCCCTTCCTCAGGACTCAAAGTTTAATAAGATCCCTTCTTAGCATCATAATGTATAGAAGTTTTAATAGTCAACAAGACTTACAGGCTCTCTAGTCCTAGGAAAAATACTAGGCAAGCAAACATAGTTTTGGAATGTTATCCTCTAGTTATATTCTCCACTGGAAAACAGACTTTGTTCTTAAAATTAATAGAAGAGTTGATTTAACTTTTCATTCTGTGTCACACGACAATAAAATCAACATTTTTATGAAAATAACATCATTGGGAAATGTAGCACAAGTAAGCAGCTAAAAAGAAAAAAACTGTTTAGAAACCGAATTTGCCCTCAGTGATAGTGGAATCTGTTTTCTCTCAAAAAGAAATAAAATCCTATTCAAAGCAAGTACATGCACTCACTATATCCTATATGTTTGCTATTGAGCAGAGTCAGGACACTGCCACACAGCAACCTATACAGTTCTTATGACTAGACTGGTATGTGGTAACTTGGAATCAGCATCCCCCTATAGCTTCTTCATTCGTTTGACCAAGTTGGTCCATCTACCTGGACTTTCTCTTTGTTTTTTTTTTTTTTTTTTTGGAACCAGGGATTGAAACAGGGGCCTTTAACCTCTGAGCCACATCCTCAAACCTTTTTTGTATTTTATTTAGAGACAGAGTCTTGCTGAGTTGCTTAGGACTTCACTGTGTTGCTGAGGATGATCTGAAACTTGTAATCCTCCTGTCTCAGCCTCCCAAGTAACCTGGCTAACATTAAGTCTTTTATGACCCCTTTAAAAATTTTTATTATTTATTCATTCATCATTCATTCATTCATTTATTTATTTTTACTTTAGAAAATTAGCCATTTGAGCCAGACATGGTGGTACATGCCTGTAATCCCAGCAGCTCAGGAGGCTGAGGCAAGAGGATTGTGAGTTCAAAGCCAGCTCAGCAAAGCCCTAAGCAACTCAGCGAGACCCTGTCTCAAAATAAAATATAAAAAAGGGCTGGGAATGTGGCTCAGTAGTTAAGCACCTCTGGGTTCAATCCCCAGTACCAAAAAAAGAAAAAAGAAAATTAGTCATTTGAAAGTATTAGAAGTTGATGGCTAAGTTTTTTTTTGTTTGAATTTTTACATATGGGCCATGGATCCAGGGTGAAATTAAATGTTTTTGAGTAGTTAAATTTGAGTCAGAAGAGGTGTTAAAGTATCTTGTTCTTGTTAGAGCTATTTGGGGTTTGAAAGAGCATTTTTTAAAAAACTTTATTTTTTATTTAGTGCTGAGGATTGGAACTCAGTGCCTAGCATGTGCTAGGTAACTGCTCTACCACTGAGCTACAACCCCAGCCCAAGAGGTTGCATTTTTAAAAAAATTTTATTCCTATGAATGTATGTTGGCATTTATTATTACAGGATTATTTCCTGAAATGAAGTTGAATATTCCATTCCTTTTATTTCCATTCCTTTGATGTGGCATATTAAAAAAGCACAAAGATGAATGACTCAGTAGAAAGTATCGTAAGTGGACATATAAACGAATGAAAACAATATGACTATAGGGAAATAAAAGATACAGTTCTGTGATGGGAGATGAGCATATGTAGCTCAAAGGTTTTGCATGAGAAACACTGATCACTTTGCCTTGTGGGAAGCTTGAAGGGAGGTTGATATCCTTTCTATGTTCTGAAATACCACTTTCTTTATCTTAGGTCAGAGAAAGTTATATGATTTAACCCCAATTGAATTATTTCCAGCAGGACAATAGGAGAAATTTTTAGTTGTGTGTGGGAGAGAGGTCAGTGCTGGCTCTGTTATCCATAAGATTCATAAGTCATTTAATTTCCCTAGTTTAGCTTCCATATCTCCAAAATGAGGGGGAAAGAATATTTGGATCTCAAGGGTCTCTTATTTTAAAATTCCATTAAAATGTCTGAATTTTACTGAAAAAGTATCAAAATTTGCTCAATTTTTTGCATCTTAAATATTATAAAAATAAAATTGTTTGAATTATACCTGAATACTTCTAGTTTCAGCTTTGACAGATAAATTACATGATAGGTAAATTCAGATAAATTCCCAAGACCTTTCTAGTGAAGGCAACTTCTAGGTATCAACCTTCTCACTTGCCTACTTAGATTTTTATTTAGGAAATTGCTGTATTTTTCCTTTTCATTTTTTCACATTGCTGGTGATTGAACCTAGGCATTTGCATGTTAGGTAAGCACTCTACCACTGAACCACACCCTTACTCTTTATTTTCCGTTTATATTGAAGATATTAGCCTTGATGAAATTTTATTGATTTCCCTTCTCTAAAAGTATTGTGAAAAACTTACTTTATGTTAATGACCCATCTTGAAACCTGTAACATGATGTATTTTCCTCTTTTCCCTTATAGGCTCTTTGGTGGTTAACTACCCTTTTGATGATGATGAACAAGGGCTTGCCATTTATAGTAAATCACCAGACGATGCTGTGTTTCAACAAATAGCCCTTTCTTATTCCAAGGTAGGTATGTGTTTGAGTATCAGATGCTATAAAATTAATTCATTTTTTAAGATGCTTTAAAATAAAGTCCTGAAATTCAAGTGCTTTCTTTGTTAAGCCTTCTATGACTCTTTTCAGTCAGACTTTGGACTTTTTCTTGTTTCTCACCTCACTTTTGGCCATGCTACCTGCCCTTCTCTATTAGCCTTTAACAGGTAATGTGTTCAGTTATGGTTTTAGAATAGTACCTGGAATATGTGCATGCTAGTTTACTTCATTTGACAGACACTAAGTCTGTAAATAACTTATCGTAAGACAGTAAGTCCAGTAAATGAGAGGTTAAAGTGGAGGGTCTAGAGTCAAATCTAGCCCACCATTTGTTTTTGTAAGTTAAGTTTTATTGGCATACAGACATGTAGTATACACATACTTTTATGGATTGTGTAGCTGCTTTTTCTTTTAACATCTGAAAATAAGTCAACAAACTCAAAAAGTAAAACCCTGCAGCCATCTTAGTAGATGCAGAGGACAAGTTGAGTAGTTGCAACAGAGACTTTTGGGCTTGTAAAGCCTAAAATTTTACTGTCCACCCTTTACAGAAAAAAAAAAAATCGCTAATGACTGGTTTAAGATATTTTAAATCCTATAGTAGTATACAGCAAGGGGAAACAGGCAGAAGTTTCAGTGTCTTCTAAACTTCCTATAATGGAAGGTGGATTTTTTTTTTTTTTTTTTTTACCAAGCAGAAATGTTAAAAATTTGTGTTTGTGTGTGTGAAAAGTTCATTTAAAAATGGTTCTTAGAAAACATATTCAAAGTTGAGTCCTAGGCCAGGCATATTAATTTTAATTTTGGATCTACTGATTTAGACTGTGATTTATTGATTATAGATAATGAAGATTATTACTGCAACTCTTTTAATCACAGTCTTTTATCATTCCACCTTTTCTCCATCCTCTCTGAATGGACCTTGCGAGATTATTTAGGGTTGCTAATAAAGGAGCACAGCTGTTGATTTCACCTTAAAGATTTATTGCCTTTGGTTTGGGCATACCATTTTTTGGAGGGACATACATAAAGTAATAACAGAATAGATATTGTTTCAATCATTGAATCAAAATTAAGTGATCAGATTTTGCACATATTCCCGTCACATTCTGTATTCATTTTCAGGATTTTGCTTTTCAACTCCATTGAGATTTCTAGTTCCTTAGTTTTCTTCCTTAGACAATTGAAATTTTTGATTTCTCTTTTTACTTAGTCTAGGCCCATGGACTTATGTTTTCAATGATACTCATAGGGAGTATCATATCTGCTTTCCCAATATTTAGTCCTCAGTAGTTGCCACCAACTCTCTTCTCCATCCCAGTAAGTACAGCCCAGAATAGGCATATAGTCATGGCAGTTTGCTACACTCCATATGTATGATCTCTAACCCCAGCTGAGCACTCAGTCCTAGTTTTAAGTGTTTTGTAATTGGCTCTTATGACCCTATGATAATTCTAAGCTTTCGTCCTCTTCTATTCTAGTTCCATTCCTCTTATTCTCAGTAGATCACTTTGCATTGAGTTAAAGTGCAACTCTGAGTAACCTAGTATGAGTTCATGTAGATTCCGTCTTCTCCTTTACTATTTGTGTGTATCCTATCCTTATTCTCATCCATTTTTTAAAAAAATATTTTTCGATGTTGATAGAACTTTATTTATTTATTTATTTATTTATAAGTGGTGCTGAGAATCAAACCCAGTTCCTCATACATGCTAGGCAAACCCTCCACCACTGAGCCACAACCTCCACCTCTCATCCATTTCTTGATCTCACTGCATCCTGCATTCTCTGGAATCTTAGGTCTTTGAATCTTCTGTTAATGGGAAAGGTGATCATTAAAGTCCCATCTTTACTCCTAGCCTTCTTCCCCCTTGGCTAATAAGCAACTTACCTTAAAAATAAGGTCTTCCATTAACTTTAACAAGCCCCCATAAAGATACCTTTCCAGAATTTTTTTTTATTGTTTTGCTTCTGAATTTCTCAAAAATAAATAATTTGGGGAGACTTCTGAGTGGCCAAAGACGGTAATGGATATGTAACAATCAACCTACCAGAATTTCTTCCAAAATGATACAAAATGACTTTACAACTACCAAAATACTGTCCCTGGTGTTACAAAAGATCATGAAACTGCAAAATAACTGTGAGTTTAAAAAAACAGGAAATCCTTGTGTTGGTTCCACCTTTATCCTAGCATGCAGCTTTGTGATAAAGAAAGGCCGACTGTGAAATCTATGGAAAAGACAGAAGAAGGGGGGAGCTAATGAAATGTGGACTTAAAGGTGATTTGGAATGACTGTACATTACATACATTCTAGAGCCAAAAATACTAAAAAAGGAACTGGGTAGATAAGAGCATTGAAATATTGGAAAGAGATTACAAAATGCATACAACTTGAAGGAACTGGTGTGATTTAAAGGGATAAACACAATTTAAAAGGATGAGTAAGTTTAAAAGGAAATCTTCCAAACTCATAGCTCCTGGTGGAGGAGGGAAAAAAAATGAAAGAAATGATTAGGTGCCCTTTGGCAATTAGATGGTGAAGAGAAAAGAAGAAAAAAGGGGTAAATGTAGGGTTTTACAAGGCTGAAAAGAACTATAAAGTCCAAAGCCTTATAACTTCACCCTTCCCACCCAAACAAAATAACCATACCGAAGTACCTGATCTTTACTAGACTGAGAGAAAAGGGCACCTTTAAACTAGGATTCATGTAAAATAGCCCAAAATCATAAAAATGAACAGAGGAAGATAAAGTCCATGAGAACTATTGCAAAAAGTCAGGAAATGAAATTTTACACATATAAACAAAGAAACTCTCTCACCACCAAAAAGCAGTCAAGAAGCAGAAGAAAATTATTAGTTGACACCCGAAACAGATTAAATATGCCAAACACGTATTGAGAATATGAAACAAAACCTTTACTACAGATAAGTCAAAAAATAAAAACAAAGGAGGAAGGAGACAGACAGAATAAAAGTCAATGGTGTCCAAAATATTTTTTTTCATTTGTGCTTTTGATATAATAGCTAGGAAATAAAGGTTTATTCCTTTTTTTTCTAAAAATCTTATAGTTTTAGCTCATACGTTCAGATTTATGATTCATCTTGAGCTAATTTTTGGGTATAATGTGAGGAAGAGGTCTAGATTTATTCTTTTGCATCTGGATTTTCAGTTTTCTCAGCACCATCTTTTTGAAAAGATTGTATAATAAACCTCCTGGGATTGTAAAATAAGCCTCCCAGAGCCATTAATATATTATGTCATCTATTAGAAGTCTTCATTGACTTCTTATGTTCTCAGAAGGAAGTCAAAATGTTAATAGTTACTGTCTTAGAACTGTGGTATCCAGAGTTACTTTATACTAGATGATCTATTAAGATGCAAGAGGAATGTTAGATATTCTATTTAGATTTTTAAATGTATTCTTTAATTTTAAAATTTTATATATGTTTGTAATATACATATTGTAGAAAATATATGACCGGCATTAAATAAGCACTCAATAAGTAGTATTTGTTATGATTATCCCAGTGATTATTTTTTTTTTTACAGATGTAGTTACAGATGTAGTTTTTTTTCTTTCTTTCTTTTTTTTTTAGTTTTAGTTTTACAAACTGCATTTTGATTCATTGTACACAAATGGGGTACAACTTTTCATTTCTATGGTTATACATGATATAGATTCACACCATTAGAAAAATGCAAATCAAAACCACCCTAAGATTTCATCTCACCCCAATTAGAATGGCTATTATCAAGAACATAAGCAGTAATACATGTTGGCATGGATTTGCAGGAAAAGGTACACTTATACATTGCTGGTGGAGTCACAAATTGGTGCAACCACTCTGGGAAAGGAGTATGGAGATTACTCAGAAAACTTGGAATCGACCAGTGATTATTGATTTATACTCATTTCTACATTTCTGAAGCCCCTTATCTATCAAAATGTACCTGTGTTTTGTCCCATTCTACTAGGGCCATGAAACTATATTTCCTCCATTCTAAGATGCCATCAATTGTAGTACAGATCATTGAGTCAATAAGTCTTAAAAATTAATATGCGTATTAGTCCAATGATATGGTAGTATATGTATATAATTAGATGGATGGATAGATAGCTATTGATGGAAATGAAGATAAAGACAGAGGCATAGAAGATAGTTGTACAAGCCTTTCATGGAAAACCAGAAAACAAAAGAGAATATGTACAAGCTGGGCACAGTGGCACATGCCTGTAAAACCAACAACTCTGGAGACTGGGAGAGGAGGATTGCAGGTTCAAGACCAGCTTCAGCAATTTAGTGAGCTCCTGTCTCAAAATAAAATATAAAAAGGACTGGGGATATAGAGTCAATTCCCTCCCTACTCCCCCCCCCAAAAAAAGAGCATGTGTATAATTATTACTATGATCTAAAATAATGATTTTTATTATGAGTGTTATAGGATCACAGACCTTCAATTGGTATATTAAGTTTCTGGAAGGGGACCATTCATATACTTTAAATTTTAAAGGTTAATTCTCAAGGTAGTGGGGAAATGGGAAATTATTCTTCTTTTCTTCACACTTTTTCTGTCTTTTTTCTGTTTCCAAAAGAGAGAAATGAAGTTTTGACCATCTCTCAAATTTTAATTTCTTCCAGGAAACTTTCCTTGCCACTTTGGTAAGAAGTAATATTTCTCTCCTCTGGATTCCAATGGCATTTATTTGTGTCTCCATGGCAGTTTTTCTTCGCCTTCATTGAATAAGCAGTTGTACATGTACTGGATGCCAGACATTGGGCTAGATGCTGAGAACACAAAGACACAAACTGTTTCAAAGAGTATTGTTTTAAGGGCAGAAAATGTATAACCCATTGTAGTAGGATAATTGTACATTGTGCAGGCAAAGCAAAGAGGACCCATCTTAGTCCCCTGTATGTCAGGGAAAACTGCTTACTCCAAATTGTATGCGTTTTGTCTTTTTTTCAAGTTCCTTGGAGGTATGAAATGAATGCATGAATATGAGCCAGTTTTTTTTAAGAAAGTTGTTGGGCTGGATTTTATACTAGCAAGTAACAAGTGAAGTCTTCTGTGTTTCTTTACAAAGCACATTTAATTTCAATTTTGAAAAATAAATTCACATAGTCAAACTCTAACTGGCATAGAAAACTATACATTAAAAAGTCTCACTGCTTCCTATAGCCCCATCCCCTCACCTCCTACCCCTTCACATACCGTATTGGTAGTCACTTTTATTATTTTCTTATATCTTTTGTATGTTTTTTGATGTAGACACTAACACATGTAAGTAAAGATTCTTTTTCCCACCCACAGGAAAATTCCCAGATGTTTCAAGGTAGACCTTGCAAGAATATGTACCCTAATGAATATTTTCCTCATGGAATAACAAATGGAGCTAACTGGTATAATGTCCCAGGTAAAGATTATCAAGGCCTTAAAACTTGGATTTTCTACTTTTATGTTTTTTTTTTTTTTTTTTTTTTTTTTTAATTTTGAGAGAGAATCATTCTTTTAAAAAATATTGTTTAGCCAGGTACAATGATATAGGTCTGTAATTCCAGTGATTCAGGAGGCTGAGGCAGGAGAATCACAAATTCAAGTCAAACCTGGGCAACTTAGAAAGACCCTGTCTTAAAATAAAAAATCAAAAGGACTAAGGCTATATATAGCTCAGTGGTAGCTCACTCCTAGGTTCAATTTCTAGTACCGCCCCCCCACAATTGTTTAAATAGTTTACAACACTCAAATAACCTTTTCAGCTATTTTGAATTTGGTGCTTTTTGACTTTTGAGTCAAAAAGTAATGAGCTTTAACTTAATGAAAGGGTTGAGTGGAAGTGTTGCACTTTACTTCTGGTTGTTGTAAAGAACCTTACCTTTGCCAGTAGGAAGAGTATAGGCTACACTTGAATTCTTTTTGAACACAGAGAATCCAGATGTTTTGCCTGGACCTCAAGCATCAAAGAGCCCTCCCATGAATGCATTATTGGTTTTCAACCAGTGCTAATACAAAATGAATTTGGCTTTTTGCTAGGTGTGCGTCCTGCCTTTTAAGATCTGAACTATTTAGAACTTCAGAGTAACTTATTTTATTTTTTTGTCCTTTAGGTGGTATGCAGGACTGGAACTATTTACAAACAAATTGCTTTGAAGTAACTATCGAACTAGGTTGTGTGAAATACCCATTTGAGAAAGATCTGCCAAGGTTTTGGGAACAGAATCGAAGATCTCTAATCCAGTTTATGAAGCAGGTGACTATTCAGGAGTCAAGTATGGTTCCTTTCAAGAGCAAGATTTTTGGGTGGACACATGGTTTTCATGTAGTGATTTCAGAATATATCCTTTTGAATTTCAACTTGTTCTAGTGTATTTACCCAATCTTTGTATTCCAGTTTGTTTAGTATATTTATCTAGAAAATTCATGAATGCAAATAAGTTTGTTTATAGGGAAAACATTTGAAGGAAATTATTAAATAAGTCACGTGCAATGGTATACACCTGCAATCCCAGCAACTTGGGAAGCTGAGGCAGGAGGATTGCAAATTTGAGGCCAGCCTTAGCAATTTAGTGAGGTCCTAAGCAATTTAGTGAGATCCTATCTCCAAATAAAAAATACAAAGGATTAGGGATGTAGCTCAGTGGTAAAGTGTCCCTAGGTTCAATCTCCAGCACTAAAAAAAACTTAAGATAGTGACATTTTTTTCTTAACGGCTAGTAGTCCCTTTACTCTGACCTTATCAAAGATCAACATAAATTATACACCTAAGTGTTTGTCAAGTGATAGATGGGTTATAAGGTACAGATTTTTATTCAGTGATTTACTGTGAAATGATTAATTTTATTCTGTTTGGATATGCATGGTAACTTATAGGTAAAAACTATAAGTAATATGCCAGTGGTTAATTAGGATAATCTACTACATTGTACTAGTACATTTCTGCTGTGATCATTTTCCTAAGTGGTGTGGCATAAAGTCCAAGGGTTGGTACTAATATTTAAAAACATGTTATTCTGAAAAAATATAAACATTCAGAAAAGTTACAAAACTAGTCCAATAAACACTTATTCCTATGCCTAGATTTAACAATTTTTAATATTTTGCTGTGTTTGCCTTTTCTAGATGAAACACATATACAGGATGCCCGGTTTTGGTTGAACTGTTTCAGTATAAATTGGAAGTGTTCAGGTTTTTCCCCCCCAAACATTTCAGCATCCATCTCCTGTATATCATCCACAAATGCCATTACCCAAGAAAATTAATAGTAATTCTCTGATATTACCTAACCTAGTTAATATTCAAATATCCACACTTGTCCCCAAAATGGATTTCATAGCTGTATTTTTATCTTACATTTATTATTTCATTTTACTCTCTTACAGTCCTTCCGTTTTAAAAAAAATGACATTTCCTTTTTGAAGAGGCCAAGGCCTGTTTTCTTATAGAATATCCTGTATTTTGAAATAGACTGTTCCAAAATTTAAAGTGTTATTTATATTTTCATGATACAGGTAAACCTAACCTATGAAAAATTAGCCTTTAGAGACTAAAATATTTTGTTTAATGGGCATTTACATTTAGCTTTACTCTGACCTAAATTTCTATTTGTTCTGTTTACATTATTAACGATCTGTAATTTTGGATATGAGTTCCCAAAGTAACTAGATGATGGTGATGGTGTTCTTGTCCTTCATCCAGGTTCATCAAGGTGTTAAAGGATTTGTCCTTGATGCCACTGATGGCAGGGGTATATTAAATGCCACCATTAGTGTTGCTGAAATTAATCACCCAGTGACTACTTACAAAAATGGCGATTACTGGCGTCTCTTGGTTCCAGGAACTTATAAAATCACAGCATCTGCTCGAGGGTGAGTGATGAATGCCTGAGAATTGAGTCTTGGGGATAAAAACTAGGTTCCATTCTGGAAGATTATTTCCAGAAAGTCCTAGAGCAACATGAAGTTTAAAGCTGGGTTCACTCCCTACTAGTGGCAAAGTGAGTACAGGAACTGTCAACTATAAGAAATCTGTGGAATTATGCTCCTTTATCTTCTTCTACTCTGATTTCCTGTCCAGATGCAGAAGCTATCATAAGGGATTTCCTTCACTATTGGTGACAATTCTGGAAAGTACTTGTTGTAGAAAAAGAAAATACCCCTGTTCTGCCACATTCCCTAGTCATATTGTACTTTACATTGGTTCACGTTCAAACAAAACCTTTTAAAACTCTCACAGACACTCATTTTTACTGCTGCACATTTGCCTTATTGCTTCAGTGAAATCTTCTCCTGATTGCAGGTTCTCTAAGTAAGACCATTTTCAATCTTTTTTTTTTTTTTTACAGATTTTTTTTCACCAAGATTTACTTATTTAAACTTTTTGTTTGTTTTTGTTTTGTTTTGTTTTGTTTTAAGCCTAGGTCTCACTTTGTTGCTCAGGTTAGCCTTAAACTCCTGAGCTCAAGGGTTTCTCCCACCTTAGTCTCTCATGCAGCTGGGAATATAGGTGTGCACCTCCACACCTGGTGTAGGTTTATTTGTTTAAAAAGAAAATGAATTCATGACTTTTTTTATTGAGGGAGAAAAAGAACCTGTAATTTATTTTCTTTTACAAATGACTTGGAATTGGAACCACTTGACAGTTTGATCTGAAATCTTTTATTTTTACCCATTATATTTTTTCATGTTTCAATAAGCGTATGGGCTACCACAGGATAGTTCCCCTCCTAGTTAACTTCTTTTTTTAAAAAATTTGTTCTTTATAGTTGTATATGACAGTAGAATGTATTTTGACATATACAAACATGGAGTATAGCTTCCCATTCTTGTGGTTGTACGTGATATGAAGTTACACTGGTTGTGTATTCATATATGAACATAGGAAAGTTATGTCTGATTCATCCTACTGTCTTTCCTATTCTCATCCTCCTCCCTTGCCTTCATTCCTTTTGTCTAATCCAATGATTAATTAGGATAATCTACTACATTGTACTAGTACATTTCTGCTATGATCATTTTCCTAAGTGGTGTGGCATAAAGTCCAGGGGTTGGTACTAATATTTAAAAACATGTTATTCTGAAAAAATATAAACATTCAGAAAAGTTACAAAACTAGTCCAATAAACACTTATTCTTATGCCTAGATTTAACAATTTTTAATATTTTGCTGTGTTTGCCTTTTCTAGATGAAACACATATACAGGATGCCTGGTTTTGGTTGAACTGTTTCAGTATAAATTGGAAGTGTTCAGGTTTTTTCCCCCCAAACATTTCAGCATCCATCTCCTTTATATCATCCACAAATGCCATTACCCAAGAAAATTGATAGTAATTCTCTGATATTACCTAACCTAGTTCATATTCAAATATCCTTCCCTGCCCCCCTTATTGTGTGTTAACATCTGTGCATCAGAACATTTGTCCTTTGTTTTTTTGGGATTGGCTTGTTTCACTTAGCATGATTGTATCCAGTTCTGCCCATTTACTAGCAAATGCCATAATTTTATTCTTTTTTATGACTTAGTAATATTCCATTATGTAACCAGTGTAACTCCACATTGTGTACAACCGGAAGAATGGGAAGTTATACTCCATGTATATATAATATGTCAAAATACATTCTACTGCCATGTATAAATAAAAAGAATGAACAAAAAATTTCTTAAAAATTCCATTGTGTATATATAACACATTTTCTTTATCCATTCATCTGTTGAAGGGCATCTAGGTTAGTTCCACAGCTTCTGGCTAATTTATTTTTGAGGAGTTAGTTTAAAGGCCCATGAGAACGAGGGTAACATTGTGAAGACCTGAAGACACTTATAGTTGTTAATATCTGGTGACCATAAATAAATGGAGGAGTTAGAACCTTACACTAATAAGCAATGAGGTCTTTTCTGTTTTCCTTCCGTTTGGCAGTATTCAATAAACTAAAGCAGCAGGGTATCTGAGAAGTAGGGCAACAGTGATGTGTTTGGTAGTGAATGTTCTTAAGCTTCCAGACTTTTCCACTTACATACTCTGATGGCAGACAGGTGAACTCAGATTCTAGGAGACATGGGTATCATCCACTGCAAGCACAAACTTTCATTTGAAGTCATTTTTAATCTTAAAAACTCATTCATATTTGACATGAATGTCTGGTTTTGTTAATGTTTTAAAAAAAATAAAGTTATATCCAAGTTAAAAACTTGACTCTTTTGGGAGATAATTTACATTATTCCAAGGATTCCTGTATCCTCTATTTCCCAGTGCTTGGGTACTCCAGTTGAAGAAGCAGGGCTCTGATCTGTCTGCTTTATTATAGGTATAACCCAGTTACTCAGAACGTGACTGTCAAGAGCGAAGGTGCTATTCAGGTCAACTTCACACTTGTTCGATCCTCAACAGATGGCAACAAGGAATCAAAGAAAGGAAGGGGGGATAGCACCAACACTGAAGATGCAAGTGACCCAACTACTAAAGAGTTTGAAGCTTTAATTAAAGACCTTTCAGCTGAGAATGGCTTGGAAGGCATTATGTTAAGCTCCTCCTCAAATCTGGCTCTTTATCGATACCATTCATATAAAGACTTATCAGAATTTTTGAGAGGACTTGTAATGAACTATCCACATATTACGAATCTTACCACGTGAGTGTCAACCTTCTTGCTACTGCCTTTCCCTTTTTCTTTTCTTTAAGAGGATTTATTACCCACCTTGAATGGGTCTCATAATTTAGACTTATTTGGGAGCTGAATGTACAGAGAGTTGGAGATTCTTATTTTGTAACAGATAGTTGATGGAGATCTTTTTAAACAGTGAGTCTGTGAGGAACATTGGAGGAGAATTATTTGTTAGATTAACAATGTATCACCTTGAGGCTTTAGGAAATGTAAAATTACTCTTCCTAATGAATGCTCAACCCCTTTTCGCTTATCAGGTGCCCATTCACATAATAACTAAATGTTGCTTGGTTTGTTTTATTTCGTTAGTGACAAGGGGAGGAATTTGGAACTATGAGCTCACCTGTTAGGACCATGTGTAATCTTTTTCTCAAATTAGAAAATGAATTGTGGTTACTGTAATTTCCTGTTCTTGTCTTTATTTACAGTTAGTTACCTGAAATTTTAGGTATATATTTAATTGAAGCTTCTTGGGAAAATATGGAGTACTAGCTTATGTAAAACTGATGACTGAGAGTCTTTTCCTTCATTTTCTAGCACTTCTCTGCATTATCTGTTTTATTATAGGTCCTCTTCAGTTCTTGTTACAGTTACTCCAAAACTGTTTCCATGATTGGTTGATTAGTTGATTCTTATGGCCTATCTACCATAGTTGGGGACTTGATGTTTTGCCCTGAGTTTATAGTTCTCTTCTGTTCTAATGAACATTATCTAGCCTTTTATTTTTTTGCCTTTCTTCATTGGTCCTTTTATATTACCAGAAAAGCTTCTTGAATTCTGACTTATACTGTTTATAGATGCAAAGCATGATATTTACTTTGGCAATACCAATTACCTCCCTTCCTTGACTGATTCTTGAATATTTCTGCCTCATTCAGGTTTTAAAATCATCTATCGTAGTGCCATAAAGAGGGTATAAGCTTTCTTGTTTTAAAATAATCCCCAAATTAGGCACAGTTTTGCTATCTAGTTAGCTTACATTTTTTTTAAACTTCTATTTCAAGATGTGCTTTTCCATTAACTATTTCCCCTAAATGGGGCATGCCTGCTGGTGGTGGGGGACAGGAGTTTTAGGTGGCACACCAGCAGACAGGCAGTATCATTGAATGGCATCATGAGAAAGCAGTAATCTTTTATCCTATTAACCTTTCTCAATTTTAATGTTAATATACTTTCCTATCTAACTGTAGTAAATCTCCCCATATAGAAAAGAAAGAAGGCCTTAAAACTCACAGCTCTTGGGCAAGCAGAACATTTGACCATTGTTTTGTTTTCGTTGAATTATTTTTATTGCAAAACTGATACTGCATTTACAGTAGAGTATAAAGTGTGTTATTTACATAGATATGGAGTTAAAAGGGAGGTTCTCTACACATATTTAATTATTTCCATAATGAAAATTTAAATGAGTTAATTTAAAAGACATAGATCATAAAAGATGGGACAGATGTGAAGATGGTAGGAAGAGGACCAAATTTGGAGGAATGCTGAATGAAATCAAATTCCTTCCTAAATCTGATACTATTTTGCTTCTATTTGACTTTCTTTGGTCAAGGAAAATAAGTTTTCTTAAGGTTTTTTGACATGATTATTTCTTTAAAGACTTTTTAAAGCCTTTTAATGTTTTATTTCCATTTTCGTTTTAAAAATACATAAATCAGTGTTAATAATATAATGCTTGATTACTTGCTTTTTGTTTCTGGCCTTTGAAAGTTTGGGACAGAGTGCTGAATATCGTCACATCTGGTCCCTTGAAATCTCCAATAAACCCAATGTATCTGAACCTGAAGAACCAAAGATTCGTTTTGTTGCTGGTATTCATGGAAATGCTCCAGTTGGAACTGAACTTCTTTTGGCTCTGGCAGAATTTCTCTGCCTGAACTACAAAAAGAACCCAGCTGTTACCCAAGTAAGAGACAGTCTGTTTTGACATGCTTTAAAAGGAAAAAAACTAGCTGGGTACAGTGGTACAAACCTGTAATCCTGGGCTGGGGAGATAGCTCAGTCGGTAGAGTGCTTGCCTTGCAAGCACAGGGCCCTGGGTTTGATCCCCAGCACCGCAAAAAAAAAAAAAAAAAAAAAAAAACCCAAAAATCTGTAATACCAGCAGTTTGGGAGGCTGAAGCAGGAGGATTGCAAGTTTGAGGCCAGCCTCAAATTTAGTGAGACCCTGTCTCAAAAAAAAAAAAAAAAAGGCATAAGGGGTCGGTGATATAGCTCAGTGGTAAAGCACCCCTGGGTTCAATCTCTAGTACCAGGAAAAAAAAAAGTTCAGTGACATGGACGTCAAGATACCATTTAAAAATTTTATGTTTCTTAAATTAAATTTTATGCTAAGTACATTGTGTTACTCTTTAAAAACGAATGATCTTTGTATATGCTCATTGTTACTAGTATCTTTCTATTATATTTTTTCTTTCTTTTTTCTTTTCCTTTTTGTGGTTCTGTGGATTGAACTTGAGGCCTTACGCAAAGCACTCTAGCACTGAGCTACATCCCTAGCCCTTTGTTATATATCTTTGTATATATTAAGAGGCAGTGAGGAGAAAATTCTGGATATTTGCATTCAGTTCTTTACTCCTTTATTTAAGTCAAGGTACCCCTTATAATTTTTACTTAAAATTCTATACATTCTAACTTGAGGAACTTCCATTTTCAGTTGCTTATAACTAGAACACTATGTTGAAAAATGTCATGAAAGTCATAGTTTTCTTTTGATGTAATACATAAAAATTGTTGGACGTCTTGGCTGCTAAGAGACTTTACAAACGGTGATATGGTGTTGTCTACTTTAACCATTCAGGACTGCAGACAAGAACTTTAATCCAGGGGCTTAGTCTTGTGGTTTTTTTTTTTTTTATGTTGATAGATCTTTATATTATTCATTTATTTATATGTGCTGCTGAGAATCAAAGCCAGTGCCTCACACATGCTTGGCAAGAGCTCTACCACTGAGCCACAACCCCAGCCCCATAGTCATGTATGTTTAAGCAGTGTAGTTTGGTATTGTCTCAGGGAAAGGAAGGAAAGAGTGCATTATTCTAGAATACTCATTAATTGGCATTGTCTATAATGAATTTAGTAAAGGGGAAAAGAATTGATATTTATTGAATATAAACTGTGTGCCAGGTACTATGTATACTTTACATATATCATTAATTTAATTCTCAACTCTGTGAAAATGATTATCTCCAATTACATATGGAAACGAAGACATGGGTATTCATTAAATTATAGTATGTGGTACAGCTAGTAATTGGTAGAATTGGCATTTAAACCCAAGTGTAGAATCTATTTTGGTGTCCTTTTTCCTGTAAATAAGTAAGTAAGTAAATAAAAAAATTTAAAAACAACAACAACAACAAAAAAAAACAGCGTATCTCACTCACTCTAAAGTTCCATGGGTTTTCTTGTAACATACTGCCTCCCTCAAAAGAAATTTTGGAAAGAACCAATGTCATGATAAGGATCAGAAGGGACCTGTGTAACTAGGCAAGGTGAACTTCAATCAGACTTGATCAAAAATTATTTTACCAAAAATTCCATTGATGACTTCTTATAAGTTGCAGGTAGTATCTCAAAGATATTTTTTCATTCTTTTTTTAAAATGAGAGCATATCTAAGACAGTGGTTTTCAACCCTGGCTATACGTTAGAAACATGAGGTTTTAAAAAATACCAATGCTTGGACTCCATCCACAGAGGCATTAGTTTTTCTTTAGAAACTCCATATGCTCCCAGAACTGCCCCCCCAATAAAAAAAAAAAAATCTCCTTAGATATATGTTGTTCTGTTTGTGGTACTAGGGATTGAATTCTGAGCCTTATGCATGCTAGGCAAGCGCTCTGCCACTAAGTAACACCCCCAGCCAGGGTTATTCATATATTTAACCGTATCTGTGACCTACTGGTCTTATGGTTATAAGAAATGACATATCTTAGGTAAACCACCTAATAAAAGTTTCAAAACTCCTAGTTTATGGAAACTTGCTTTACTGATTTAATTGGACTTGAATTGCACTCATAAATTGAAATCACTTTAGAATGTCTTTGTTTTGAGCTAAGGCTCAGAAGTAGCCAGAAAGTGGCTCAGGAGGCTGAAGCAGGAGGATCACAAATTTGGGCCAGCCTCAGCAATTTAGTGAGGCCCTAAGCAACTTAGCAAGACCCTGTCTCAAAATAAAAAATAAAATAAAAAGAGCCGAAAGAACTGGGGATGTAGCTCAGTGTCAAAGTGTCCCTGGATTTAATCCCAGTACCAAAAAAGAAAAGAAAGAAAATATATACATACCTGGTAATCGCCAGAAATTCTAATTCAGAAGGCCAGTGATAAAACCCAAGGTATACCTTAAAAAAAAATCTTACCCAGGGAAGAGATTTATGAACCAGTGAATTAAAGGGTCTCAAATATTTTCAACCTATAGACTATTATTACTAGAGTAAATAAGCCAAACATCACTTATTCTGATTTATTGTTAGAAATTTTAGGCTTTGTGGGCTGTGGTTTTGGCTCAGTGATACAGTGCTTGCCTAGCATGTGTGAGGCACTGGGTTTGATCCTCAGCACCACATAAAAATAAATAAATAAAATAAAGGCATTGTGTCCATCTACAACTAAAAAAAAAAGAAAGTTTTCATGTTGTAACACAAACATTCTGTGTTCTAATTACTCAATTCTGCCATTATTGCACAAAAATAGTCATGTAAACAAATGGACATGATTGTATACCAATAAAACCTCACATAGGAAAGCAGGAAACAGACTGGATTTGGGGTGCAGGTATTATTTTCTGGCCCCTATGTCATCAGGAGATCCCTTGGTTTTTTTTGCTTCTTTTTAAATTTATTTAGAGCAAAAAGGAATTTTATTTTATTTTTAAAATTTTTTAAAATTTAAATTCCTTTTAAATGATATTTTAAATGAACAGTAAAGATTCTCTGAGGCATGGAAAAGTATCTGTTAATTACACACGGATCTAAACTTATTAATTTCTGTTTTAGCTGATTGACAGGACCAGGATTGTGATTGTCCCTTCTCTAAATCCAGATGGGCGAGAGCGAGCACAAGAAAAAGACTGTACTTCAAAGATAGGACAAACAAATGCCCGTGGTAAAGACTTGGATACAGATTTCACAAGTAAGACTAATTTTTAGACCATTTAAGTACTTTGGAGATAATTTTCTTTCTCTTTGCTAGGAGATTGGTTGATCCCATTTTGTAAGTTGGTAATGGAGTACTTTCATATCTAGGTTATGATTACAAGGTATAAATAAATACAGACATCCAAAAAACATTTTGAACTTTTCTCCTTTTTCATTTGCAAAAGTAATTAAAGTTTTTTAAGATAGAAATTCAATCAATATTATTGAGGTGCTTCATCACTGGTTGTGTAGGATGTGTATGTATTCTCTCTCCCTTCCATATTGTGATCCTCTTGTCTCAGCGTCCCAAGTTGATAGGATTGTAACTTTTTTCATTAAATATATGATTAAGTCTTTCCATTTCAGTACTTATGAACTTTTACCATTTTTTCCACATTTTTTATTGGTGAATTATAGTTGTACATATTAATAGGATTTTTGTTGCATATTCCTACATGCACACAATATAACAATATAATTTAACCAATATCACATTTAAATCAATGGCATGGTATGCCATTAATATATGGCAATACCCTTTTTTATTCAACCATTTTCTAATGAGGGACATTTACTTCGTTTCTAATGTTTTGTTTTTACAAACAATGCTGCAGAAAACACCATACTTTTTGAAAATTTTATTTTGTTTCAAAGGTGGGTGATATATTCCCTAAGTTTGTGTTGTTTTTATTATTGTTGTTTGGTACAGGGAATTGGACACAGAGGCACTTTACCATTGAGCTACATCCCTTACCCCTTCTTATTTTTTATTTTGAGACAGGATCTCTCTAAGTTGCTGAGCCCCTTATTTACTTGCTGAGGCTAATCTCAAACTTGCAATCCTCCTGCCTTAGTCTCCCAAGTCTCTGGGATTATAGGCATCCACCACCACAGCTGGCCCTCAGTTATTTTTTAAAGCAGGACATATACATCTTTTTCTCAGTAAGAATTTTCTTAAACTTGCTTAACATCATTAATTATACACATTATCCTGATATTTGTAAAACTCAAAATAACCTACCTTCTAGAGTGTATATTTCTTATTTGAGATAGTAGTGTATGGAGAAATAAATATTTACAAATTTTGTAATTACAAATTTGGAAGTCAGCATTTTGATTGTGTTCAAGTAGAGAATATTTTCTTAGATACACTAAAATTTAGAACTTGATATTTTATATTTGGTATTTCTCTTTTTCAGATAATGCCTCCCAGCCTGAGACTAAAGCCATTATTGAAAATTTAATTCAAAAACAAGACTTTAGTCTTTCTGTTGCTTTAGATGGTGGTTCTGTGCTAGTCACATACCCATATGACAAGCCAGTACAGACAGGTATGTACAATGTCATTTCACTTATATACTATATAAGCATAGGTAGAAATTCCAAGTTAAAATAATGTCCCTTATAAATTTTTTGAATGGTATTTGAGCACACTCTATGAACAAATAGCCAATCCCCCCAAAAAGATTGTCTATACTATATATGTGTGTGTGTGTAGTAGTGTATACTATATATATAGTATATATTATATTGTCTATACTATATATGTTTTATATATATATATATAAATAATCAACAGTTCAGAGACGATAGATCAGATCTAATGAAGGCCTAGCTTTATTGAGTCTAGCCATCTTTTTCAAACATCTGTTCAGTTCAGTACATGATCATTTATTAGGCAATTATTATGTGTAGGGACCTTGGGAATGAAAACGCAAAAAAACAGCACAATACCTATGGTAAGAAACTCTCTTGTAATTAAATATCAGCAGTATAGAATTGCCCTTCCCTGCTTTAAACCTCGACTAACAGGTTGCAATTTTGTGGTGAGTTAAACAGTTGCTTGTTGAAACTTTGTGGAATCATAGCACATGGGGGTAGTTTGTGCTGTTTTTAGTACAACTTATAAGGAATATTATTAATGGGCCACAGTTTGCCACACCAAAACAAGTTTGTTTTTTAGCCTGTTATATAGCTTTACCATTAATACCTTTTAATGTAAGGATGATGATTGTCTTCTGTGTCTGATTATCCTGGACTAAACAAAACCATGTAACTAATTGTAATGTCTCAGTAATCTTCAGCATGGTGCAAGATTTATTAGAAGAAGATGACTTATATTTGTGATGTTGAACTTAGACAAAAATCTTTTAGATTTCTTATTAATTTTTCTTTTTTAGTGGAGAACAAAGAGACTCTGAAACATTTGGCATCTCTTTATGCAAATAATCATCCATCAATGCATATGGGTCAGCCCAGTTGCCCAAATAAGTCAGGTAGATGTTTTTCCTATCCTTTGTTACTAATTGTTCTTGTGGTTCCTTTGGGGAGGGTCTTGCCTTATGATCTTTGACCCTATATCTCTCAATGCTTTTATAGATGAGAATATTCCAGGAGGAGTGATGCGTGGAGCAGAATGGCATAGTCACCTGGGCAGCATGAAGGTATGCTTTATGAGAACACTGTCAGAATGGAATTATGAATATTGGCCACTGAATGAAAGAATAGGTAACTTTCCTGTTATAGCACAGTGAATGACATCTGCCTCATGGCTTTCCTGATATGCTTAGGCTTAAATTAATGTGATAGTAGTCTCTGTCTTTTTTCCCCTTTGGTCATTTTAACCATTTTAACCATATAATCTAATGACATTAATTATACTTACATTGTTGTATGACCATCACCATATATATTTCCAAAACTTTTTCATTGCCCCAACAGAAATTCTGTATCATCTAAGTAGTAACTTCCTATTCCCCTCTCCCTATAGCTCTGGTAACACTAATCTACTTTCTGTCTCTATGACTGTTCCTATTCTAAATATTTCATATAAGTGATCTCATACAATATTTAACCTTTTGTGTCTGTCTTCTTTCACTTAGCATGATGTTTTTAGAGTTCATCCATTTTGTATCGTATCAATACTTTATTTTTTATAGACAATGTTCTAATCTATGTATATACTTGCATTAGTTTATTGATTCATGTGTTGATGGACATTTGGGTTGTTTCTGTATTTTGACTGTTGCAAATGATGCTACAATGAGCATAGGTGTGCAAGTGTCTGTTTGATCCCTTGTTTTCACTTATTTTGGGCATATGTACCAGGATTGGAAGTTGAGTCCTACTGTAAATTTTGATTTAATTTTCTAAGGCACCCCCAAACTTTTCCACAGCCACTGTACCATTTTATAATCCCACCAGAAGTGTTCAAGGATTCCAATTTCTCTATATGCTCCCCAGCACTTGTTACTTTAATTATGTAACTGTCTTAATTGGCATAAAGTTGTATCTTGTTGTTTGATTTGCATTCCCTGATGACTGACAATATTGGAGCATCTTTTCATATGTTTAGTGGCTATTTGTATATCTTTTTTGGGAAACTATCCATTCAGATCTTGACCTATTTATGTATTTATTTATGTATGTATGTATGTATGTATGTATGTACTGAGAATTGAGCCCAAGGGCACTTAACACTGAACCACATCCCCAGCCCATTTTTTATATTTTACTTTGAGACAGTGTCTCTCTAAATTGCTTAGGGCTTTGCTGAGTTGTCAAGGCTGGCCTTAAACTTGCAATCCTCCTGCCTTAGGCTCCTGGGCTGCTAGTATTACTGGCATGTACCACCACATTTTGACCCATTTTAAAACTGGGTTATTTATCTTTTGTTGTTGACTCATGAAGATTCTTTTATATATTCTGCATATTGAATCTTTACCAGATATATGATTTGCAAATATTTTCTCCCATTTTGTATTTTGTCTTTTTCAATTTCTTGTTCATGTCCTTTGATGCACAGTGGTTTGTTTTTTGGTTTTTTCTTTTTTTCCCCTTCACAATTTTTTATTGGTACATTATAGTGGTACATAATGGTGTTGTTACATGTTAGTACATGCACACAATATAACCATATAATTTGGCCAGTATCCCTCCCCAGCACTCCCCTGCCTCCCTCTACTTCCCCTACCTCTCTGATTCCTTTTGCTTTTCATGTTATCACCTCCCCACTTTCTTCTCCTTTTTCTTCTCTGTCTTCTACATTTGGAGAAAGCATATGACCCTTGACCTCTGAGTTTGGCTTATATCTATTAACAAAAGGGTCTCAGGTTCCATCCATTTTTCTGCAGATGAATAATTCTGTATTTTTATGGCTGGATAAAACTCCGTTGTGTATGTGTACCACATTTTCTTTATCTGTTTATCTGTTGATGAACACCTAGACTAGTTCCATAGTTTGGCTATTGTGAATTGGATGTACAAAGATTTTTTTTTATTTTGATGAAGTCCAATTTATCTATTTTTTGCTTTCTCATGGTTTTGTTATGTCTAAGATGCATTGCCAAATCCAGAGTCATGAAGATTTACCCATGTTTCCTCTAAAAGTTACAGATTTAACTCATTTGAGTTCATTTTTGTATATGGTGTGAGATAAGAGTTCGATTTCATTTGTTTTTTTGTAGCAATCCAGTTATCACAGCCCCATTGTTGGAAAGACTGTTCTTCCCCCATTGAATGGTCTTGGCATGTCACCTTGTCAAAAAACAATTGACCCAAGCCAGGCATGGTCACCCCAACTATTCAGGAGACTGAAGCAGGAGAATCACAAGTTCAAGGCTAGTCTGAGCAACTTAGCAAGACCCTGTCTCAAAATAAAATTTAAAAGGACAGTGGATATAACTTAGTGGTAGACAGTACTTGCCTAGCATGTGAAAGGCCCTGAATTTAAAAAGAAATCAATTGACCATAAACATATGGATTAATTTCTGGAATTTCAATTCTGTTCCATTGGTCTACATGTCTGCCCTTACACCAGTACCACTGCTTTAATTACTGTAGCTTTGTAGTAAGTGTGAGTCCTTCAACAAATTTGGGTTTTGTTTTGGTATATTCTGGTTTTTTTTTGTTTGTTTATTTGTTTTATTTTGTTTTTTTGTTCTGGTGATTGAACCCAGAGTGCTTTACCACTGAGCTACATCCCCAGCCCTTTTTATGTTTTATTTTGCAGTAGAGTTTTAAGTTGCTGAGAGCCTCACTAAATTACTGAGACTAACCTCAAATTTGGATCCTTCTGCCCCAGCTTCCTGAGTTGCTGAGATTACAGGCATGGGCCACTGCACCTGACTCAACTTTGTTTTTTTAAAGGTCCTTTTGGCTCTTCAAGACTCCTTGTAATTTAAGGATTGTTTTTTGTTTTGTTTATTTGTTTGTTTTTCCTGCATTAAAACCTGTTGGAATCTTATTAGAGTTGTGCAGAATCTGTAGATCACTTTGGGTGGCATTGACATCTTAATAACATTGTCTTCCTACCCATAAACATGTATGCCTTTCCATTTATGTAAGTGTTCTTTATAGTTTCTTTTTGACAGCATTTTAATTGGTGGTCCACCCACTGCAAATCAGATGGATGGTTAGCTGGTCATTGCATTCACATATGCAGCCAGAAAATTGACTTAATTCTCATCTCTGCCTCCCTTTCCTACCATATTTACTAAGAATGTACTATGTCAGACACTTTGCTATAATAGTGAAAAAATGGCATATTCCCTGGCTTATTAAGCAATGACTGTTAGAGAGTTGATTGATTTCATCTAGAAAAAAGCAGCTCTTAACATGCCATGAGAAATTAAAAACTACACCTAGTCAAAGATGCAGCCTTCCCTTTATAGAGGAGAGAGGATGTAGGACAGAGATGGTGAAGCAAAAAGAGGAAGCAATATGGACAGAGGTTGATAAACAGTCTTGTTTAGTTAGAATATGAGGTGTGATGGAGACAAGAATGGAAATTGAAGCTCCTTCAATTTTCTTGAATGTTGTATGTAGGAATGGAAAACCACTGAAGTCTTTGAGTGAGGATATAGTAACATGATCTGAGCCATGGTATGGAAAAATTAACCTCTTAAAAGTGAACTGAGGAGGCAGGCATGGTGGCACGTGCCTGTTATCTCAGTGGCTCAGGAGGCTGAGGCAGGCGGATCTGGAGTTCAGAGCCAGCCTTAGCAATAGTGAGGCACTAAGCAACTCAGTGAGACCCTGTCTCTAAATAAAATACAAAATAGGGCTGGGTCCCCAGCACCCAAAAAAAAAAAAAAAAATAGGGCTGGGGATGTGGTTCAGTGGTCAAGTGACCCTGAGTTCAATTCCTGGTACCCCTGCAAAAAAACACAGAACAAAACCAAACCATGGATTATGGGCTGGGCATGGGGGTTCACACCTGTAATCCCAGTGACTCAAGGCTAGCCTGGGCAATTTAGTAAGACCCTATCTTAAAATGAAAAATAAAAGGGCTGGGGTTATACCTCCATGATAAAGTGGCCCTGGGTTAATCCCTAGTACCACCACCAAAAAAAAGGTAGATTAAGATAGTAGCAATGGGAGAGTCAAGGAATAACAATTCAAAGATAACAGAGGTGGAATTGACAGGTTTTGGCAAATTATGGCTGATGATGAGACAGAGGAGTCAAAGACAAGAGATTTCATTAGTACCATCAACCAAATTAGGAAAAAGAACATGTTTGGAAGGGAAAGGTGTAAGTGAAGTTTTTGAACCTGCTCACCCAGGCAGTTCCTGTGTTTGGATAAATGCTATATTGTAGGCAGTGGCTATTGTCACCAGCAGACTTCAGACTGAGGGTATCAGAGAGCAGGGGCTTGTTCTTCTTTTCTTAATATTTTTTTTAGTTGTTGATGGACTTTTATTTACTTATTTAAATGCAGTGCTGAGAATTGAAGCCAGAGCTCTACCACTGAGCCACAATCCCAGGCCAGGAGTTTATTCATCTCTAGAGCTTCAAGAGCAGTAGTGAAGTTCCAGGATATAAAGGGAAGCTGGCTCTCTGCATGTACTTGTAAATTTATTCATTTATTCTATAGATCCTAATAGAACCCTTCTACCTACCAGGCATGGTAGTGAATACTGGAGATGTAAAAATGAATTAGATATTGACCTGTCCTCAGTGGTTCTCTTAGGAGCTGTCATGTTTTCAACCCATTATTATACAGAGTGGTTTAGTGGTTTATTTATTTATATTTGCTGTAAAATACATTACAGATCTTTGTTTATATCACTCAGGTTTTCTTTTTATTCCATTTATTATTTTTCTTTCTTATCAATTTTCCTATATTTAATTTTGTACTTTATATTCCAGGATTATAGCGTCACCTACGGCCATTGCCCAGAAATCACAGTGTACATAAGCTGCTGCTACTTTCCTAGTGCAGCACAACTCCCTTCCCTGTGGGTAGAAAATAAAAGATCTCTTCTTAGCATGTTAGTAGAGGTGAGTCTTTCCTTTGTAACTAAGAATCATACTCCCAGGAGTATGTTCAACCTTTATCAAAATGTTGTCTTCATCTTTTATTAAAAAAATCTATATTTTTTATTTTAAATAACACAGTATATAGAGAGTTTTATTAATGTTATGTTGTTTAAATAAATGTCATGCATCCACATATCTGAAAAATAATTTGACCTTGTGAGGTATTGCAAGTTCTTCAATCTGGCTGTCACACAGTTCCTGGAGTCAGGGTACTATGGTGGAAAGGCGTTGGAAGATTGGGTTCTAATGCTTTAGGCTTTGACTATATCAGCATTCTCTTTTCTCTCCATCCCTATGACTCTCAAGCATTAATGAGTAACAAATGTGATCTGGTTCAGCGGGGGAAGAAAGAATAAACCAGCCTTTCAGGTGTTTTGTGTGTGGTGTTCATTTGTTTTTGGTCATGCTTCAATCTTGCCTCTAGAATATTTGGCATGAAAATATAATTTATATTTTAATCATTTTTTTCAGGTTCACAAGGGAGTTCATGGATTTGTTAAAGATAAGACTGGAAAACCAATATCTAAAGCAGTAATTGTACTCAATGAAGGAATAAAAGTACACACAAAAGAGGGAGGTTATTTCCATGTACTATTAGCCCCAGGTGTCCATAACATTAATGCCATTGCTGATGGGTACCAGCAACAACATTCACAGGTAAGAAACTCAAATTGAATAGCATTATGTAAACTCTTGTTTTTAATAATACTTCTATTTATTGATGCATGAAGGGAATAAAATAAAAAGTGTGACCACTTCTTGATTGTGGTAACTTGTTATCTTTTGGTAATCCCTTTGGCAACAAAAGGGAAATTTTTATAGCACTTTGTATACTTTGGATGACAATGAGTCATTTCTGTGGTTTGCTTTAAAGGCCCTTAGACTGTAGCAGAGATATAATATGCCTTGAGTAAACTTTTTCATCATGGTTGTTCTTTATCTTTCCAGGTCTTTGTGCATCATGATGCAGCTAGTTCTGTGGTAATAGTCTTTGACACAGATAACCGGATATTTGGTTTGCCAAGGGAGCTTGTGGTAACTGTATCAGGTAAAGAAATTTTAGTTTTTAGTAGTTGAAGTTAAAACCAGTTTTGCTATTTCAATTTGAGATTGATCACCTCCATAATCACCTGCAGCTAATCATTTTTTTTAATGTCTCCTTATCTAAACATGACTTTCCTAAACCACTGTTTTCCCATATGTTCTCCTGGCTTGCCCCCTCACTTTATCAGGTGTCACCTCCACAAAGAGGCCTTTCTGATCACCCTAGATAATATAGTATCCATGTCACTATCTCTTCCCCATGTTTTTTCCATTATAGCACTTATAACTACCTGCCATCATATTTTATATATGCGCGTGTGTGTGTGTGTGTACATATACATATATATATATATATATACACATATATATTTATACTCATTTGTCTATTTTCAATCTCTCTCACTAAAACATAAGCTATGGGCAGCATGGAGTTTACCTGCATCCCCACAGCCTAGAACCATGGTTGGTAGGGAGTGGATTTTAATGAATAGTTGTTGAATGGATGGTTTGCCTTATATTAAGGTCATAAGTTCCAAGGACTTTGACTTACATTAGTTCTGGTTTTCCAAGATCCAGGAAAGAGGAAATGTTTGTTTTTTTTTTTTCTAGATTTAATTTGTATACTGTTTGAATTACTGAAAGCTAAAGGGAAAAAATGTGATAAAATTAATACTCAGCTGTATTTTATCTGTTTGACACAAAAGAATCTTGGCTCACTTCTAAACACAACATAGACTTGAGGCAAAATTACTAGGTTTTATTATAATGTGAATACGGGAGAGACTCTTAGTGGAGAGAAAGTGGTATATTAGGAATATGGTGCAATCATAGAGCCTGTCGTGGAGCACTGAAAGAGTTCTTAGCTTGAACCAGATGAAAGTGTGAAAAACTTAGTGGTTAAAGACACAGTAGCTAGGATTCAACCATGGTTTAAATCTGGCTCTACCACCCATTAGCTATTGTGAACTTAAATTTTATTTTATTTAAACATTTTTATTAGTTGTTGATGAACATTTATTTATTTGTATGTGGTGCTGAGAATCGAACCCAGTGCCTCATACATGCTAGGCAAGTGCTCTACCACTGAGCCACACTCCCAGCCCCTTAAATTTTATTATTATTATTGTTGTTGTTGTTGTTACTTTAACTAAGACTCTTATTTTGATAACATTATATGCAAATTTTAAATAAAGAAGAGGTTTTGAATGAAAATTCACTGGAAAGGAAAAGTGGAAGTTAGTGATTGATATAAAGCAGGTTGTTGAACAACAATGTAAGTTTCATTGTCAAAAAAGAAAAAAATGCATGTACATACACATGCATAAACAAAGAATAGGAAAAATATGCACTAAGTGAATTGAAAATGACCTCTGGGTAGTAGAAATGTAAAGATGTAGATGTTTTTCATAATTGATTTTTATTGTTTTTGCTCATCTGCATTTTCTAATTTTGCATACTGTATATGTACTGCTTCTACCATAAATAAAAGTTTGTTCTTAAATACATGAAATAAAGTAAATGAGGAACATATTACTAAAAGTGTCATTGTGGGCTGGTGCTGTAGCTCAGTGGCAGAGTGCTTGCCTAGCACATGTGATGCACTAGGTTCGATCCTTAGCACCACATGAAAATAAGCAAATAAAATAAAAGCATTCTGTCCATCTATAACTACCAAAAAATTTTTTTAAAGTATCATTGTAAGTAACTGCTTATTCATATCCTTCAATATGTCCCCACATGATGGTTTTCGTTTGGCAGGAGCCACCATGTCGGCATTGATCCTAACAGCCTGCATTATTTGGTGCATATGCTCAATCAAGTCCAACAGACACAAGGATGGCTTTCATCGGCTCAGGCAGCATCATGATGAGTATGAAGATGAGATTCGCATGATGTCCACTGGCTCCAAGAAGTCCCTCCTAAGCCATGAGTTCCAGGATGAAACGGACACTGAAGAGGAAACATTATATTCTAGCAAACATTGAAAAATACACTTTGCATATCTCCCAGCATAAGTACCAAGCAAAATTACAGTTCCTCTTGGGAGACACTGCATTAAGAGGAGAGACTATCTTGCTTCTTCAAAGAGCTTTGGGAAGTTAACCTGCTAAGTCTGTATTCTCTGTGAATTTCTCTGGCAGTTTTGAACTTCCCTTCCTTAAAGTACTCTTAACCTTTTTAAAAAATCTGATTTCTATTTATGCAGCAGAGATGGGACAGCCACTTTGTTTTTCTTCTTAATTTAAGACAAGCTATTTGGAGCTTACGTAATAACAGCATAAAGCCAATTAGTGGATGTTGTGTTTTACACATCGGGTGTTTACTAGTGGCTTTAGCTTTTTTTTTTTTTTTTTTCCTTTATTTTAAAGGCCAAAAGAATCCAGAAACATTAAAGCAGGGACAGCAGTCAGATTCTGACACAAAGCTTTAAAAACTCGAAGTATTCTCAACCTATTGAGGAGTACTCTTCTCTAGTTATTAGATAGCTGGAGTTTCTCTTATTCAGGTTTAATGGATTGAATGATTTTTAAACATATGTAACATTAGGAAATGAATAAGTGGGCTTCCGTATTTGTTTTCTACATGTTTCCAGGCTAGATCAGAAATGGTAGGCTGTGTTGTAAGCAAGATTTTACTACCTCTCTTGTAAGGTTTAGCAAAGTTCTAAATATCCCCATTTTAAGGGAGAACTCATTGACTTTATTGTGCAAGGTCTCATTGTCCACTTGAATGGAGCTGAGAGGGAGATCTAGCAAAAGATGAAACTCATGTTGCCTATCTTTTAACTTGGTAAAAATCCACAGGTGCTGCTGCTTTTATCTGTGAAGCACTAGTTTATCCTAGGAATGCCTAATTCTTTAATATTTCCTAAATTTGAACCTTTTTCTATGTTGTACACCTATGGTTTTCAGATGACCCAGCCATCTACAAATCTGAATTCTATTGAAAATATCTGGTAGTGTGGAAGAGACCTACTTGCACATTCTTACTCTACATTTGAACACAAAATATCTACACTTCATGCTCCAGCCCGAGCCTTCACTCGGTAATAGCATACTATCATTAAAAATAGCCCAACCAGTCTTGTTCACATAGTCCTCTGCAAGTGATGGGGTTCTTTGTCCTAATGTTTCATTCGACAGTCTCTTTTTTATGACCATCCAATTTTGTTAAAAGTTCAGTTGAAAGCTTTTAGTTATGGCTCCCTCCATTTAAAAAAAAAAAAAAAATGTAAACTATGGACTGCCATGTGGTAAAATGCTGTGGTGTGAAAGTGACATCTTCACTGCCAGTCAGGCAAAGACCTGAAAGTTTTGCATTTTATTGTGTCTGTCTTATACAGTGGAAATGATGCTTTTTGTAAGTATGAGTCTTACCAATGATTTAATGGTTTAATACCTTTGAATGTTTTAATGGCCAAGTTGCTGCTGAACTTGTACTAAATCAGGGGATCAAAAAACTAGCTCTCATCTTTTCAAATTGTGTTTTATATCCATTAATGTATCAGTTATCCCAAAGTCTTCATGTGGAGTTGTTTACTCCATTAACCTAGGTCATTCAACCAGGTTTTGTGAGAAATACATCCAAAGTGGCTTTATAATATAGAGATTTTGCTTTACAGGAATAATGAGGTCATAATATTTGTTAATAAATGTGGTGATAATTTCGAATGACTTAACGTTAAACCATTCTGATGTTAATCCTGATATTAGCAACTCTAAATTCTGCCACCTCACTGTCGTATCACCACATATACAGAATAGTTTGTGGAATGCTAATATTAAATATATGTGATTTAATTTCTTCTAATAACACTTTACATTTCCTTAAAGATGTGATGTATTGCTCTTTTCAGCTTTATTTTTAAGAGTGCAAAGTCAGAGAACCAACAAAGGGCCTACTAGTGACTGGCCCTGCTTGGGACATTGCAACTAGAAATGAAACCAAGTTGATGCAACAGCCTTTGCTTTAAAAGCAGTGGTCTTCACTAGAGGATACCTTTACATTTACTTCTTTCTTGAATTAAATGTGTCTTTAACATACATCTCAGTGACTAAAGGCCATGCCTTTTAGCTATGTGTAATTTTTTTTAAAGAAATTAAACCACAAATAGTTCCTTTATTACTTTTTCCTGGAAGGAAAACCAAATTCTGCTCAGTCTTTATTACTTGCTAAATAATGCATTTAGTTGGAAAACAAGGCCTTCTCAGCCTGTTACCTATGAACATGAATGTACAGGATCCATGACTACTAAGACTGTGTTCTCAGCCCTGCTCTGTCTTTTCTTTGTGGATCTAATCTAATATTAGACCACATTAACAACTAAAGGCATTGAAGCCATATGGGATGGGGAATGCATTTCTTCAGTGTTTCTCTTAGAGACTTTTCATTTCCTTGGAGTCATGTAGGCAAGTAAGTATCACAGTATTAAGAAATGTGCCCAAATCAGAGTTGTGCCTTTCTTTACTCACAAGGCATGGTTTTGTCCTGGTGATCAGTCTGTAAGCCTTCTTCCCTCCCAGCTCCTTAATAAAAGCAAAGTGATTGAGTAGGTAATGTTCAAAGTGTCTGCCTGTATAAATGTACTAATTATGTGGTTCAAAAAGATAAGCCCAAGTAATTTTAGAAAGAAAGACTCTGGTTTTGATGTAAATTTGTGGAAACACTTGGGTAATAAGTGAGATCCCATCCAATCAAGGAATGCTAGCAAATCTCATTGAAGGGAATTTGCTTTGGAACTTTGTCATCTTCCAGAAAGGAAACATTGTATTTTTGACCCAGTGTGATTGGTCAATCTTTAATAACTTTCATCTGAATGGGATTTGCTAAATTAGTGAATATTGAACTTAAAACTAATTATAAGTTGACAAATAAAGAAAAGGTAGTGCATATGTCTGAGCTTACTGTGTTTCTGAGCTCATACAAGGTTACTCAGTAACCATGACCTGCTCCTCCATTTCCATTTATTCTCAGCATTAAATAGTTTTATCTTCTTGATGCCAGAAGACACTTGTGCCAGGTTTTGCCCCTTGTATTAAAAGCTTCTTGGCTATGAATGCTATGATAGTGCCCTGTATTATGGTACTCTGGTGGAACTGTTTTAATAGTAGCAACCCAGCATTTCCCTTAAATCTTTGCTTTATTGTTACTACTAAAAATTCCACTATGGTTAGTGTTCAGTGGCTTTAACTTTCTGATAACTCTTTGGGTTTCTGATTTGTTTTAATTAAAGCAGATTGGGGAATGATTAGGATCCTTGATTAATGTCAACTGAACTTGGATTTCTAGTTCATGAGGAAATCTAAATCTCTCCCAACACCCAATTCTCCTATTTTGGGCAATAATTTCATTAGATTCCACTTGACTTTCATAATATTGTCCTGGTTGATTTCGATTTGACAGATTACATTATTAAATTTGAAAGTCAGTTACCATTTTGAGGCAATTGGATAAAAATTATGTAAATATGTATGATTATGATTTTTATAAATGGCATAACATGAGTGTACTAGTTACATTCTATGCTGGCCATGCTGCAGATTTTCTGGAGGTAATGGTATTTTTTTAATGCTCTTTTCACCTCTCTGTTTTTTTAGAATGATGCTCCCCAGGTCCAGAACTATATATAGCTGTTTATATGACATGCCCAATACCCATTCATCTCAAGTGCTACAGTATGGTTTATTTCATGCACTGTGCCTTCAAAATGAAATTTTTAAAAGGGACTTTAAATGAAGTTGAATAGTAGTTTTAAAAAGTCAATCTGTGTAATTTATGTGAAATCTAACTGTAATGAGGTCCTTTCTGTTTTTTATATGTAAACAGATCTACTAATCCTGTATAAAAGTTATTTTATGATGTTTGTCTTTGTGTTTTGTCTCATAATCTTTTATCAAAAGGAATAGATCAGACAGTTATAGTTCCAGTTTTAAAGTTATATATTTAATTTTTTTTTTTAACCTATTCTAGGGAAAGAATAGTACCAGGATGGGAATTCAGGGTGTCACCTATAGAACATTTCTGTCTTTATGAATTGACTTGAAAACTTTCTTCTGAAATATTTATGGCATATAGTAGCTACACTTCACTTCTGTTTGTAATTCCACTAGATATGTTCAGTTGTTGTACAATGATACAACAAATAGTAGCAATTCAGCATTTTAACAGTATAGATATGCTCACTCCCTTCTATTTTATGCCCTATCTTTTAGGATATAAAGAAGGGTCAAAAGGTAGCTGGGCAAGGTGACACACCTGTAATCCCAGCTATTCGGGAGCCTGAAGCAGGAAGATCATAAGTTCAAGGCCTGCCTAGGTAACTTAAGGAGATCTTGTCTCAAAAAAATTTTTTAAATTCAAAAAGGGCTTGAGCGGTAGCTTGGTGGTAAAGTGTTTGCCTAGTATTCACAAGACCCTGTATTTAATCCCCAGTACAAAAAAAGTTGAAAGGTTTACCCAGTTTAAACATTAAAATTTAGTACAGGGCTGGGGATGTATGTAGCTCAATGGTAGAGCAGTTACCTAGCACATACAAGACTCTAGGTTCTATCCCCCAGTGTCACAAAACAAAAACAAAAATTTTGGTCCTTTTCTAGATAAAACCCAGTTGGAATAATGTGTTCTGGCCCTTTTAGGCAGTGATGATGAATTCAGTATTCACTTGTTATTTAACAATTTGTTGATACTGCTACTGTAATAGAGATTGGAAAGAAGTTATATAAGAAACATGGGTTCTGCTGACAAACGAACTAATAGTCCAGGGTAGAGAAATAAAAGTGGAAGTAAAGCAGAGAGGTTCAAGCGTGGACCGACCTGATTGATTTGCTTCTTATGTGACCTTATGTTGCACAAGTTTTGTAACATTCTTTGTCTCAATTTCTCTACTGGTTAAGGAATAATCCTTGATAGGATTATAGTGCGGATTAAATGAGATAAGTTAACACAGTACTCAATTATGAATAAGTGTCATTGTATAGGCCGCCATCTCTCATTCTCACTTGCATTGGAATGCCATCCGGTTCTACACTATTTATTCCAAACTTCAAGTAAATAGGCCATTAGTTACTACCCACAATTTAGAAAACAGTGAAATCAGACAGCCCAGTTTTTACTTTCACATTGCAGTTTCTCCCTATGTTAACTGGTAGTATGTTGAAAGCAAACATGCAATTTCTTTGGCACTTCCGGTTGAGGTCACATGGGATCCTGCTCCTTGTTCCCTATTTTTGTGTAAACAAATGGAGACAAGGTGAACAAGACGAGATAGGTCAGCCTGTAAAAAGGCGTTCAAATTCAGAGGCCAACCTGTAAGACTAAAGACAAAAGGGTGAGAGCTACCGGGGTCTGAAGGTATGGCAATAGAAAGTGGGAATATATTGAGAAGGGAGCAAATGCATTTATTCAAATGGAAGCAATATGAAAAGGCAACAATAAAGGCAAAGCTGTGGATGGAAAATAAAAACAGGTGGAGAAATTGAAGATGGAACATGTAGAAATAGAATGCAGATTAAATAGAAATTGTTAGGATAATATAGATTATATTCTGTGATTTTTACTGAGGTTTCATCAAAGTGAAGGGGGTTATGGGGAAGGTTTAGATTGAGAGATATGAATCACTACTAATTTCAAATATTTGAAGTGATGCCAATATTTATAATTACTGTTACTTACGTATCATATAGAAGAGTTTTGCAAGATCAGACAGGCTTTTGAGTCTGAAAATACGTTAGGATCCTTAAGAATTGATCCTGAAGACAGATTATAGAATAGATGCGGAGTGGGCAGATTGTTGCAATTACTGGACTGGAGAACTGAATTTTTAAAAAATAATTTTAGAATAAAATTTTTAAAATTTTTAAATTTTAATAATTTTAAATTTACAAAGTTTAAGAGAATAACAGAGTTGGCTGCTGTGTTTTTATGTGGAGGGTGTAGGTGCTGGGAGGGCAAAGAGAAAGGATTGTATACACTTTCTATTTAGCAGAACTTGAACAGAACATTTCAAAAGGGACTGGGCATAGGAGATGGGATGTCTAGAGCCTGGTCGGCTGGGCATAGCTTAGTTGACCCAGGGGTGAAGCCCCGTGGCACTATTTCTAGGTGACTGAGTTAAACTCAGATCTCCAGTGGAAGGTATCTCTATTCTAGAGTTGAAGGAGACCTCGGAATTTTTCACCATCAGTAAAACTGAGCAGAAAATTTCTATCCAGGTTTCAGATGTTGACATTATTGAATGCTACAAAACAAAAATAATTATTATTTTCAAAAAATATTATGATAAACCTATGAATATCACAGAACAGTAAGATAGCAGAACTTCTGGAAATCACAAACTACAATATTTCATTACAAAATAATGCAAAACATGAGACAAAAAAATCAATATAGAAATCACACCCTCGGTGTAATCTGAAGTGAGAATTTTTAAACTTCAAATTGAATAAAATGAGAAAAATCACCAAATCTTAGCATATACTTCCACGTGCCACCCTGCAACCCCACCACACCACAGGCCTCACAGAAACAGCCTGCAGGGAAGACAAGATGAATGCCAAAGAGCGGAATGTTCCAACATACGCCTAAAACTGCTGCCAGACTAAGTCCACCAAAGTCTTTTTCTTTCTTTTTTTTTTTTTTTTTTTTTGGTACTGGGGACTGAACTTAGGGTCTCACTAGAACCTGGCTCCATCAGTCTTAATGGTCTAAAACGTGTGTCCAAGCAGGTCAGAGCACAAAAGAGGCAAGGTACTTCAAAGTGAGCACAATTTAAAGAGTGTGGGTGTGATTTAAAGGGGCAGTCTTTAGAATACAGCTTCCAGTATTAAATGAACAAAGAAAGGTAATAAATGAAGGTAATAAATGAACAAAGAAAGGTAATAAATGAAGGTAATAAATGAACAAAGAAAAACACCCTTAGGGATGAAAGAGAGAAGCAAAAGAGGACAATTCAGAATCCTGCTTGTGAAATGAGAACTACAGAACTGGAGCCCATTCACCCTCTCCCCATCACCAAAACAAACCAACAAAAAAACCCACTGAAGTACTTGAACTTTGCTCTACTGACAGATCTGTCATGAAAACAACAGATATGATAAACAATTTTATTATATGCAGATATGATTATGTATGTGGAAACTACATCTACACAATCTACAAATAAACGACATGATAATTTAGTTCTACTTTCAGCTCTAGGTAGACTTGCTTGAAACAGACATCAAGAACAATTAGAAAAGTCAGATGAAAAAAAAAAAAAAAAAAACCCTGAGGAATTACAGAACCACTAAGGTAAGAAGGACTTAATGAAATCAAGAGCCTAGAGCAAAGGGAGGTGAGCAGTGATAATAAAATGTTTATCTTGAGTCATCTGTTGATTTGTAAGTGCTGATTGAGAGGTCGGGCAAGAAGCACAGAACCCAAGCAGTTTCAGGCAGTATCACTGGCTGAAGGAAAAGAATAGCTCAGCCCACCTATCAAATGCAAGGGGTACTGGTAAGGATGCTTTCCCTGAGGAAACAAACCCACTCAAAGGGTTAACCAAAAATAGATCAACTTTAAGAAGCATAGAATCCCACCTGGCATTAGTTCTGCCTCATGCTGGGGTTAAGCTCCTTGAACTGCCTGCAAGAAGCAGCAGGAAACAGTCTGGAGGAAGATATCCAGAGCCTCAAATGTTATCTATAATATATAGTATCCAATCAAAAGTTACTCTTATCAAAAATAAGATCAAATGAAAGATCAAAGGGGAAAAATAAGAAATAGTTCCATGGGAGGTACAGATTTTTCAGTTATCAAACATATTTTAATAATGGAAATAGAAAATGAAGAATGTGAGCAGAGAATTAAAATTTATTAAAAATTTAAATGGAGAATTTCAGTTCTAGACAAAATGGGATAGATGTATTTCCCCCATTCCTCCCACTAAATACAACAAAACATTTATACATTACATATGTTCAAAAATGTGGAAAGAAGGCAGACTAGGCCAGCTAGGAACCTCAGAATCTGAAGAACAACGAAGAAGTGAGTTCCTGGCTTTTCTCTTTGCTTCATTTATCCTATGATGTGTGCTAGAAAGTCTGGAAATCCAAAAGTGCTAAAAGGTGCAGACAACAAAAATCCAAAGGAAAGCCTTTTCTCTCTAGACAAAATACCAAGAAATGAGTAGCCTAGCAAGACAGAATATTGTTAGACAATAATTGTGCTACTCCGGACAAATGCTACAGAACAAATCAAGTCCCATTCTCACCCCTGACCAGCAAAGGCTGAGGGGAGAGGCTAGATGTGGACCCTCACCTGGCTGTAAAGAAGTACCACCCCCCCCCACACACACACACATCTAGTGGTGTCAAGGAAGGCAAAATAGGGGATCAGGACTTTCACTGCTGTACAGTAATAATGAGGATCTCTGTTGTGGTCTCAGTGGGGGTCACATGGGGAGCATTAATAAGGCTCTCCCCACACCTGGGATATCCATGAAGGCCAAGGGAGAACCTGCACTTTCAGCCCCACTTGGAAGAAACAAGGCAATTCCCATCTTCCCCCTCTAGCACAGTGTAGGAGGAAATCTGCTTAAATGGAGGATTTAAACAAAATTCAGTCTCATGATTCCTACAATATAGTGTATATTAGGCATATACCTAAAATATAGGAGAGGATATATATATATACATATAATATACAAAAAAAAAATAACTCATGCCAAGAATCCAGAAAATTTCAATTGAGTGAAAAAACATAATCAACAGACCTGGACATCAAGATGATAGAAATGTTGGGGTTATCTGACATGGATTTTAAAATAGATATAGTAAAAGTATTTTGAGGCACTAGCCAGGCAACCCAGCAACTTTACTCAGGAGACTGAGGCAGGAGTATTGCAAGTTGGAGACCAGACTCAGCAACTTATACCGTGTCTTAAAAGTAAAAAGGGCTGGGGGTGTGGCTCAGTAGTAGAGAGAAGTTTCCCAGCATACCCTGGCCTGGGTTCATTCTCCGGTATGACAAAAGAGGAGGGGGAGGGGGAAGGGAGAATCATTATTATTTTAGGGAACAATTATAAAAAAAACTTAGAACAAAAAAATTGTTTTTAAAGTGTCATTGACAGGCATGGTTGGCACATTCCTATATATAATCTCTGTTATTTAGGAGCCTGGAGCAGGATGACCAGTCTGGGCAACTTAGGGAGACCCTGTCTCAAAATTTAAAAAAAAAAAAAATTAAAGGGTTCGGGATGTAGTTCAGTGATAGAACACTAGCATACATCAGGCCCTGGTTTCGATTCCTAGCAAAATAAACATGTGCGTACACACACACACACTTTCATCAAGGATACAGACTTGGCAAAGAAATAGAAGATAAAATAAGGAACTGATTGGAAATTTAGATCTGAAAAGTACAATAATTGAAATAAACTAAGCAAATGGACTCAAAAGAGGAATAGAAGGGGCAAAGGAAAGACCAATTTGTCAGTGAACCTGAAGACAGAATAGTAGATAACACTCCATCTAAACAATGGAAAAATATATTTTAAAAATTAGCAGAATCTCAGGGATTTGGGGGACTTTATCAAAATATCTAGCAGTTGTGTCATCAGAATCCCAGAAAAAAGATAAAAACGGGGCAGAAAAAAATTTGAAGAAATAATGTCTGAAAATTTCCCAAATTGGGCAAAAGATCCAAGAAATTGAACAATCCCAAACAGAAAAACTCCAGGAAATCTACCCTGAGACACATAATCAACTTTTAAAACTAAAGAAAAAGAACAATTATTGAAAGAACTGAGAGAGAAAAAATGGCAAAACAATTCAAACACTAGCCAATTTCTCATCAGAAACTGTAGGGGCCAGAAAGAATTGGCATATTTTTTTTTCAAGTGCTGCAGGAAAAAAAAAAAAAAAAAAAAAAAAGGAAAAGAAAGAACCCAGACTTTATATGAAAGAGAAATTGACATTCTCATGGAAAAAAAAAAAAATAGAATTTGTCATTTACTGACCTCTTTAGAAAAAGTGACTGAAGGAATTTCTTAAAACAGAAAGGAAATGATAAGAGAAGGAATCTTAGAACAACAAGAAGGAAGGAAAATGAAGTGATTAAAATGTGGGTAAACAGAGTAGGGTTTTCTCATGGATTCTGTAAGTTTGACAGTTGAAGCAAAAATTACTGTCTGACGTGATTCTCAATGCCCAGGTAAAGGAAATATTAAAGACAATTACAAATGAGAGTCGGGAAAAGGATGTCACGAGGTAAAATGACTACAATTTCACCAGAACTGGTAAAATGTCAACTCCAATAGACTGTAATAATTTATATATCTGTACAGGGTGGGTTCGAACATCGATTTTAATGGTTTGAGGGGTCAGAAGGAGAGCATATGGAATCAGTATACACTTTCTAGATTTGCTGGTTGGAAAGGGAATGAAACTCTAACTATGGTAGACCCAGGCAAAGTGGCCAGTGGAGAACGGCACAGATGCTACAGAGACTGGACGATGGAGCACAATGACAGATGTTAGATTGACGATGGACGATGGAGACAGGATGAGGAAGAACCTCTGGCTTCCTAAGAGGTTGGCTGGGAAGGTGCGGGAAATTGAGGGAATTCTGTCTGAGGATGACTCTCCTCTCAGTCGTGTAGGCACCTGTTGAGCGAAGGGATAAGTCAAGATGAAGGAGATGATGAAGATTTGGTGCGCCAAACAGGTCCGAACAGCAGCCGACCTGCATTCCTGGAGCTTCAGGAGCTTAAGTTCAAGTTTTCATCTTGCTACTCCAAAGCTGTAAAATAACAAATTGACCCACCAGATGGCGGTGTTTGAGGATGTTCCAGTATCCCATCGGCCCTGGCGCTCAGGGCGGAAGAAGGGGCAGAGGTGACTCTCTGGCCCGCATCGCCTCTACTCTCCTATCCCGACTGACGTTGGACAACAAAGATGGCGGCAGGAACCAGCAATTACTGGGAAGGTGAGGGCGAGGCCTCCGGGTGGGTCCCGCAATGGGTAGCGGGGCTGAGTGTGGATAGATCTTGGGAGAAGCAGCAGTGGAAAGAGTCAGGCTTCCGGAGCGGCCGAGCTTAGAGGAGGAATTGCCTAGTGGAATCCCTGGGGCCTGGGGACCGAGGAAACCGAATGGTCTGAGGGAGAGGGCTGGCCTGACCCAACGGTGTGAACAAGACCAGGAATAGGGGTTGAGCAGAGTGGACAGAACGGGGTTGGAGAGAAAGAGGGGCCGGAGTCACCAAAGTAAAAATGGTTGAGAGATAGTGAAGCTCGGACAACGGGGCTTTGGTACAAACTGAGTAGTGTGCAGCTAGAAAATCCAGAGCCCGGAAGACTGGAGTAGTGAACGCCTTGGAGTTGATGTCACTGTTGGAAAACTGAGTGGGAAAAGAGAAAGGAACTTAGTCCCGTCCATCCGGGGACTTAATGAGCGGAATGTCTCCTACTGGATCCCGGTGGCAGCTTCAGGCTGAGATTTCCAGGAATGGGTGTTTGAAGACAGAAAATAACTTTTCCTTCACCCTGGAGTCTAGGATCGGTTTTGTTAAAAAGAGAAAGTTGAGAGAAACTGAGTTGTAATTCGCTGTACCTCTTCCACAAAAAAAGAAAACTAAAAAACTTCCTGTGATTGACAGGTGCATTTATTTAATTCCTGAAAATATGACCCAATCAAGTGAGGTCATATAAAATTCATTCCTGGACCTCGATGAACAGCAAAGATGGAAGAAGTCTCATCTTTTTCTTTCAACTGCCTCTTTCCTTGCTGCAGCATAGAAACCACTTTCCAAATCCCTGTACCCTTTATGACCTGCGTCCTCTTGCTACCCATTGAAGCCTCTGGAAACTATGGGATTGTCACCATCAGCAATTTGGTCTAAGAAACTGAATTTTAAGTTTGTACATACTAGTCTGACATATTTTCAAAGTGATTTTTACTTGATGTTTCTATAAGAAAAGACAGTTACTAAAATTACAGAGAAGCATACTGTTTGAATTGCCCATTTGAAATGTGTATACTAGCTAGAAAATATTTTTAAATTATGTAGAAGTGCCTACTGGTATCTTTAATACTAGTCTTCAGGTTATGCTCTTTTGAAGCACCATGCAGTAATAAAATAGCAGCTCATTATTGCCAAAATGCTCCCGACTGGGTGCTTTAAGCATTTGCTTTTTCTAATGCATAGAAAAATCTTCAAGATAAGAGATTTTTTGAAAAAGATTTATAGATTAAGTAGCTTGCAAGTAAGTCTTAGAGCCTGCAGATAACAGCTGAAATTCAAACAAGGAATTTTGCCTCTGGGAAAATATGCTCCACTATCTTACTGTGCTTCCTACTTCTGTTTGCAAAGTATCTGAAATAATGTTTTGTATTCTTTATCACTGAGACATTCTTATACCATACTTCCTATATTTTAATCCTTTTATTTTAACCATCATGAATAAGTGTACATCTGGAAATCCACACATATATCTGAGCTTCTCATGCTCAGCCCCTTAAATGCTACTATACCAATTTCTCTGCTTGCTTGTTTGCTTCTGCCTTTAAAATGTATGCTTTTTTTTTCTGTCATACTCATATTTGACATTGTTAGTAGCAGATGGTTAATTTCACCTCCCAAATTTTTCAGTAAGTTTGCGAAAAGATGATTTAAAATTTTTATTAATTGCAATATTTTTCTTTATGTTAATTGCTAGATATTTTACTATTAAGAAAAGAATTTCATAAGCCTGACAAAGCTTCAGAACATAAAAAGATAGCAAAATTCCTGTCAAAAATTACTGTGGCTTCTTTCTTACATAAAGTTAGCTGGTAAATTGATGTAGTCCTGATCATAAAACATTCATTTTCTTTGTAATTTGTGGTCTCTCTGTTTTATTTTATTTTATTGCTGAATTGGGGATTAAATTCAGGGCCTTGTGCATGCTAGGCAAGCACTCTGCCACTCTAGAAATTTCATGGATATTAGAACATTTATCATCTGTCTTTGGAATAAAGCTGAATGTTTGCATCTCCCACTGCTACTTCCCTTCCTGCTCCATGGGAAGTTTAAATAAGTGATTAATTTACTTTTTTGGTTAAGTCTTTGGTTGTCTTTAAGGGGGAGGAACTGAATCAAATGTCAATATATGAACATTTTTATAGTTTGCTTTCTTCAGAATAGTCTTATGATTTTCATGTCTAATGATAGAATCTTCGTGTCTAATTATTTGCGTTTATAATTTTGTTAAAGATCTCAGGAAACAGGCTCGACAACTGGAAAATGAACTTGACCTGAAACTAGTTTCCTTCAGTAAACTATGTACAAGTTACAGTCACAGCAGCACCCGAGATGGAAGACGCGACAGGTATAGGTACTACCAGATTCTGTCTCTTATGCCTTAAACTATAAAATGTTTTTAGAGATTTAAAACAAATAAACAAGCAAACTAAACTAAAATATATAACCTTTGTAATTTGCCTATTGGCAAATTTTTGATGTTTTATTTTCTTTGTCACAGTTGTTTTATTTTTAAGTGACTTATTGAAATTCTTCTTAATTCCTAAAACTAGCATTTATTTGGGATCCTTAGGTAAAGTTTGTGATGATCTCAGGAGGAAACTAGAGTTTAAGAATGAGTTTGTATCAAGAATAAATGTTCCATGACTGGGGATATAGCTCCCCACAGTACAGTGCTTGCCTCACATGCACAAGGCCCTGGGTTCAATCACCAGCAACATACACACACACACAAAATAAAATAAAAATAAGAGTTCCAGAGCTGGAGATGTAGCTCAGTGGCAAAGCACAGTGGCAAAGCACTTACCCAGCATGTATTAGGCCCTGGGTTCAGTCCCCAAGACCACAAAAAACAAAACAAGCAGGATAAATAAGAGTTCTGGGGCTGGGGATATAAGCTTGCCTAGCATGTGCAAGGCCCTGGGTTCAATCCCCAGCACCACCAAAAAACAGAGAAAGAGGAGTTCCTCGCTTAGCCAGTTTACAGAAACATGGCTGATGTGCCCACATGGTATCTTTTGTTTTCTAATTGCTAAATGAGTCTGAGAAAATACCCAAATGCAAAGTATACATACTGCTCTTTTGGTGTTTATGCTTTTATAGTAAATCTTATACAACGTGTATCCTCACTATTAATCATCAAAACTATTTTTATTTTTGATACTTTTTGTGAGAAACTAGCAAATTACTGTATTGAACTTATGGAAAATATATTCATATCTTGGAATCTTATGCTTACTTAAAGTCATTTACTTGTTTCACAAAAATACTAGGAAATGTCTAAGACACTTAGAAAGGTGTAAATAATGATATAAAGGACTCCCATAGATCTGTCTCCCATTTTTAGAAATGACCATAACTGATTCATCTGAAGCCCTGATGGCATCCTACTTTGATTCATATGCGTGTGTATCCCACCATATACTTTTCCTACATGTGTTTATATTCCTAGGCAATTCATAGTAGCCTACAATAATTATTTTGCACCTTGCTTTTTTGTTTAACATTAGCTTTGAGATTCAGCTGCGGAAGCATTTCCACAGCTTGTATTTTCATTTGCTGTTTGTAGTACTGTACTCTGTATATCAGGGTTTAACCTTTCAATGGATGGATGTTGTTTCTAATTTTTGCTAATTAATAATTTTAATAACTGATAAGAGTATTCATCATATTTTAGGTACTGTTCTAAGAACTTTATGTAAATACTGTGAACGTTTTTTATGTAGAATGTTTCTGTATATCCTTGCAATGAAATTGTTGGTGGCAGAGTTGTTGATTCGCTCTTACTTGCATGCTTTTTCAATGATTAGTGGTGGGTGGGATATTTTTCAGTTAAAAAATATAAACAACAGGCTGGGCGTGGTGGCACACACTTGTAATCCCTGCAACTCTGGAGGCTGAGGCAGGAGGATCTCGAGTTCAAAGTGAGCCTCAGCAACTTAACAAGGTGCTGAGCTACTCAGGGAGACCCTTTCTCTAAATCTAATACAAAAAAGGACTGAGGATGTGGCTCAGTGGTTGGGTGCACCTGAGTTCAATCCCCAGGACCAAAACAAAACAAAAAACAAAAAAAACCCCCACAAACAACAAAAACCTAACTTGAAATTGAACCCACATCTTTCTATATATGGAGCCCACCACACACTAAATAGCCCATCTACTGTATTATGCACATTCCATATAGCCCACCTACTGTATTATGCACATTCAACTAAAGACTTATGTTAACATTATAGGCAAAGTGTTGTTCCTTATTAGGAAGGGCACACAGGTTGCAAAGATAGCAGTTGACTCTGGGAACCTCAAAATAAGTTGGTAGCAAGTCACATGGACTTCATTGTAGTGCATTGCTCTGGGCTCAGCATCATTGTTTTTAGCAAGTAAAGAGAATGAGGAATGTTCTTTTTTACAAGTAAACTTATATGGTTGAAAACGTTTTTATGGAATTTAAGTCTCCCATTTGGTTATTCCAGCAAGTATACAATTTTAAACCTCATGTTTGTTAAAAGATAGTATTCCATGATGCTTATTCTGTGCTCTCTGTTCTTTATAAGCATCATACTCTTGTTAACTCTTTTAAAGTGAAAACTATCCTCAAATCATTCCTAAAGAAATTCTACTACAAATTGGGACTGACTTTGTAGAATTACTTCAGTCTAACTGACCCTTTAAATAAAAATCCTAAAGTTGTGAGGATCAAAATCCAATGTACGTGCCAAAGAGAATTTTTTTCTTTTTCTTCTTCTTCTTCTTTTTTTTTTTTTTTTTTTTTGATGCCAGGTTGAAAACATGTCACAATAAATAAACTCAGCAGTGCAGAATTTTTCTTCTAGAATCTTTCCTTCCTGCCTTTGTATAGTTTGAGAACTTCAAAGTCATAAATCATCACACATCTATAAAAGGAATTAAATTTAACTGATTCCTAGGATGGTGAAGAATGAGTTTTTGACCATTTCTCTGAACTCAAATACTGTCCTGAGAATAGTGAATATGAAATAACCAGTAGCAGAGATTGTTGTTATTCATTCATTTCATTCATTCAATGAATAATTTAATGAGCATCTACTATGTCCCAGGAGGTAGGAAAAGAAAATATATATATGTATATACATATATATATATATATATATATATATATGTATGTATATGTATGTATGTATACACACACACACACACAAACAAGACGAAGGCAGTTTCTTCCCTCAACCTTACTTTCAGTTGGCCCATTGTTCCTTTTTATTTATCTGATAGGGGAGGATCTGTATTAATAGTATACAGAACATTTTTTGCTTGGGGACATTCTAGGAGATAACCCTTTGACTTGGCTCTCACACATAATAAAGAATTAGATATTTTGATAGCATATTTTAGGGCAGATAAATTGGAATGTTTCAAGAATTAATAAAAACTTTAGTTAAACATCTTAAAATTAAAATTCATATTAGCTATTTTCTGGTTATTTCACTGCTTGTTGTTACTGCTATTGAAGGAAATATAGAGGGGGAAATAGTGGTAGCTAAAGGACTTTTTGATATTGAACTAATGATTTAATCTGTTTCATTTGCCACACCCTAGCACTGTTAGGTAGGACAAAGTCTTCAGAAAGATCGGAGAGCATAGTAAAAGGAATTAAATTTAACTGATTCCTAGGATGGTGAAGAAGGCATTTTTCTGTGTCCAGAGTAATTCCAATTTGTATTCATCTCTCCATATGGTAATACTTGGGGACCTAAGGAAGGATAGTGGTTTTTCAAAAAGAGGCAAAAGAAACTTTCAGGATATGCAATATTAGAATTTGAGCCTTTTAAACATATGTTTCACTTTAAAATTAGAGTTAGAATTTTGACTGAATATTCAGATATAAAAAGATAGTGAATACATTTTTGCAAAATAAAATGAGATGATTGCATGTTACAAGTGGAGATGTAGAGGGTTAGTATATAAATATGCCAGACATGGCATCTACAGGCTGATTATTCAACAGCTAGTTATCCATTCTGGATCATTTAAATCTCAATTTTATTTCTTCTTGGTAAGAGTCAAGAAAAGAGACCTCTGGGCACAGGGCACGTGCTTGTAATCCCAGCAGTTTGGGAAGCTGAGGCAGGAGGATCACAAGTTCTAGGCCAGCCTTAGTGATTTTGTGAGGCCCTAAGCAACTTATCAAGACCCTGTCTCAAAATAAAAAATAAATAGGGCTAGGAATGTGACGCGGTGGTTAAATGCCCCCCAGGGTTCAATCCCTGGTGCATAAGAAAAAGAGAAAAAAAGAGAGAACTTAAGGCTTAAGGAACTGTAATTTTGGAGGGTAAAAATTTAAGAGTTGATTTCTCAGACCCCATAACATAAGCTATAATCCATTTCAATGACTTTTCATATAAGACATTCAACAGTTCTACAGTTTTCTTTCACATAATCAAATTAAAAATTTAATTGGATGCTGCCATAGCTTACTTTCTACCACTTGGGAAGCTGTAAACAAGCATTTGGAATTTCTTTCCATTATTAAGAGTAGGTGTATTAAAGCTTGGGAAAATATTACATTTCATTATATTTTATACTGAATTTAATATTGTAGGACATATGTGACCTTTATAGGAAAACTGTAAATATCATAACTTCTAAATAAATAAAGGGACTATTTCAGGAGTGTGCTTGACCTCTTTAAGAATAATTACCTTGGGCTGGGGTTGTAGCTAAGTGGTAGAAAGCTTGCCTTGTACATGTGAGGCACTGGGTTTAATTCTCAGCACCACATAAAAATAAATAAAGCTTAAAAAATCATCTATAAAAAAGAATAATTACCTTATTAGGTTTGTTTTAAAGGACTAGAATTGAGTAATGGATTCTTTTAATTGAACTTTTCCTTAGTTCTGACACAACACCCCTTTTAAATGGATCAAGCCAAGACAGAATGTTTGAGACAATGGCAATTGAGATTGAACAACTTTTGGCAAGGGTAAGTGCTTTCTGTGGACTGTTTTGCTGTTAACTGTGTACTTGTTATGTATGGTACTGTGTTGAATTGATGCAGACATATTTACTGAAATCATTCATTCATTTAAGGTGTGTTCCTTCCCATGCCACTTGAATTTAATGACAGCCATCCCCAAGTTATATGGGTATTATTTTAGCCTTCATGAATTATTTGGGGGAACATGCTGAATCCTTGCCTGCTATCTTGGGTTTTGTTCTATTGTCAGTCAAAAGGGCATACGTATGTAAAAAAAATAATTTGCTTTTAGCTGCTTATGGTGCTTTCTAAATTTTTTTTTAAATTTATTTTTTCTCCTTAGCTTACAGGGGTAAATGATAAAATGGCAGAATATACCAATAGCGCAGGTGTCCCCTCCTTGAATGCAGCACTGATGCATACGTTACAGCGACATAGAGACATATTACAGGTAATATAAAGCTTGAAACTTTTTACATTATCACAAGAGTTTTGTTTCATTTGTTTTTTAATCCCTGAATAGGATAGGTACATATGTATTTAAAAGAATAAAGAGAAAAATTTTCTGAGAAGATAAATGACATGCTATAGAAATATATTTTTTTTTTCCTTTTTTGGTCAGTAGTGTAAAATTCTGAAAATATTTAATAACTCTTGCTTTTTCCTTATGAAATCGAATACTTATCACTTGGTCCATATACTTCTAGAAGACCTGTCAGCTAGCTGTAACAGAACATAGCCAATATTCATGCATCGACAATAATATGGTGTTTTAGATTACAGTTTTATCAGACTTTCAAGATAATATGCAAGGGGGAGTAATTTACTATAAATAGTGTATTGGTTGGGAAAATGTTAAAAGTATATAAAAAAAACTAAACCAAATAAATGCAAAGATTTATATGGTGGTATTAAAAGTGTAGTAGTTCAGTTAGAAGCCTCCCCTTGCCTCTTATTTTCCAGTATTGGGGATTGACCCCAGGGACATTCTACTATTTAGCTGCATCCCTAGACCTTTTTTAGTTTTTTTTATTTTGAGATAAGGTCTTGCTAAGTTTCTGAGGCTGGCCTTGAACTTGATGTCCTTCTGACTCAGTTTCCCAAATTGCTAGGATTAGTTAAAGGCATTCACCACCACATCCAGCCAAACATTGTTAATATTGATAAAATTCAGCTACTATTTCTAATTTTCAAAGCTTTTTAAAAACAGGACGAAAACTATAGTGTTGCTCAGTGGTAGAGTGTGTGCTTAGCATGCATAAGACCTTTGGGTTTGCTCCTCAGCACAATACACAAAAGAATAAGAATAGAAAGATTATTTACCTGATGCAGAAGTATGACTCTCAGATTAAAAATTAGCATTGGAGTTAATGGTAAAGCACTGAAAATGTTCCCTTTGGAGATAAAAACAAGACAGATATACCCACGTGAACTCCAAATGTCTAACATTGTTTTGGAAGTTCTTGGTGGGCAATTAGTAAAAAGAAAACTGAAATAAATATTAGAAAGTAAGAAGTGAAATTCCTGTCTTGTGGCAGGATAAGACTATATGACCGCTATACCCAAGAAAATAAACTGAAAAAAATTAGAAACGTTTAATTCAGTAAGATGGTGGATTACAAAATTAATATATAAAATCGAGCAGTTTTCCGGGCTGGGGATGTAGCTTAGTTGGTAGAGTGCTTGCCTTGTAAGCCCAAGGCCCTGGGTTCAATCCCCAGCACCACAAAAAAAAAAAAAAAAAACAAAACAAAAAAAAAAAAACAAGCAGTTTTCCTACATAGAGTCACCTGTTAGAAATCTAATGGAAGGTGTTGCATGAGGCCCTGCATTCAATTCCCAGCACCAAACAAACAAACAAAATACATATATATATATGTATATATATATATACATAAATATAATGATGAAACTATAAAATTCTTATGTAGAACTTGTATACTGAGGGACATAGATGAAAATTTAAGCAAAGGAAAGAATTACTCTGTTTTTGGGTGGGAAAATTTCCCTCTAAATCAACTTATAAATTGAATGTCATCCCAGTGGAAGTAGCAGGATTTTTTCATTGTTTGTCTTTTTTTTTTTTTTTAATGACACAGTGACCCAAAAAATTTATTTGGAATCATATAAATACAAGAATAACTAAGAAAAGTAAAGTTCAATTAAGATCATCTTCTAAAAATTAAGATAAGCAGTGCCTAATTCTACCAATTACTAAAATTTGTTAAAAAGTTAGAATAATTAAGACATTGTGATTCTAGAAGGAAAAATATATGTACCAATAGAACAGAATAGAGTTCATATATAGACTAAATATGCATGGAAATTTAGTTTCTGATAAAAGTTGTGTTTTATATCAGGACAAAGAAATTATAAAATAAATGGAACTATAACAATTGACTAATTATTTGGGGGCAGGAGGACAACTACCTCAATTTCTATCTCAGTCTTCACAACCAGAATAAATTCCAGATGGACCAAAGAGTATATGTAGAAAAATAAGCATGAGCAAGACCCTGTGTTTAGTCCCCAGTAATGCGAGAGGAAAGTAAAAAAGAAAAAGAAACCATAAAATTTTAGAATAAAGCATGGTTGAAATTTATAAACTTTGGAGCAGTAGAGGGTTTTCTAAGATCTAATACCAGAAACTAAAGGAAATAACTAATTTGCTTAATATTCAGAGAAATAATAGAAATAGAAAAAAAAAGACAACTTAAGCCGGGCGTGGTTGGGTACATGTCTATAATCCCAGCAGCTGGGGAGGCTGAGACAGGAGGATTGCAAGTTCTGGGCCAGCTTCAACAATTTAGTGATGCCCTAAGCAACTTAGTGAGACCCTGTTTCAAAATAAAAAATAAAAAGGGCTGGTTAAGCATCCCTGGGTTCAACCTCTGGTACCAAAAAAAGACAAATTAGTAGGAAAATAGGCAAAGAATATAAATTTGCTCACTTAAGTGAGTGGCTGAAGACTGTGGGTATAGCCCAGTGGTAGAGCCTAGCATGCTCAAGGGCCTGAATTCAGTTCTCAGCAGCACAAAAAAAAAAAAAAAAAAAAAAAAAAAGGCTGAAACCAAAAGATGTTCAGTAATATTCCCAAATAAAATAGATC